>NC_086319.1:132414012-132786512 GCF_036172605.1 Pelobates fuscus | reverse complement strand
TAGCTACTGAGCTCTTGTAAGAGCTCTTGTTCCTGATCCTGCTTCGCTCTACAGAAGGAAGAGGTTCACCTACTGTAACCTGGAACCTGGTCATAGGTCCAAGGCGGATAGCAGACGGCGAGATACAAGCCCAGCAGCGGTGGTTCGTGGAGTCTGCAGTGCTTATGGTGTCGGTGCAGTACTTATGGTGTCTACGGTGCTGATGGTCCTTTGGAGAGCGCTAGGAGCATTCTTTCTATGGTCCAACTTTCAGCCAGCCTGGAGGCAACTGTAACACCTACCTTTGTTTCACCTACTTTTTTCCTTAAGTAAAAGAAACCTGTATTTCTGTTTATTTGCACATCCTTATTTGGCTGAATTTTTAATTCACTTGGTAATATGTAGGGCACACAAAGTCTTTTGCAATTACCATGAAGACAATATGGCCATTACCCATTATCTAATGGTGCTTCTTAAATAAACTTTTGACTAGTTGGCTTGCACAGAAAGTCTTATAGCATATAATATCAAATAGAAACATTGTAGTGCATGCATATTAAAGTGTGAGAATGTAACGAGAAAATCTCAAAAGCGGTCTCTAGATTTCAAAGAAATGTAAATCTATCATGGATGTAAAAGGGGAAAAAAAAGCAGGTCAGATGTAAGTGAAGATATGAAATGGTCATCTATTACTAAGAAATGACTTCACGGAATGGGTAGGCATCTTGTGCGACCCATTTTAAAAATGATCAATTTACAAGGCACTGCCCAGAATTCAGACCATTTCCTGTGAAAGGCCAAATAAATACCTAACGTGCGATGAAGCAACTGTTCTAGTTAATGTCTGGGAAGACTTGATTATTTTGTTAAGTTGTTGTGGTCATGACCCAAAAATAAATAAACAAATATAAAATACAACTTGATGTGCTTTTACTTTTAACTCAGAGTCCTGCCAATGGGTTACATACATAGTTATATAGTTACATAGCTGAAAATAGACTTGCGTCCATAAAGTTCAGCCTTTCTCACATTTGTTTTTTTGCAGTTGGTCCAAAAGAAGGCAAAAATACCCAGTTTGAAGCACTTCCAATTTTACAACAAACTAGGAATACAATTCCTTCTTGACCCCAGAATGGCAGTCAGATTTATCATTGGCTCAATAAGCTATTATCCTACATTGAAAAATGATATCTTTGAATATTCTGTTTTTTGCAAGAATGCATCTGGTTGCTGTTTGAACATCCATATGGACTCTGATAAAACCACTTCTTCAGGCAGAGAATTCCACATCCTTATTGTTCCTACAGTAAAAAAAATATATTTTTTGCATGATCTTATACAATTTAAGCTGTTACATGATAATTTAAATAACAAATTATTGTTCAACTTGGAAGTATGTACTCTGCTGTGCATTACAAGTAGAAACCTAAATTGGGCTTATCTGAAATATCAAAGTAATAAGTAAAGTTGCGGTCCATGCAGAACATGATGAAATCACCCAATAATTAAAGCAAACTCCATAATGTGCCATTGTGCATCACCTACACATCTCAAAATTGACTTTGGAAAAAGTCTATCTTGGACACATAAATTCTGGAGAGATTATGCTTCTAAAATTATCCCAGAATACCCTGCTCATTAAGTAGGGCAGGCATCATATTTCTGTCTGTCTTCACCTAAATTAATCCAGTCACCTTTACCAATGCTGTGATGCTTTAAACAACATTTGTGCTGTAGATTGTGTTGTTGTTTTTTCTTCTTTTAAACCAATGCATGAGCTATGATCTTGCACGACTAAAAATGAAATGCACATGGAAAGCAAAGGATGGCCTTTTAGATGTGACCGTTTACTGTCACATATTTATCTTTATTTTATAATGCATGTGTTCTATATAGGCATTTTGCACTACACAACAGTATACTGTATATCTCAGTCAAAAAGAGAACTAAGAGACTGACAGTTGGTTTCAATCAGTGCATACCACCAACCTATGACTATATTCAAGCCAGATTATATGTTGAAGTTTGTGGTCGCTTAGTTGGCAACATTTTCCAGTGTGTCATTAACAATGGTTCTTCATTTCTTTTGATCATTAAAACTACATATGGAATTGTTTTCATGGAATACCACTTATGTCTGTGTAAAATTAGATTTTTTTTTTTTCATTTCATCTGGTTACATGGAAATGGGAAAAGAGGATTAAATATCTCTCTTTGTCCCAGTGCAGAGAATGAAATGGAGGATATCACCTGCTTGTATGATTCTTTATGATTACCTGAATTTGCTTCCACATAAATAAATGACAGCTCCTAGGGGTAATTACTAAATATTAAAGGAACGTTATAGCATAGGAAATACAAATGTGTATTCATAACGCTATAGTGCCCTGGTGTTCATTTAGATGACTTGCAGGAGAAAATTAAAGGAATGTACTTATCTTTTCTCCCTTGCAGGGTTAGTCTCCGCAGCTTGTCCCGCCTCCTTCTTAGCTGAGATTATTTAAATTGAATTTCTCAGCCAATCCAATATATATATATATTTATTTATTTGTGGTCAGAAAGATGTATGTATGTATCAATTAGTGGTGGTGATAAGTCAGTTGTGGTGTGCAGAAACCAACATACATGTAGGCCTGTAAATAAAAGAACCAAGGAGAAGAATGCAATAAATACATTAAAAAAAGGGTAAGGTGGGTGAAATTACCTGAAATGGAACATCCCAGGTAAGTGTGGGGATAGGGTTTTTCTAGTTTGTATATATATATATATATATATATATATATATATATATATATATATATATTTATACCTGGGCAGAGGAGTAGCTGTTGAAGCCTGTGCAGGGGAGCCTGGGGCAGAGAAAAAGGAGAGATGGGACAGAGAAAAAGGTATAAATATGAAAGAACAGCAACTATATAAATTACAAACATTTTGCTAATTTATGAAAATGGGCAGCCAACAAGTAAAAAAAGGTTGGGGAATCACTGCTCTTTTTCATCAAAAGCGCCTCTAGTGGCTGTCTGAGTGACAGCAACTAGACGATTTTATTCCCTGCAATGAAAACATTGTCCTTCTGCAGGTTTAAAACAGGGTGGCATGGTAGTCCACTTCAACATTTAAGCCTGATTGAATATCATGGAAATTGCACTTTGCAAGCATACAGGTGATACTCGAAAAATTAGAATATCGTGCAAAAGTTCATTTATTTCAGTAATGCAACGTAAAAGGGGAAACTAATATGACATAGACGCATTACATGCAAAGCAAGATAGTTCAAGCCGTGATTTGTCATAAGTGCGATGATTATGGCTTACAGCTCATGAAAACCCCAAATCCACAATCTCAGTAAATTAGAATATTGTGAAAAGGTGCAATATTCTAGGCTCACAGTGTCACACTCTAATCAGCTAAATAAGCCATAACACCTGCAAAGGGTTTCTGAACCTTTAACCCCTTAAGGACCAAACTTCTGGAATAAAAGGGAATCATGACATGTCACACACGTCATGTGTCCTTAAGGGGTTAAATGGTCTCTCAGTCTGGTTGCATTACTGAAATAAATGAACTTTTGCACGATATTCTAATTTTTCAAATATCATCTGAATGCAGGGCCTATTCTTTAAAGGATCACTATAGTGTCAGGAAAACAAAGCAGTTTTCCTGATATTATAGTGCCCTGAGGGTCCCCCACACCTGAAGGGGGGACCCCTTCAGCAGCTTACCTTAGTCCAGCGCCGGGTGACCTCTCCTCCCCGTCCGACGTCAGCTCCCCCGTCCGATGTCAGTGAAGTCGCATGCGTGGCTCAATGCTTTCTCAATGCTTTCCTATGGACGCTCTGCGTGATGGATGCGAAATTCACATCCAGCGTCGTAGATGCGCCTCTAGCGGCTGTCCGGAAGGCTGGATTAACCCCAAATGTAAACATAGCAGTTTCTCTGAAACTGCTATGTTTACATCTGAAGGGTTAAAACCTGATGGACATTGCACCCAGACCGCTTCATTGAGCTGAAGTGGTCTGGGAGACTATAGTGTCCCTTTAAGAGGTTTGTAACCATAAATCCTGTGATGTTTAGCCACCTGCACGTATTTGGTGATCAAGGAAATTGTACTTCACAACGATGCAGAGTCTGATGTTTAATAAGGTATGTGATCTACAGTTCTCCTGATGCTCGCAGGCTTGGCTGGGAATGATGGGAATTTTATTTTACGAATCTATGCAGTGCTTGGTGTTTAAAGATATTTGTGAACTACTATTCACATGATACTAAAATGAACTGCAGAACCTAAATATTCCTCAGTAATTGGCAATTTTTAAAATGTAAAGCTGTAATTTCAAAGCATATACAGTAAAAACAGTAATGACCCTTTGATGGTTAAGTGTACTAACTCTTGTTTTTTGTGTTTTTTTTTCTAAAAAACATTAACATTTCTTTAAGAAATGTGGGTATATCACAGCATGTATTAAACTTTGATAGATCGTAAACAGGTGGTGCTTGTAAAGAAGAGACACGTTTTTTCTTAATTAGATCCCACAATTACAAGCAGATTTCCAGAGGCAGATGTTGGAAGATATGTGTAGTATTAGTGGCAGTCAAGCTCATGTAATTGAGTAGCTTGCCAACAAAGTGTTGGCAGATTAAATTGACTAGTAATGTAACGCAAATGGCTTTAACAGAGAAACTTGTTTTTTTTGGGTGCTACAAAATGTGAACACGTGTGTCCTGTAGCCATTCACCCATCATTGGGACCACTACAACAGGGAAGAGTAGTATGTAGCGAACACATCACTGATTACCTTAGGGGTGGAGATTTTGGACCCTTTCTGATCTGTAATGTAGGATATTTTCTGTTTTGCCTGCCTGGATTTCAGTCGTTTTGCCAGTAGCTTGCTTGCCCTATTGCCCTGCACATAATGGGTCAATCTGAGCCTTTGCATGTTTGAGTTAAGTGCGTCTAGTGCATGTTGATGTATAAGCTTAGTGAGCTGGGCTATTCTGGTTTTTGTCTCTATAGTCGGTGTGGTTTGGTTCAGTCTATTTCTCTCGTACAGTTCTGCTTGCCAGGCTCTAAGTTGGGTTTGACGTGTCTTTTTGACATATGTTGCCCTGCGTATTAGTAGGCCTCTCGCTACTGATATGTGTGCTAGCCAAAGAGTAGCATCTGTGGTTTCTTTAGTGTCATTGTGTTGGAAGTACGTGCGGACGTCTCCTGCTAGTGTTTCCGCAAAGCTCACATCCCGCAGTAGAGTTATTAATTTTCCAGGGGCTACGGTGTTTGAAATCGTAATTGTTCTTTAATTCTATGGTTACTGGTGCGTGGTCAGACCATGTAATTTGGTGTATGTCGCTAGTCATGATTTGGTCCAATGCCGAACCTGATACTAGGAAGCCATCAATTTTAGAGTAGGAGTTATGCACTGCTGAGTAGTGTGTATACACTCTCTCCGTCGGATGTGTAACTCTCCAAGCATCATATAGGTGATAGTCGTGCAGTAGTTTTGCTATGGCCCTGCATTGTCTATTTAGAGGGCGATAGCCCTTTCTATGCGGCGGTAGTGTCGTGTCTAGCAGCGGGTCTATTATGTGGTTAGTCACCCCCTATCACTGTGATGCCCGATTGGATGTTACTTATTTTGGTTAGGATTTTGTGTAGGAAGTTTCTCTGATTGGCATTCGGGGAGTATATGTTTACGATGGTATATAGCATGTCGTTAAACTCCCCCTATGAGAATGATGTACCTGCCATTTGGATCTATGTCTGTGGAGTGGAGCGTGAACGAGACCTCTTTGCTGATCAGGATGGACACCCCTCTGACCTTCGCTGGAGATGTAGCATGGAATTGGTGTGGGTAATCAGTGGTCAAAATTGTGGGGTGATCATTGTGTCTAAAGTGCGTTTCTTGGAGGCATCTGTATGGAAGATGATTCTCTCTGAGTTGTGTGGTCACCTCTCGAAAGTCCCGTCTCCTGTTTAGTGTATTTGAGGAAATGTCCGCAAATATAGTCGTTCCTTTGTAGGCCTGGGGCATCTCTTTCCGTTTTCTGCTGGCATTTAGGATTGCTTCTTTGGCGTGATAGTAATGCATCCTGAGTAAAATGTCTCTTGGTGTGTTCGGTGGTAAAAATTGAGGTTTAGCCGTTCTGTGTATTCTGTCTAGTAGGAGCAGATCGTGTGGCAGATCGGGGGCCAGTTCCCGCAGCAGGCCTGTGATGTGGGCTGAGAGATCTTCGGTTTTCACAGTCTCCGCTACTCCCTTTATCCGCATGTTATTGCGGCGTGCCCTGACTGCCATGTCAGCTATTTTGAGATCCTGGTTAGGGATCGACCGATATTGATTTTTTAGAGCCGATACCGATACCGATATTCTGTGAACGTTCAGGCCGATAGCCGATATAATTTGCCGATATTCTGTACATTTACCATTTTGGAAAATAAAAAACTATTTCTAAAGGTAAATGCACAAAATATACATGCCACGTGTAGTGGATGCAGTGTGTTTAGACAGGGGAGCTGTGTATGTGTGTGTAGTGGATGCAGTGTGTGTGTGTAGTGGATGCAGTGTGTGTATAGCGGATGCAGTGTGTGTATAGCGGATGCAGTGTGTGTATAGCGGATGCAGTGTGTGTGTAGCGGATGCAGTGTGTGTGTAGCGGATGCAGTGTGCGTGTAGCGGATGCAGTGTGCGTGTAGCGGATGCAGTGTGTGTGTAGCGGATGCAGTGTGTGTTTGTGTAGTGTGAGTGGTGTGGATGCAGTGTGTGTTTGTGTAGTGGATGCAGTGTGTATTTGTCTAGTGTGTATATAATGAAAGCAGTGTGTCTGTGTAGTGTGTGGGTAGTCTGCGTAAAGTGAATGCAGTGTGTGTAAAGTGAATGCTGTATATACTAAATGCAAAGTGTGTGTGTTTGTGTAGTGTGTGCATATAAGGAATGCAGAGTGTGTGTATCTGTGTTGTGTGTATAGTGAATGTAGTGTGTTTATATAATGCAGAGTGTGTGTGTTTGTATAGTGTGTGTATATAATGCAGAGTGTGTGTGTAGTGTGCATTATATAAACACACTACACAAACACACTGCATTATATAAAACACTACACAAACACACTGTGTATATAATGCAGTGTGTTTGTGTAATGTTTATATAATGCAGTGTGTTTGTGTTTATATAGTGTGTGTGTATATAATGCAGTGTGTTTGTATAGTGTGTGTGTGTATATAATGCTGTGTGTATATAACAGTGTGTTTGTGTAGTGTGTGTATATAATGCAGAGTGTGTGTGTAGTGTGCATTATATAAACACACTACACAAACACACTGCATTATATAAAACACTACACAAACACACTGTGTATATAATGCAGTGTGTTTGTGTAATGTTTATATAATGCAGTGTGTTTGTGTTTATATAGTGTGTGTGTATATAATGCAGTGTGTTTGTATAGTGTGTGTGTATATAATGCTGTGTGTATATAACAGTGTGTTTGTGTAGTGTGCATTATATACACACACTATACAAACACACTGCATTATATATACACACACACTATACAAACACACTGAATTATATACACAGTGTGTTTGTGTAGTGTATGTGTATAATAATAGTGTATGTGTGAGGGGGCATTTTTTAATACATTTTTATTTTTATACTTTTTTTTATATATATTTAATTATTATTTCTTTTTTGTTTGTCCCCCCTCCCTGCTTGTTTCCTTGCCAGGGAGAGGGGATATGTTAATCCCTGGTGGTCCAGTGGCATTAGTTTAGCGAGGGGAGGGGGGGTGGGGTGGGCAGCAAGCGTTTACTCACCTCCCAGCAGCTCCTCCAGCTCCCCAGTGTAAATCTCGCGAGACCCGCGGCCGTCAGAGCTGGCCGCGGGTCTCGCGAGATTTACACTGGGGAGCTGGAGGAGCTGCTGGGAGGTGAGTAAACGCTTGCTGCCCGCCGCCCCAGGACCGCCGGGCTTGTAATGAGCCCGGCGGTCCTGGGAGGTATTATCGGCAATATCGGTATCCCTATTGGCAGATACCGATATTGCCGAAACTACCGAATATCGGCCGATTATATCGGTAAAACCGATAATCGGTCGATCCCTAATCCTGGTTATTAAGTCTTTCAACTAGACTTTCTACAGTGTCCGCCAGTGAATTATCCGCAGGTTATTGCGGCGTGCCCTGACTTCCATGTCAGCTATTTTGAGATCCTGGTTATTAAGTCTTTCAACTAGACTTTCTACAGTGTCCGCCAGTGAATTGTGGGCTTCCGCCATGTCTGCGATTTGATCCTCAGCGTGCGATGTACGCTGACCTATGTCGTGAATTTCTTTTTGCAGGTCTTTGATAGCTGTGTCCAGCTTACCCACTATTCTGTCTGACATCTCCTCCAGTAGCTTTTTCAGAGAGCTGTGGGTCAGTGGACTTTCCAGTTCGCCGTTCTGCGCCTCCATGTCAGGTTCCCCGCCGGCGCCATCTTGGGAGTGCTCTGCCTAAATAGAGGCCTTCCCTTGCGCTGATCGTGCGGCAAATAAATTGTTTTTCTCCCCCTTCTCACCTGCCCTTTTGGTTTTGGGCTGAGACATCGCGGTGTAGGGCAATTTTCTGCTGTGCTTCTGTGTGTGTTAGGCTTTTATTTCTCCTTTTTAGCCATCGCGGCACGGAGCTCTGATTACATGCGGCTGCTCCGGTCCGCAACCAGGACACGCCCCCAGGGGAGTAATATATTAATAGTCCACACCTTTCAAAATTTGGAGGTATATACATGTGAGGCAGGAGAATAACTAAAAGGGTAGCAGGTCTGTCTGTAAAAGGGTCAGCCATATTATGAAAATTGGCAGCCAGCAAAAGTTCTTAGTATGTCTAGAAAATGTTTAGAAATGTCTGTTTGAGTCTCCTTTCTTCACATTTTCTCTTTTTGATTATTATTTCCCATTTAGCTTTATTTGTCTAATACAGTTTTATAATGTTTCTACAGCTGATACGAAGCATACCTCCCAGTTAGCTCACACCCTCCCAAATATAAGCAGTTTCTACTAAGCCAGAGGTTCCCAATTATTTTCTTTTGCAGAACCTTTTGACATAGTTTACCAACATTGTGGAACCCAAAGTACAAACCTTTTATTTAGCAGAGTGTCTTTTATAGCAAGTTTTGTTTTTTGGTATGCATACACTAATTTCTACAGATAATTTACAGATAATGTGTTGGTATTTGATTGCTGGGATGTATGCACGAGCACTGCCACTGATATACATACACATTAACACACAGATAGATATACATACATATACACACTTATTCATATACAAACTGACAAAGACATAAAAATACACACCTTGACACACTGGCACATACACACATATTCAGATACACACAGTGACACATGCACACACCTTGAAACACAGGTATGCACAATGGCACATAAACACACACATACAGATACCCACAGTGACACATACATACACCTTGACAGACATATACACACATTGGCACATACACACACTCAGATACACATACACACATCTTGAAACACAGATACACACATCTTGAAACACACATACACACACTGGCAAATATACACACTGACACACAGATACATACATATACACATACACAGTGTTAAGGCCTGGCTAGTAGCTGTTGCCAAAGCATAAATAAATGTAATCTTTAAAGTAAGTGAATGATAATTTGCGAATGTGCATCAAGCTGGATGCATTCGATCTATATTCAGTCAATGATGATAAATCTCTGATAACTGCATGCTATATTGGTTCGGATGCAGATATTAGTGATTTTTAGAATAAATGTTACAGAATCAGTCAGACCAATTGAATCCTGACTGCATTTGGCTTTAGTAAATCTGGGTATTGCCAATGCGGTCAGGATTTTTTTTTTTTTACCGGATTTTGTCCATTTGGACAAAATCAAGTGTTTATTGAATAATCTTGTATAAGAAATTGCTTAGGTATTATGCAAATGTATGTTTCAAATGCACACCTCACCATAGAAAGCCTTCTCATTCAAATTTAAAACACAGTCTGTCTAAGCTTTATTGTCACCAGCAACAGACAAATAAAAATTTAGATATGGCAAGTAAAAATGTATCCCTGTTGAGTATGATATTCACTCATCAGGCTTGCAGTGGCAAGTAAGTTTTAAGGCCTGTCTAGTATTGAATAACATTACATTTTTAACTCTGCTGTATGTTTCCACTATAGAGATGGTTTTCATCTTTAAAGGGGCACTGGCACCAGAATAAAAATTGTTTTGAACATTTCATAAAGGTAAAAACTTTATGAAGTGCGCATAAAAACTGTGTTGGAATTTCATTAAAATGCAGTCCTAAGATATCATAAGGCAAAGTTGGGGACTACTTTGTCTCATGGTAAAATCTTAACTCTTTCCTTTTAAAAGGCAGAGATAATGCTGTCAGGTTTTGTCACTTACCACACTGACGGCTGTGAGAATAAGATATTATCTTGCTCACCATGAGAAAATATCCATGGAGGGTCTCACGGGATCCTCCATAGACATTAGTTTTATATTCTTGTGGAAGCGCAAGAGTTCACACTAACGTGATCTCCTGACAGATAAACCTTCAGGAGCTCAAAAAAAGAAGATAGTGGTACCCACGAAGGACAGCTCAAGGTAAGCTTTAATTCACCATATATGATCTTGAAAAAAGCATTGAAAGTCATGTTTCAGTGTTTGCAGATGACACAAAACTCTGTAAAGTAATGCAATGTGAGCAAGATATTACTTTGCTGCAGAGGGATTTAGATGGACTGGGCACTCAAATGGCAGATGAAATTTAATGTAGAAAAATGCAAAGTTATGCACTTCAGCATAAAGAATGCACAAGCTACTTATATCCTTAATGGAAGCGAATTAGGGATAACAACACACAACAATGTCAATCAGCAGTGGCTAAGGCCAGCAAGGTATTGTCATGCATGAAAAAGGGCATTAATTCTCAGGATGAGAATATCATTTTGCCTCTTTATAAATCACTGGTAAGACCACATCTTGAATATGCTGTGGAATTTTGATCACAAATATATCCGGGGCCAATACAAACCATTGTGTGGAAATCTATTCACAAACAGGACTTTACATAGGACACAAGGTTATGCGTTTAGACTGGGAGAAAGAAGATTTAGTGTAAGGCAAAGGAAAGGTTTTTTTTTTTTTACCGTAAGAACAATAAGGATATGGAATTTTCTGCCTGAAGAAGTGGTTTTATCAGAGTCCATACAGATGTTCAAACAGCAACTAGATGCATACTTGCAAAAACAGAATATTCAATTACAGAGGCGGCTCTCTAATTAGGCGATTTAGGCGACCGCCTAAGGCCTCGCGCAGTCAGGGGCCTCGCGGCCACCTAAATCGCCTGAGGGCAGACTGACATGTCGGGTTCTCGGTCTATGACCGAGGACCCGACACAGGAGGGGGCCCGGCGGCTTGCCCGGTATGCCGCCGGGTGCGAGGCCCCTCCTGTCGGGCCGCCCGGGGAGAGAGCCAGCCTCAGTCTGCAACTCCGCCGGGTGTGAGCTGCAGACTGAGGTCTCGCGATCTCCAGCCAATCAGAGCGTTGCCGCGGGTTACCAGAGATCGCAAGACTTTGCCCATGTGGTCTGCAGCTCTGCATCCGGCGGAGCTGCAGACCGGAAAGCCCACTGGACCACCAGGGAGCCATCCAGGACAGATTGACCCCACCGGACCACCAGGGAAAAAGGTAAATTTTGACCCCCCCTCACCCTGTCACCCCCCCACCCCATCTCACCCCCCCACCCCATCTCACCCCCCTCACCCTCTCACCCCATCTCACCCTGTCACCCCCCTCACCCCATCTCACCCTGTCACCCCCCCACCCCATCTCACCCCCCTCACCCTCTCACCCCATCTCACCCTGTCACCCCCCTCACCCCATCTCACCCTGTCAGCCCCCCTCACCCCCCTCACCCCATCTCACCCTGTCACCCCCTCACCCCATCTCACCCTGTCACCCCCTCACCCCATCTCACCCTGTCACCCCCATCTCACCCTGTCACCCCCCTCACCCCATCTCACCCTCTCACCCCATCTCACCCTGTCACCCCCCTCACCCCATCTCACCCTGTCAGCCCCCCTCACCCCCCCTCACCCCCCCTCACCCCATCTCACCCTGTCACCCCCTCACCCCATCTCACCCTGTCACCCCCTCACCCCATCTCACCCTGTCACCCCCATCTCACCCTGTCACCCCCCTCACCCCATCTCACCCTGTCACCCATCTCACCCTGTCACCCCCCTTCACCCTGCCACCCCCCTTCACCCTGCCACCCCACTTCTCACCACCATCTCACCCTGCCACCCCACCTGTCACCCCCTCACCCTGCCACTTCACCCTGTCACCCCCCTCACCGTGCCACTTCACCCTGTCACCCCTCTCTCACACTGCTACCACACCCGTCACCCTGCCACCCCACCTGTCACCCCCATCTCACCCTGCCACCCCACCTGTCACCCCCTTTCACCATGTCACCCCCCTCTCACGCTGCCACCCCACCTGTCAGTCCCTGTCACCCTGCCACCCCACCTGTCATCCCCCTCTCACCCCATATCTCACCCTGCCACCCCACCTCTTACCCTGCCACCCCCTCTCACCCTGTCACCCCCACCTCTTACTCTGTCACCCACCCTGTGACCCCCACACTGTCACCCACCCTGTCACTCCTCACACACTGTCACCCCACCTCATACTGTCACCCCCTCTCACCCGGTCACCCCCTCTCACCCTGCCACCCCCCTCACCCTTCCTCCCCTCTCACCCCACATCTGACCCTGCCACCCCACCTGTCACCCCCTAATACTGTCGCCCCCTCTCACCCTGTTACCCCCTCTCACCCTGCCACCCCACCTGTCACCCCCTCACCCTGCCTCCCCTCTCACCCCACATCTGACCCTGTCACTCACCCTGCCACCCCACCTGTCACCCCCTCTCACCCTGCCACCTCACCTGTCACCCCCTCTCACTCTGCCACCTCACCTGTCACCCCACCTCTTACTCTGTCACCCACCCTGTGACCCCCCACACTATGTCACCCACCTTACTCTGTCACCTTACCCTGTCACTCCCCACACACCGTCACCCCACCTCACACTGTCACCCTCTCTCACCCCACATCTGACCCTGTCACTCACCCTGCCACCCCACCTGTCGCCCTGCCACCCCACCTGTCACCCCCTCTCACCCTGCCACCTCACCTGTCACCCCCTCTCACTCTGCCACCTCACCTGTCACCCACCTCTTACTCTGTCACCCACCCTGTGACCCCCCACACTATGTCACCCACCTTACTCTGTCACCTTACCCTGTCACTCCCCACACACCGTCACCCCACCTCACCCCGTCACCCCCTCTCACCCTGTCACCCCCTCTCACCCTGTCACCCCCTCTCACCCTGTCACCCCCTCTCACCCTGTCACCCCCTCTCACCCTGTCACCCCCTCTCACCCTGTCACCCCCTCTCACCCTGTCACCCCCTCTCACCCTGTCACCCCCTCTCACCCTGTCACCCCCTCTCACCCTGTCACCCCCTCTCACCCTGTCACCCCCTCTCACCCTGTCACCCCCTCTCACCCTGTCACCCCCTCTAACACTGTCACCCCCTCTAACACTGTCACCCCCTCTAACACTGTCACCCCCTCTAACACTGTCACCCCCTCTAACACTATGTCACCCCCTCTAACACTATGTCACCCCCGTCTAACACTATGTCAGCCCCCCTCCCACTATGTCAGCCCCCCTCACACTAGGTTTCCCCCTCACACTAGGTTTCCCCCTCACACTAGGTCTCCCCCTCACACTAGGTCTCCCCCCTCACACTAGGTCTCCCCCCTCACACTAGGTCTCCTCCCTTACACGAATGTCATCCCCTCTTACTCTGTCACACCCCTTACACTAATGTAACACTCTCACACTAATGCCACCCCCTTCTTACTCTGTCACCCCCTCACACTATGCCACCCCCTCACACTATGCCACCTCCCTACACTATGTCATTTTCCCCACACACTCTGTCACCTCTCTCCACACACTCTGTCACCTCTCTCCACACACTCTGTCACCTACCTCCATACACTCTGTCACCTACCTCCATACACACTATCGCTCCCTCTAAACACACGGGCACCACTCTGCGCACTCTGGCACCCTCCTGCTCTTTTACACTCACCCTGCCACAGTTACTCCTTTACTCACCCTGTAACCCCTAAAGGCAATCATTCTACACACTGTCATAAAACATAGCGTCGCCATGAACTTAATGCCAAAGGCCACAGGCAGTACACAAACATACACATGCTCAGGGAAACATACATACATATACAAAGATACTCACTGCCAGGCACACACAGGTAAACAATGCAACAATGTATACAAAGACTAGTTCTCTATATCCAGTACTGCAAGCTTCCCCTTCAATATATCTACAGCTTCTTATACACACACAAGTCAACTGCAATTTTTTTCCAATAATGGTGTTAGTGGGGGCCTCATGTATGAATTTCGCCTAAGGCCTTGCCAAGTCTAGAGCCGCCACTGTTCAATTATATAATTTTTCAATGTAGAGTAATAGCTTTTTAATCCAAGGATAAATCTGACTGCTATTCTGGGGTCAAGAGGGATTTTTTCCCTAGTTTGCTGCAAAATTGGAAGTGCTTTAACTGTTTTTTTTTGTGGTTTTTTTTGCCTTCTTTTGGATCAACAACAAAAAATAAATGTGAGGAAGACTGAACTTAGAGACGTGTCTCTTTTTAGCCTATGCAACTAAAGAACCATAACTGTCACCATCAAGGGTCTTTGTCCCCTCATGGGGTCTTTCCATATTTTGCCGAGCCACTTTAATAATGGTTATGGGTGCTGTACTCCACTAACTGCTGTAAGAAAGATTAATCTAAGCTTGACCACTCATTTTGTCATATATACATGAATACATTAATTTAATCTCTGTTGACATAGTGGAAAAGGGGAATGTTTTAACATGTCAAGCCATAGACCAAGTAATCTGCTCTCTCATGTACATTCCTAAACAAGATATAATCCTGTTTTGTCAGACACCAGTCCTTAATGGGCTTTAAAATCATATCTTTTATGTTTCTTTGACCAGTGACTCATTTTGTGTAATGATCAAGTGACTACTAGGGGAGGGGATATGATAACATTATACAAATATATTCGGGTCAATACAAACCATTATGTGGAAATCTATTCACAAACCGGACTTTACATAGGACACAAGGTCATGCGTTTAGACTGGAAGAAAGAAGACTTTGTCTAAGGCAAAGAAAATGTTTTTTTTTTTACTATCAGAACAATACGGATGTGGTTTTATCAGAGTCCATACAGATGTTCAAACAGCAACTAAATGCATACTTGCAAAAACAGAATATTCAAGGATATAATTTTTCAATGTAGGGTAATAGCTTCTTGATCCAAGGATTAATATGACTGCCATTCTGGGGTCAAGAAGGATTTTTTTTCCTAGTTTGTTGCAAAATTGGAAGTGCTTCAAACTGTTTTTTTTGCCTTCTTTTGCATCAACAGCAAAAAACAAATGTGAGGAAGGACAAACTTGAACGAATGCAAGTCTCTTTTCAGCTATGTACCTATGTACTAAGCCTGTTTGTAAATTCCTTGTTACTCTCTCTTCTTCCTTAAAGGACCACTATAGGCACCCAGTCCACTTCAGCTCAATGAAGTGGTCTGGGTGCCAGGTCCCTCTAGTTTTAACCCTGCAGCTGAAAACATAGCAGTTTCAGAGAAACTGCTATGTTTCACTGAGGGTTAATCCAGCCTCTAGTGACTGTCTCACTGACAGCCGGTAGAGGCGCTTCCACGATTCTCACTGTGAAAATCACAGTGAGAAGACGCTGGACGTCCATAGGAAAGCATTGAGTTATGATTTTCTATGGGCAGTTTGAATCGGCGCATGCGCATTCAGATCTGACGTCGGCAGGGGGTGGAGAGTTCCTCAACACAGAGGGAGCCGGCGCTGGAGAAAGGTAAGTGGCTGAAGGGGATTTAACCTCTTCAGCCCTGCGGGAGGGGGGCCCTGAGGGTGACCCTAATGACCCTATAGTGCCAGGAAAACGAGTTGCTGCAGTGAATAAACTCAGGGAGCGCATGATCTGAGTTGGGCAGGTCAGAGCTCCGTGCACAGCAGATAAACATACGCTCTTAATTTTTGTCATCCCGACCTCTTTCACAAACTGACCCACACCATGTCAATGTCCCCTTTAGAATACCCACCTGCTCATACCACAACTCTATCTTGTAATTATTGGGATATATGTAAACTTGGTGGACTTGAGTCTTATTTTCAGCCTATATTCTATGTCATTTTAAAACTATATAATATAAACTTATATTCATGAAAACAACTGCTGCAATTGCAGAACTACATATCCCATACTGAGCAAGGTTTTATGGGAACTCCTTGTTTTGTCTTTTTTTATTTATTTATTTATTTAGAAGCAGGCACTGAGATCATCATTACAATGCAAATTGGCATATAATACCCACCTATTTTTAAAAACAAAAACATTTGAGGAAGGGGGTAGAAGTGCCCACAAACTAACAAAACCAAAATAAACTGTTCCCAGTTAAATGTTTTGACATTTCTCTATATCTTACATAGTGGTGTGGCCTCTATAAAATATGACAGCATGACATAACCAAACGTTATAGCCTTAGATATTAGCGATAAGCCCTCAAAACTTGGGCACAAGTATAGACATTCAGCTTTCCATATTAGAACTGTAACTGAAGGTCAGGCTCTACTTCCTTCCTCTTTGCAAAATCACTGACGTGCAGATAGCAAAAATAATCATTGGATGAAGGGAAGAGGTATGTTGTAAATCAGGACATGAGAGTATTACGGAGTCATGGTAAAGGTGCAGAGGCAGAACTACGGACAGTGCGGCTGCACCTCGGCCTACAATGAGGGGGCCCATTGGGCACTTAGGTCTATTTTTTATTTAATTATTTATTCTTTCTTGGTTTTCCATTCTTTATTCCTCTATCTTAAATATAAATTTAGGGAAGTGGGAAACAGCTGAGTATAATAATTATCTTTTTTTGTACTGTATTTCAATAACTGGTCGCCTCCATTTTGCTCCCCTTTGGCCATAAGGTTTGAAGACTTCAGTGGTATTCGTTTAACTGATGGATTGTGGATAAAGTAGCTTAGCAACTGAAATTGAACCTTCTTAAGATCTTCCATTTGAGAAAATGTTTCCAAATATCATGCACACGGAGCTGTCCCTATTTTTTCTTCTTCCCCCTTCAGCACCACGGGAGTAGGATCCTGAGGGTTGGGGCACCCTCAGGGCACTTTAGTGCCAGGAAAACGAGTATGTTTTCCTGGCACTATAGTGGTCCCTTAAAAATAAACCGGGGAGGGGAGGGATTATAAAAAATAACCACCAATTAAAATATATACACTTGCAAAAGATACAAAAGCCTGCTCTCATTCTTTGTTCAGAAATCATGGGTGGATCCCGCTCTCTCCAAGTTTTTTTTTTTGTTCTGGAAAAAGTGAAACTGGACAATAGCACCTGCTGGCTGTTCCATCCTAGGCCCCTCTCCAACTCCAGGGGTGGTAGTATGTCTCCAGCACCACATTGCACTCTCTTGAGGCCTACAGCTGTAGTGAACAGTGACACAGGGATGCAACCAATGAATCCATACCCTTTGGATGTTGTTTTAGGTGGGGTTTTAAAGCCTATGATGATCCCCAGAAAATCCTCTTCACACCTTTACACAGAAATCGGATGGTGGGGTATAATGCTGATTACCTCGTTTTGAGAGCAGATCGCTGAGGTTAAGTAGCCATTCACCTTGGCTTCTAGGTCACACACACCAG
The DNA here is from genome assembly GCF_036172605.1 of Pelobates fuscus. Classification (NCBI taxonomy): domain Eukaryota; kingdom Metazoa; phylum Chordata; class Amphibia; order Anura; family Pelobatidae; genus Pelobates; species Pelobates fuscus. The sequence continues at coordinate 132,768,635 of NC_086319.1, read as the reverse complement.
TATATGGGATTTGAGGCTTTATTTATTTATTTATTTATTTATTTTTTTCTTCAAATGCTATTTTGTCTTGCCTGTCCCTGTGGTACACAAAAAGCTATTTAAATACAGTTTATTTGTTTGTTTAATTGGAAAATGTCTTCAACTCACATATAAATGCTGCATTCCGATGTATGCCTTATTTTTGTTGTTTATTAAACTTAGCATTTTGTTTGCATTTGTTTGGAGGAGTGGAATAGTAGATATACATGCCTAAAAAAATATATCCTAGTTCTGCAGGTCCTAGTGTTCTGCTGTACAGACACAGATTATTTGTACAGATATAAAGTTAGATCTATGGACTATTCTGTTGGAACACATGGTCCTACATAGATTTTTTCATACATGTGCATTGACATGTCCTAGGCATCTACTGCACATCTAACAAGAAGATGCATGTCAACAACATCACCAGTGACCACTGATAGGAAAAAGTGAAGCATTGTATAGTGAAGGTTCCTAACATAGCCAGCTGTGTCTAATCTGCCTTTATACTAGATTTTATAAAATGAAAAAAGGAAAGACCCCGAAAGCAGCTAGAAAATAAATACAGAGGTAACTACTTATATGATAAATACAGAGGTAATTACTACATTTGTGCTTAAAAGCTTGCATACCCTTGGAGAATAGTAATATATGTACCATTTTTAAAAAAAACATAAGTGAGCAGGCAAAACACATTTCTTTTATTTCTTATGGGATTCATATTCAACTGTAGATTATAACAGAATGGCACAGTCAGAAAACAAAACATGGCAACAAAGAAGAAAAATGAAATGACCCCTGTTCAAAAGTCTGCATGCCCTTAGTTCTTAATACTGTGTATTGCCCCCTTTAGCATCAATGAGAGCGTGCAGTCTTTTGTAATAGTTGTCTAATTCTTGCAGGTGCTATAGCTACCCATTTGTCTTGGCAAAATGCCTCCAGGTCAAGCAAAGTGTCTGGTCTTCTTGCATGAACCGCACGTTTGATATCTCCTCAGAGTGGCTCGATGATATTAAGGTCAGGGGACTATGATGGCCACTTCAGAACCTTCACCTTTTTCTGCTGTAACCACTGGAGGGTCATCTTGGCCTTGTGTTGAGGATCATTTGTCATGCTGGAAAGTCCAAGAGTGTCCCATGCGCAGTCATCGTGTAGAAGAATGCAAATTATCTGCCAGTATTTTCTGATAACATGCTGTATTCATCTTGCCATCAATTTTCACAAGATTCCCATGCCTTTAGAGCTCACACAACCCCAAAACATCAATGAGCCACTACCATGGTTCACAGTGGGGATGGTATTCTTTTCACTATAGGCCTTGTTGACCCCTCTCCAAGCATAGTGCTTATGACTGTGACCATAGAGCTCTATTTTGACCTCATAACTCAAATTTACAGTGTGCCAGAAGCTGTGAGGCGTGTCAAGGTGTTGTGGGGCATATTGCAACCGGGCTTTTTTGTGGCATTGGCACAGTAAAGGCTTCTTGCTGGCAACTAGACCATGCAGCTAATTTTTGTTCAAGTATTGTGCTTCTTGAAACAACCACACCATCTTTTTCCAGAGCAGCCTGTATTTCTCCTGAGATTACCTGTGGGTTTTTCTTTGTATCCCGAACAATTCTTCTTTCAGTTATGGCTGAAATCTTTCTTGGTCTACCTGTCCTTAGCTTGGTATCAAGAGATCCCTGCATTTTTCACTTCTTAATAAGTGATTGAAAAGTACTGAATGGCATTTTCAAGTCTTTGGATATCTTTTTATATCCTTTTCCATCTTTATAAAGTACCATTACCTTGTTACGCAGGTCTTTTAACAGTTCTTTTCTGCTTCCCATGGCTCATCCACGTGAGGGCTAACAAACTCATTGACTATTTATACACAGGCACTAATTGCAATTTAAAAAGCCACAGGTGTGGGAAACTAACCTTTAATTGCCATTTTAACCTATGTGTGTCACCTTGTGTGTCTGAGATTTCTGTTATTATGATTTAAAAAGGAGCCAAACAACTATGTGAAAATGAATGGCTTCATATCATCACTATCCTTCAATAAAATATATATTTTTTGCATGATCAGTCATATTTTACAAATCAATGCCAAAATTTCCCCCAGGGTATGCAAACTTTTGAGCACAACCGTATGTTTTATATCACAACACTACAATAATTTGATTTATGTTGTACAACTTTAAAGGCACAATGCAAAAACAAAACTTTGCTTTTGCAAACAATGATTTTTTTTTTTCCTAACCAACTTAATGGTGATACCAATTTTCAAAACTGAATATTGTTACTGATCTAAGGATTGTACTCGAGCCCGGTTGTAGACTTACTCTGTAATTATGGAAGATCATAATTACTGGGATGCCGTTTGACAAGACAACAAGAAAAAAAGGGCCTAGGTTTAACCTGTTAATGATGTCTCTAATGAGTTGGTGGCCTTACTAAATGAGAACAAAATCTTAATTTGTATTTTGAAAATATCTAGAACAATGCCCACAACAAACCAAAACAGAGAACTCTTTATTCAATCGCAACTGGCAGTGGTACTAAAAAAAAGATTACTCCAAAAATGAGAACTTCCCCTTCTTAGTCTTACCCAAATCATATACTTAATGTGTGATTGAGGTTGTCTTCAAAAGAGATTGTTGTGCTTCCAAATGCTTTCATCTCCCTCTGTTTATTACTATCTTCATGATTGGACCACTAAGTAAACAATCATGTAAACTTGTCCAATTAGGTAGACAGGTTTCAAAATGAATTATCTATCTATCTCACAATTCCCAACGAAGAGGGCACTCAAAGTCTTGCAAAATGTGTATTTGAATATCTAAATCACAACACAGCATCAACGATTTGACTCTCTGGCCTTATCAGGATGTGAATCAAAGTGTATATGAATATTTACAAATAATATTAAAGGTACACTATAGTCACAAAAACAGCTCTGAAAAGATACTGTTCACTGCAAAAAGCCTGCAGGGAATGTTTATACTCACGAGAACAAATACAAATAGCTGTACTTGTTCTGGTGACTATAGTGTCCCTTTAATGAAGCAGTTATAGTGTATAGTGTAAAGTCGCCAATATTGTCAAGCAACATTCTCTGTGTCCACAAACAGTGAGAAGGAAGTGACATATTGATAAAATGTATTGATAGAGAGAATGAAGAATCTATTTAAACCAAAGCATGGGTTGTGGTCCAAAAGGGCCAGTGACCAGAAACGAAAATGTGGACTATAAAGTTTTATCCTTATGAGTCTCATTAGCATGTTTGATGCATCAAACAGATGTGTGGGTATCCCCTCACAATTATACATATATTTTAGGTGTGTCTAAAAGGACAACTCAAAGTGCTTATGGTGACTGGAGCTCCTTGTTGCTTCCAGTGTTAAACCTTTTTCAAGACGTTTAAAAGAGAATGTGTCCCCGGATGCCTGTCAGCTGACAGTTTTTTGCTTTTGTCACGTGTAAGCATTAGCTCGGACAATGAAGTGGCAGTGATTACCTGAGAGAGTCAGCTTATCAATGGGCACATTTTGCGATTATAGGTTAAAATATATATATATGTAATATTACCAATAAAAAAAACCCTTCCAAGGATGTAACTCTCAATAATTTCTCATAAATAAAAAACAACTAGCATAACATAACAGCATTGTAATTCTGTAATTCAAAAAGTCATATGCAACCCCACATCCAGACTAAATACTAACCTGAACACCCTCTGTAAATCAACACTATAACAGGCAAAATAGTGTACTGTTATCCACTAGGTGAGAGTAATTTATTAACACATCTAACTCTATCACAGCCACTATAGAAGGGTTAGGCAACCTTTGGCACTCCAGATGATGTGGACTACATCATGCTTTGCCAGAATTATGGCTGTAAGGGCATTATGGGAAATGTAGTCCACAACATCTGGAGTGCCGAAAGTTGCCTACCTCTGCACTAGAGTAATAATCACATGTAACGTATTTTTCTTAAAAAAACAAGTGTTTCAAAAATATAATAAAATATATGTTTCAAAAATCAAAGGAAATTTCCTTCAACAAGCAGAGCCACTACCAATACTGAAAAATAAGCATAACCTACTGTGCTGGGAGAAATTATCTGTCTATCCCAGGACTAAGTTGGATTGTGATCAGGGGTGGATCCAGAGCCTGATCTTTGGAGGGCCACTTGTAGATTAAAGAAATAATTCAGGCACAATAACCACTACAGCTATGTGTAGTGGTTATGGTGCAATGTGTGCGCCGAGACCCCCTCCCAGAGTAAGTAGTCAAACTGTTTAAGAATAGTTTTACAACTTACCTGGGGTCTGCTGGGATCTGGGGCTATAGGAGGACATAGGAGTAAGTGTGTGTGTGAGTGGTGCAATGTGTGAGGCATGCAGTGTGTGTGTGTATGTGTGAAGAATGCAGTGTGTGTATGTGCAGGGCAGTGTGTGGGGGGTGTCAAGTCAAATGTTTATTTATGCTCATGTGTTTGATTCCTGTTACTTATCTTACTGTCCCTGACTGCTTGACCGTATGAAGCCTACAGGTTGCATTTGGAAGTGTGAGGGTTGCAGTGTGTGTGTGTGTGTGTGTGTGTGTGTGAGAGGAGGACAGTGTCTGAGCGGTGAAGTGTAGGTGTCTGAGGGTTGCAGTGTGTGTGTGTGTGTGCGGAGGACAGTGTGTGAGCGGTGCAGTGTGTGTGTGTGTGTGTGTGTGTGTGTGTGTGAAGGTTTATGTGTGTGAGGGGGCAGTGTATGTCAGGGGTGCAGTGTGTGTGTGTGAGGGGGCAGTGTATGTGTGGGGGCAGTGTATGTGTGGGGTAGTGTGTGTGTGAGTGTGAGGGGGCAGTGTGTGTAGGGAGGCAATGGGGAGTGTAGTATGTGTGAGTAGTGCAGTGTGTGCAAGACGTACAGTGTATTTGTATAGGGGGCAATCTGTGTATGGGGGTGCAGTGTGTGTGATGGGTGCAGTTTGTGTGTATGAGAGGCATTGTTTGTGTGAGGGGGCAGTGTGTGTGAAGGGTGCTGTATGTGTGTATGGGGCAGAGGTTGTATGAGGGTGCAGTATGTGTGTATGAGGGTGCAGTATGTGTGTATGAGGGTGCAGTATGTGTGTATGAGGGGCAGTGTTTGTTTGAGGGGTGCAGTATGTGTGTATGGGGTGCAGTATGTGTGTGTATGAGGGGTGCAGTATGTGTGTATGGGGGTCAGTGTGTGTGTGAGAGGTGCAGTTTATGTGTGTGAGGCAATGTGTGTATGGGGGGGGGGGCAGTGTGTCACTGTGTAGGGTTAGATCTTAAATTGATCGTCACAAAAAAAGGTTAACCCATGTTATAGGTGGTTTGAATGCTTTTTTTAGTAGGGTAATTTTCAAGTAAGTGACAGTACCCTTTAAAAAATATGATTTGACCCAAAAGGAGCAAGCTGCACACACTTTGAAATATAATTTTCAACCAACAGATGGCAGCACTGTTCTCAGTCACATAAACCAGAACCTAGGCAATATTTACATTATTATTATTATTATTATTATGTATTGAGATCCAACTTATTCCACAGTGCTTTACAATATAATAAAAATAGAGGATAATTAACAATAAATGAGACAATTACAAATTGCTACAGAAACAATAGGTTGATAAGGATCCGGCTTGAACGAGAACAATCTAGATTTACATCAAATTATAGGTTTGAAGTCATGTATACAAAAATTATTTAGGTACTTAAACAACACAGAGGAGGTGACTCTCTGCTATTTGCACGTACATCCGACTTGCCATAATTTTTTTGTGAAATGTATGCACTACAGTTTTAGTTTTAAGTGGATGCTGGCATGGGCGTCCACAGGATTTATTCCAAGGGGGAAGGGGGGGGGGGGAGGAGAATCATTGTTATGACATCCTTGCTTGGTCCCTTTTTGACAGTGTCATGAAAGGGAAGGGGCATAGTCATTATCACATAAAGCCAGGGTGAATAGCGTTTTCACATCTATGCAGTGCCAGATTAAGAGCCCAATGGGCCTGGTGCTGACAATTATGAGGGGCCTAAGTACAGAATCGTATCGACCAAGAACACTAAAACAGTCATACCTCTAAAGCGTTATGTATCTGGAGGAGATGTTGCCGGAAGGGAAACTCATATGAAGCAGCTATAAAAAGATTGTCTTAAAATATGCTAATCTCTCTCTAAATCATGCTTTCATCTTTCAAGTAAATCCATGCCACCTAACAGCAGTGTCCAGTGAAGCAGGAAGTTAATGGCCGATGTAAAAGGGTGGGCCACTGACGCATGTAACCAGAACTTCCAAAAGGGACAAACATGCCCAAAAAGGAGGCATGTCTGCCCAAAGAATTGGAAGGCTAGCCTGGCATGAATGCATGCTGGACAACAGCATCCCAAACTTGTCATAAATGCGTCTAATGATGCGCTCGCTCCATGCTTTCTAAGGACTGTCCCCTAGCACTCACATGTCCACTTGTCACCTTACCTTCTTACTAGCAGGAAGAAGCTCCTGGTATACAGTCTGAGACTGAGAAAAGGTGGATGTAGTGAGTGTAGAAGAAAAGAAAAATGCCACAGTGTTAGAGAGCCCAAAGTCAGCATTACCAACCCCAACTCATTTCATTGTCAGCCAGTCCACACAAGTTTTGTTCCCATACATCCCTCTTAAGTTTCCATATTTAAGCAAGAGTATGTGAAGAGTAGTTGGGGTTGTCACCTTTCTTGGAAAAAAGTACAGGCCTAACTACTTTTCATAACTAATTATGTATGCGTGACATCACATGATATAAATCACAAGAAGTGACATAAGAGAAAACTCACCAAAAAACTACTTACAGTTTGATTCTGCTGTATAGATGGATTGCTCCCAGTGTCTCCCTGTCTCCCAGTGCCCTATGTCACCCAGTGTCCCCATGTCACCCAGTATTCCCTAGTGTCTGCATCACCATGTCTCCCAGTGTCCCCATGACACTAGGGGACATAGGCGTGCGCAGCCTATTGTATAAGGGTGTGCACCCTAAAGCACAAACACACGCCGCGTATATATATATATATATATATATATATATATATATATATATATACACACATACATACACACACATATACTGCTGTGTGTGTGAGGGTGCTGTGTGTGTGTGTGTGTGAAGGCGCTGTGTGTGTGTAAGGGCACTGTATGTGTAAGGGCACTGTGTTTGAGGGTGCTGTGTGTGAGGGTGCTGTGTGTGTAAGGGTGCTGTGTGTGTAAGGGTGCTGTGTGTGTGGGCGCTGTGTTTGTGTGTAGGTGCTGTGTGTGTGTGTAGGCACTGTGTGTGTGTAGGCGCTGTGTGTGTGTGTGTGTGAAGGCGCTGTGTCTGTGCGGTGCGGGCGCTGTGTGTGAGGGCGCTGTGTGTGTGAGGGTGCTGTGTGTGTAAGGGTGATGTATGTGTGTAAAGGTGCTGTATGTGTGTGGGTGATGTTAGTGTGTGTGTATGTGTAAGGGTGCAGTGTCTGTAAGGGTGCTGTTAGTGTGTGTGTAAGGGTGATGTATGTGTGTGGGTGCTGTTAGTGTGTATTGTGTGGGGGTGAGGAGGCTGTTTAGTTAATATCCGTGCTGCTGCCATCCCTGGTGGTCCAGTGGAGAGTGAACTCTAGCCTGAGGAGAGAGGAACCCGGTGGAGCTGCTGGCAAGAGCTCCCCGGGTCCTCTCCTGCCTCCCTCCATGCTGCTGTGGGTCGGTGAGGGAGATCTTTGATCTCCCTCACCAGCCCACGAAGGGAGGCACATAGTGCGCGTCGCGGGGATTAGGGTGTGCCCAGGCACATCCGGCACACCCCGTGCGCACACCTATGCTAGGGGACACTGTGAGACATGGGGACACTGGAGAACATTGAGACTATGTATCAAAGTGTCCCTATGTATCAGTGTCTCAGTGTCCCCATGTTGCCCAGTGTCCCCATGTCAATAAGGGACACTGAGACACTTGGGGACTCTGGGAGACATGGGGACACAGACACTGGGAGACGTGGGGACACTGGGAGATATGGGAACACTGAGACTCTAGGGACACTGAGTCACTGGGAGACATGGGGACACTGAGACACCAGGGACACTGACTGGGAGACATGGGGACACTGAGACAACCGGGGACATTGCATCCATAGTGTCTAAGTGAGCCCATGTCTCTCAGTGTCCCCATGTCTCAGTGTCCCCATACGTGTCTGTTTCCCATGTCTCAGTGTCCCCATGTGTGTCTCTGTCCCCAAGTGTCTGTGTCCCCATGTCTCCCAGCATCCCCTAGTGTCTCAGCGTCCCCATGTCTCACAGTGTCCCCTTGCATTCTGTTTTTATGAGATTGTCCTGACAATTTGAATCTTTCAGTTGCCAGCTTTCTGCAAACCTTAGTGATACTGATGGTGGTGCCTTTTATCCTTTCGGAGGGTCTCAGATGTTAGTTATCTGGATTTTCCGAGATAAACCTGGTTTATGTGTCATTGGCATACCTCAGTGGTATGCGATTTACAATCCAGGTTACTTTTTTTTTATTTCCTCCATTCCACTTCATAAATCAGTGACGGTTATGACATTGGCACGCTGAGTCTGATTGATCCTTTTCTGGCACGGGTAGAACCCTTTTTGAAGGCATGCAGTGTATTTCGTGCAGGTACTTCTCTATTGATATTATGCTTGCTGCGGATTTGTCTTGTGAATTGACATTTAGTATTCTCTGTGTCGGTCTATCTTCTCAAGAGGCTTTTTCACTGTTGACTTAACGTTAAATTAGGAAATATGAAGCCTCCTGTCATGCTGCAAAATTTCAGATTATCTTAGCTTTAGCGAAGAGAAAACCTTAATGTTAATAATGACAGGAAGCAAATATTTCCCTCCATTCCTGCCCCTGGTTTTGTTGTTCAGTTCTTTATATGGTTTATTTACCATGTTTTTTTTTTCCACCTTTGATAGGACTTTTTCTGTGGCGTTGTGCAAATATGTTGCTATATTTATGCATAGTTTATTTAATATTATGTTTTATTAATGTTATACTACTGGCCCTGTGTATCCTGCGGTTTGCTCTAATTGTTTACAATAGTTGAGCGTTCAATTTCTTTCACATACTTTTCTCTTGTTTTAACGTTTTTCTGGCCGCGCTATTTGCAATTGTTGCACTTGCAATGAACACATTTTCTGGACTTCAACGATTTCCTGGTTCCTGTTTTCTCTTCTTACATTGTTATTGTTATGTTCATCAAAGAAAGAGGAGGTCCTTTTATATCCTGTTCTTACTTCTGTTTCTGATTGGTTAATTTTTCTGCTGTTATTGAGATGCGGTAAAGAAAGTAATGCAAATAGTCGGCTCCTGTAATTATTAAAATTAAGATTCTCTCTTGACTAAAGCTAGGATAATCTGCAGTTTTCAATTACCTGGCACCATGTGGAAAACTGAAATAGTATCTCAAACTTGATGAACTTGATGGACGCAAGTCTCTTTTCAGCTATGTAACTATGTATAGTTCAGAGTGCCTGAAAGGAAATATGCGTATCAACCACAATTACAATAAAGCATATTCGTTTTTTGGCACCAGTTTGATGGGATAAAAATGTATATTGGTCCCCCCCCTCTTGAATTGTATATTTTTGTGTGTCTTTGCAATGCCCCTAACATTGTTTGTAAGGGACATTACCTACACATGTATATTTATATACAAACACATTCACATTAATATACAAACTCACACTCACATTCATATACACATACTCTAATTCATACACACACACGCACTCATATTCATATACACAAACTCATGTTCTTCCAGTTTGTTTCATTGAGATCGTGTCCTTTTCCAAGTCAAGGTATTGCATTCATGTGCTGCAAACCGGAACCACTTCTAATAATTCAGTTTAATGAATCTAGAACAAGGCCCAGCCTTGTCCCTCTACATTTGCAATGGTTTTAATGAGGTTAGACATCACTGATCTTGAAAAAAGCAGACAGAATGCTTTAAAACCAATAATTGTATGATTTATTGTAACAGTATTTATTTTATTTTTTTCCCAAGAAACCCAAATGATTTCCTTGGTTGGATGATACAGGATACTGAGTCAACATGTACAGCCTCACCTCCAGCAACAATACATAACCTCTCCATTTCCTTTGATCTCTTGCTTACATGGCTTTATAATGAACACCTACAATTTTTCTCTCAAGATAAACATACATCAGTCAAAAAAGCTTTTCCGGTGCTGGTAAACTACAAGGCAGTACATTTCCCTTCTGTAGGGTTTACCTGTGAAATAATTGCTATAATAACATTCATTACTCCGTAATAAACTAGTGCGGGTTTGTATCCATGAACCAAAAAGTCTGTCTACAAGTATATTCTATGTAGATGGTATTTCAGGAGTGTGGAGTGCAGAAACGAATGCCCTTATCCATTTGTCGTTGAAAAATTCAATGTATTTAAAACAACAAAAAGGGGTCATGTATAAAGATCTGTTATAAACTGTAAAACTGTAGTGATTTACAGGGACATGATATTGTTTCCCTGGTGATTTACTTGTCCCTGTAATTACTTTAATAACCCTTCTTATTTTTGCTTTGTACCTAAAGGGGAAGTCTCCTCATACTTCAAGAGGCCTTGGGGGCATTTGGCTGTGGTTAAACCTGTACAGAATGAAATTAGTTAATATCATATGTTACCTACAGTAATTATGTGACCGTGAAGCAGGGCATTAACTTCATTGTCTCTTGTTTGTCACAATCAAGCTACTTTAATTTTCAGTGCCTTTAACAAACCGTATCTTTGGATGGTTAAAAAAATACTGCAACAAGAATTAAATGTTTAACTATGCCTGTAAAGTCTATATTTTTTATTCTTTAACACATATTAAGGGTTTAGAAAAAGAAAAACATCTCATGCAAAGGACGATTATGAACGTATGGGGAAAGTTATGGCTAACCTCAAACGTTTCTGACCCATAAACCTGTGACATCCTACTTTTCGCAACCACATCAGTTATGCACCACATTGTAACATAAACTACAGACATAGTACCATGGCTTAGTTTTAAACTCAAGTGTCACTGAGGCACATGTATTGAGAATTATGATTTCAAGAATTATAGTTGATGCATCGTGAGGTTTCATGTTTATTATCATGATGTTTAGGTGTTTGCACATATGCAAAAAGTACATCCATTTAATTCTATCTCTATCATATTGGATAATGATTTCATGAAGTGTTTTCAAGCAGTTTGGCACAAACTTGAGGTCCTCTGAACATCCACGGTTCAGCTTCTCCTTGTGCATTTGCAATATCACTTTTGTTCACATTTTAAACAAAAGTCATAGACTGATCCTTTAACAGAAGCAAACATTAATTTTACGAATACTTTTTATAGTAGGTTAAAATTATTGTAGTGATGCCAAATGCTAGTAACATGAACCCCATTTTGCCACTGAACACTTTTCCTCCCTGCTGTAGAATAATTGCAAGGAATATGATAGTATATTTGAGTGTATGGTGACGCATTCATGACAATACAGGCTGATCATTTCCAAAAGTTGTAGTAGAATATTTATATGACACCCCTGTTGCTACAGTAGGCTGCAGACCTGTTTATTTTCTACAATTAATTTAATCCATCACTAGAAAATGATGTGCTGGGAATGTAGCTGGTGAGACAAGCAGTTCAATTATTTCTTCTGAGCTTTTCTCCTGTCATATCACTAAAGGGAGAGGGTCTGAATTGGAACCAGAAATAGCAGCTGATATATTCAGGTGTGTATTTACAGTATATATAATTTTACTGCACAGCCGTCTTAATGCATGGGCACGCTAGGCAGTTGCCTCACAAGCATAGGGGCCCCATAGCCTTGCCAACTTTTCAGTATATTATTCCGGAAGATTTATTCATAAGTTACAGATCCTCTGTATTCAAATGTTTAGGTGAACTAATGTCAGGGTGGTAGTCCGGTGCCCGGAACCCAGACAAGTGTCCAGGTGGCGGGGCATGGACCGGGACCCATAATGCCTGATGAAGTGGGAGTCTTCAGCGTGGAGGTGGATTAGCAGGGTCTGGGGCAGGGTAACCGCACGCCCCCTGGTGTTGAGCACCAGCGTTTGTGCAGCCACAACCAGAACCCTGATTCAGCTTTTGCGGATCCAAGGAACTAGGAGCTAGGAAATATGCAGACCTCCCAGGAGCTGTATAGGGAGGCTCTGCAGCAAGGGTGTATCCAGTACTAGAAACAAGACAAAGCTAGAACAGGCACCAAACATGAAAACAAGACATAACTAGTAGAACCCAGAACCAGAGAAGGATAGGAAGCTAAACCCAGAACATGACACAATACATAAGGGAACATTAACTAAACATGGGCATGACGGGACAGGGCTGAACATGGACAGGTATATACAAACTAAGACACGACAAGATAACATAGGCAAAACAAGAGGAGAAATAACTAAGTACTACATATGGAAATCATGGGGGTTTAGTCACACTATATGATCATACATTGCATAAGCCTGCCAACAACGCCAATGTACCCCATATCTGGCAGGTCCTACACTGCCTAATGTATGCTAAAACAACCACAGATTAAGAACACATGTATAGCACTTACCTGCAAGAAAGGACAGAAGCTTTGAGCCGCTGCCTGCAGGAACTCCAACACATAATGAAAGCTGGAAACATAAGGGTGTGGCACATAAAACAAACATTTAAAGGAAACCTGGAGACTGGGAAATCCAGGGACGAACTATAGGAATGAACCCAGAAATCCCAGCATAAAGAAAACCAGACACAGAATAGAAAACCAAAAACCAAGAAATATTAAACAAGAATAGCAAAAGGAGTACTGGATACCAGAAGCCATTACCAGAATGATCCGCAACCAGGAACAGAACGTGACAACTAATCACCTCTGTATCTGTTGTTATCTGTACATGCGATCTTGCAGTTGCGAATACATATCTTGACCTTAACGGAAAAACGCACACGTATTAATTGTGTATAAGCAAGACAAAATTCAACACACATACTTTTTGGAAGCCGTAAACCTATAATAAAGTTCTTCCAATATTTTTAACCATCCATGTCAGTTGCCTCCTCCTGCTATCTACTAAACGTAAATAATGAAAGAAATGAAACGGAGCGCAATGATGTTTTAAGACTATGAAGTGACTTTGTTTCAGTTTTCTTGACACTGTTGACTAAAAAAATTGTTTCAATCTGCTATTTCTGTGCCCTTTCTTCCAATTCTTCCCACGCATTTTAATCTTAATTGTTTGGTTTCCATTTAAATTGATTTGCATGACCCATGCACGAAAAAATATATTATAAAATAGATAATGTAAAATAAACATTTTGGCATTCCAGGATTAATGTTTGTGCAGGAGGCAAAGTGAGTGAAACATCCCTGCTTTACAGCATGTTTTTTTAATGTTTAAATACTGATTTTGTTAATTTTTGTTGGAGGTACCAATAAATATAAGCTTTATTTTATGGATAATTTACATTTTTATTCCTGTGAGTAGTTGTGTAGGCAAGGCCCCTGTGTACGGCTTTGCCCAGGGGCATATAATGTTGTTAAGATGGCTCTGTTTACAGTCAAGCCAGAGTAGCTTGTGCAAATAAATGGGTCAAATCAACTCCACATTGACCTATATACATATATGCATTTTAGCCAGAATCCAAAGCACAGCATATTTTCCTGATGTACCTCCAAAGTGTCTCTCATTAGGAGGAAGATCCCTCTTTTGCACCAAAATCCCTGTACCTTTTCTATCCCAATGTCTCTTTTATTTTTTTAATTTTTTTTTGTCTGAGCTACATATTGTTGGTGTACTGAGTGTATAACGGAACTCCATACCAATAACACAGTAATCTGTCTTTAGACCGTTTTTCAATTTTCTTACCGTTAAGTAACAGGGCTCTTTTTACATTTCTGCGGTGTTTGTGTTTAGCTGTAATTTTCCTCTTACTCATTTACTGTACCCACACATATTATATACAGTTTTTCTCTCCATTAAATGGTCTTTCTAAAGATACCATTATTTGCATCATATAATTTCATATAAAAAGAATTATAAGATATGATGGAAAAATGTAAAAAAAACAAACACTTTTTCTAACTTTGACCCCCAAAATCTGTTATGCATAACTTTTGTCCTGAGTTTAGAAATGCCAATGTTAACATGTTCTTAGCTTTTTTTTGGAAAGTTATAGGGCTATAAGTACAAGTAGCACTTTGCTATTTCCAAACCATTTCCCCCCAAAATGAACGCAAGTTACATTGTAACACTGATATCTGTCAGGAATCCCTGAATAACCCTTCACATGTATACATTTTTTTAAAAGAAGACAACCTAAGGTATTAAAAGTGGGGTATTTTGACTCTTTTCATGCAACCATTTTACCACCTCTATGCCAAATTTAAAAAAATGGAATAAATAATTGGTGATATTTTTTTGACACACATAGCAATTTAAGAATGCATGTACAGAGAACTTTAAGGGTTACTGCCAAAGAACACCCCAATATGTGTTCATCAACATCTCCTGAGTACAGTGTATAGGGGTGACTGGTTCTCTGGGGGCTGAAAAACCTTATTTGGAGTGTGCGCATTCCAGTTTTCCAACTTGGAATTTTCTCATTTAGTCATCATGCACCCATTTCTTTTTTGGGACATTTTTGAAGCTAGCCAATGTAATTTACCCCCATCAAACCATATATTTTTGAAACGTAGACACCCTAGGGTATTTTAAATGGTGGTATTTTAACACTTTACATGTACTAATTCTACAACCAGTCTTTTTCAAACTTTTGGGTAGTAATTTTTTGTTATTTTTCTCTCACATTGTGCTTTAGGCATGGATTCTCAGTTCATGTTATGTTTTACTGACAAAGAACACCCCAATATGTGTTCATCAACATCTCCCAAGTACCACAGTGCCCCCAATGTACAGGTTTTTAACTTAAAGGGATCAAATGTAGGGCTTTCCCCTGTTCCATGTTTGCATATTGAAATTTGCCAGATTGGTTTTCCGGGCCTATGTTGCCTTTGAGACCGTATAGCAGCCCAAGAATGAAAATTAACCCCGTCATGGCATACCATTTGTAAAAGTAGACAAACCGGTATTCAAAATGGGGTATGTCCAGTCTTTTGTAGTAGCCACTTTGCCACAAACGCTTGCCAAAGTTAGCGTTCATATTTGTTTTTTGCATTTTTTTTTTACACAAAAACTGCACTTTTACCAGTGATTTCATCGCTGTAATGAGTTTTACTGTTTTAAATACTCATATTTGTGTTCAGTAAAATCTCCCGAGTATAACAATACCCCCCATGTACAGATTTTATGGTGTTTTGAAAAGGTACACGGTCAGTGTAGGGCTTGCCCAATTCAGTTTGCCCGATTGGTTTGCTGGGTCTGTCTTGCTTTTTGAGACCATATGGAATGTGAAATAACCCCATCATGGAATACCATTTTCAAATATAGACAACCCAGGGAATTCCAAATGTGGTATTTCCAGTCTTTTGTAGTAGCCACCTGTAGTAGTCACAAACGCTGGCCAAAGTTTTTATTTGTTTATTATAATTATTTTTTTCCAATTTATATTATATATATATATATATATATAATATGTTTGTGTGTGTGTGTGTGTGTGTGTGCATATATAAATACATATACACACACACATAATAAGTGTGTATGTATATATATATAAATAACAATAGGAAATCAGCGCTAATTAATAAACAATATGTAGATAGGCAGCAACCCAAACGAAGGAGACCCCTCAAATCCTTCAATAAATGAGACAATACAAAGAGATGGGGTAGGGCTTCCCCAGCAGAAAAAGTAAAATAACATAAAAAAGTCCAAAAGAGTCTTACTAGAGCAACAATGCTTGATGCGATTTAGAGGAGTAGTTTTTCAGTAGGGGTGGGTGCGTCCTAGTGTCTCAGGGTATTTGTATATATGAAAAACAAAGAAACGGGGCAACCAGTAGTTCAGTATGTCTAAAATAGTAGTAAAAGGTAGAAAACTCACATTTAAAAGAGCTATGGCCAGCTCTGGTGTGAAGGGCGTATAACGGTATATCCCCGCTGCTAGGATGTGTAATGTAAATGCATCTATCAGCGTCATCCGAAGCTCCAGGGGAAATAAAAAGAGGCGACAATAGTGCTCTCAATTGGAGAAAAGTAAGAAAAAGGGACTAGAGTAATACTTACAGGTGTAGAGCAGGAAATACTGCTCTATTAATATGGTGTTGGTGGTATGATCCCCACCTGGGATTTCTTTAAATGCAAGAACAATAATAAAAACCCAGGTAAGTAAAAATAGCAAAAGTGCATAAAAATACAATAAAAAGAGAATTGGCACAGTAGAGTAACCAAAGACCTTTAATTGATCTAAAATACACAGTATAAAATCACCATTACGCGTTTCACCAAAAAGGTTTTCACAAATGGCATATATATACAGACACACACATATACATATAATACGTATGTATATAATGTGTGTGTATATAAATATATACACACACACACTCACTTTTATTTCTTATATATGTATAATATATTATAATTAAAGCATTTTATAATATATTATACCTATATAATCATATATTTCATTTCATTATAAGTGTATTTTGAGATATATATGATTATATATGTATAATATATTATAAAATGATTTAATTATTTTTTAATATATTATACATATACATGTATGATATATATATGAATTTTACTTTTTAGCAGCCTGGAGGACCCTGGGTCCTAAATTGGAGAGGGGGGACTGTCTGGCCTGAGCCCAGCCGTTCCCCCTTAAGAAGCAGACCGATCGCCGGCGGGGGAACAGCGGCGATTGGTAAGCACATGGGGAGGAAGTACATTTTTACATTTGTATTTTTTTATTATTCAACTATTTTATTTGTAAAAAAATATTTTTTTTTTTAATATTTACTGAGTGCCTCGACCCCTCAAGGCACTAAGTACAGGCAGAGCATCGGTGATGGCTTCCGATGCTCTGCCTTACTACCAGGCTCCATGTGGAGCAACCCGGAAGCTGATACGTCCTTGGTCGGGAAGGGGTTAAGCTGCAATAAATGTGTTTAGAAATCAGTCTGTGTAAATAAGATACATTGCTCTTGTTCTAAATGGCATTTTATTTGCAAAAAATATTAAGTCACCTAAAATGTCTCAAAACATGGCCCCAATCCTGGCCAAATCCCCACTCAGACCCATAAAGTTTGAGTCCCTATCTTTTCACTTGAAATGTTGGATGGTATATCCTGGTTGGTAAATACAGTTGCTTATTTTGGACTTGCAACAGGGTAAATGCCGTCTACTCACTTCACTATGAATGGCCATCTGTAGATAATGTGCCAAGCCGTGTCCTTTACTTTACATTCACAGAAACTCTTTTAACCCCTTAAGGACCAAACTTCTGGAATAAAAGGGAATCATGACGTGTCACACATGTCATGTGTCCTTAAGGGGTTAAAGCAACAGCTGGAATACAAGAACTGAAACCTGGGAGCACATATTCCCTATGGTTAACTTAACCCCTTAACGCCATTACGGCGTTCTATGCCGTCCCCATTTAAATGGGCTCTAAAGCCGTTACGGCGGCATAAAACTTTTACTTACCTCCGCTGCGATCCTCTTCGGGAGGACTGCCTAACAGCCCTCTCACGGCAAATCAGGCCCCTAGGGATCTGCCAGCAGGGACAGGCAGTTACCAGGATCCCATTTGCATAATTGCTGCTCAGCATTAACCCTTCTGTGGATTTGGTTGCTGCTCGGCACAACTTTTCCTATGTGGACAGTAAATGCCATTAACCACATTTTTATAAGCGGGTGAATATGTGACAATGTGACCGCTCTAAAAGAGCGGTCACATGGCTGCAATAGGTGTCCATAGTGCTGCCAGCAGGGGGACTGCCTGAACTGACTGAAAAGAAGTTAAAAGTCAGTTTAAAATAATTAAATAAAATTAATAAATGTAAAAAAAAAAAAATAATATTTATATATATAATATATAATGTCATACTAAGTGTATTTTTTTATTAATATATACATATATTAATATTAAAATACACTTAGAATAAAATTACATCCGTATATATATATAATATATATATATATATAATAACTATATATATTGTGTATATATATTATTATACAAATAAAAAGTAATTACAAAAATAAAAAATTATATATATATATACATGTAATTTTATTCTAACTGTATTTTGATATATATATATATATATATATATATATATATATATATATATATATATATATATATATGTATGTGTATATATATGTATATATATATATATATGTGTGTGTGCATATTTATGTAATCTTTTTATTAAAGTAATTTTATTGATTGCAAATTGAGGGACCTGCCTGACAACCCAGGCTGAAAGTCTAGAGAATTTAATTTGCTAGCACTATATTTAACCCTGTAACTTTCCTAGAAATCCTACAACCTGTACTGTACTGTACTGTTTTACTCAGTAGACTTCGCTTGAACACAAATATTAGTGCTTCAAAACAGTAAGTTAGCGTTCATAATGGATTTTTGCATTTTAACACACAAACAAATATAAAAGCTAACTTTGGCCAGTGTTTGTGACTAAGTGGCTACTAAAAAAGACTGGACATACCTCATATTGAATAGCCTAGGGCTGGCATAGGCAACCTTCGGCACTCCAGATGGTTTGGATTACATCTTCCATGATGCTTTGCCAGCACTATGGATGTAAGAGCATTAAAGGGGGGTGTAGTCTATGGGATGTAGTTTGATGGGGGTAAATTACATTGGCAAAAATGTCCCAAATAGGACATGGGTGCATGATGACCAGCTGTGAAAATTCCAAGTTGGAAAACTGGAATGTGCACCCTCCAAATAAGATCGTTCATCCCCCAGAGAACCCGACACACACCTATACATGGGTGGTTTCACTGTACTCCGGAGATGCTTCTGAATACATGTTGGGTTCTTTTTTCTTTGACAGTAACCCTTAAAGTTCTCCGTACACATATTCTTAAATTGCTATGTGTGTCAAAGAAATCACCAATTATTATTTTTTCTTTTTAATTGGACATAGATTGGTGGTAAAATGGTTGCATGAAAAGAGTCAAAATAACCCTAGTTTAATACCTTAGGTTGTCTTCTTTTCAAAAATATATACATGTGAAGGGTTCTTCAGGGATTCTTGACAGATATCAGTCTTAATTTTAAAAAGAAATGGTTTGGAAATAGCAAAGTGCTACTTGTACTTATTGCCCTATAACTTGCAAAAAAAAAAGTTAAGAACATGTTAACATTGGGTATTTCTAAACATTTGGTATTTGGCGGCTGTAGATGACGATTTTGGGGGTCAAAGTTGGAAAAAGTGTGTTGTTTTTAAAAAAAATATAATTTTCATCATATTTTAAAAAATGGTATATAATATGTGTGGGTACAGTAAATGAGTAAGAAGAAAGTTACAGCTAAACACAAACACTGCAGAAATGTAAAAATAGCCCTGGTCTCAAATGGTAAGAAAATTGAAAAGTGGTCTGGTCACTAAGGAGTTATATGGTGAAATTAAAAGAAGACTTATTAGATATACCCGACAATGAAAACATGCATGGATTTTATTCAGGTTTTTTATCTATTGGGGTTTTGTCTATCAACTGCTTGCAAAACCTGCAGACCTGCTATCTGCAGCCTTTGCAACTCTCGCCTCTTTCCCCAGCACAAAGTTTCAATGTGTCGGGAATGCTTCACTCATAGGCTTCTCATTGTAAGGCCTTATATATCTGAGATTCCAGACATATAAAGTGCTGCGGTAAGTGCTTCATGTGTTTGGAGTGATCCTTTTAAATTATATATATTTTTGTTGCACAAACTACTTCCACTTCTTGTTGAAATTTCTAGACCACTGATGAAAATCCCTGGTGACATTTGCTTGAAATTTGGTTGAGCAAAGAAAATGTTGTTCAAAGGCATGTTAAATAGGGTGAACCATCACTGCCCTAGACCAGGATTTTCCAAAGTGTGGGTTGCGACCCACTGGTGGGTCGCCGGGCGATTCCCAGTGGGTCGTGCTGATCCACATATCCAGTGCACGACATCAGGAGGGGGCATACAGGGCAAGCTGCCGGGCCCCTCCATCAGTCTGCCAGAGAACAACCCAGCACCTCTGGTCTACAGCTCAGCCGGGTGTAGAGCTGCAGACAGTGTGATAGAGGTCTCGCGAGAACCCAGAGCGTTACCATGCAGTTAACCCACCGGACCACTAGGGAGAGACCACTGGACCACCAGCGAATTTATTCAATTAAAAAAAAAGGTAGGATACAGCCTGCCATCCACACCTCAACCCCCTTTTTCACTGCCCCCACTGTAACCCCTTCTCTCCCTGCCACCTCTTCACTGTTACCCCTTCTCTCTGTGTCCCATCCCCACTGTTAACCCTTCTCTCCCTGTACCCTCCCAACTGTAACCCTTTCTCTCCCTGCCCTCTCCCCATTGTAACCTTTTCTCTCCCTGCCCCCCACTGTAACCACTTCTCTCCCTGCCACCCTCCCACTGTAACCCCTTCTCTCCCTGCCCCCTCCCCACTGTAACCCCTTCTCACCATGCCCCCCCGACAGATGGGGTTCCACCTTGTGGCGGAACCAACCTCGCCACTGTGCACTGGAGAAGCCTGGTTGCTAGCCTCCTGCCCTGCGACTATGGCCCTGGGGTGTATAAACCCTTTAAGAACTGTATTTGGGCACAATGGGTTTTTGTATGCTGTTCCTGGCCCCTTAAATACTTTGGAGCAGTGTTACAACTTTTAAACTAGCACTTCGAATGCAGTCGAAGTGCCGAAGTCATCGAGGTGCCGAAGTCGTCGAAGTTGCCGCCATTCGACAAACGAACACGTGGCGGCGGCCATTTTAACTTATTCGAATGCGGTCAGCGGTGTGTGCAGCCAAATCTATGGAACTGTTTGCGGCTACCCAATTGCACGAACACCGCTGACCTGTACCTTCTTCGACACCGCGGCTAGAGACTAACTCCCGTTCGAAGATTCGAACGCTCGTTCGAATGGGACTTAGTAATTTTCTCGTTGTAAAATAGACTGACCGCACAGCCCAAATCCATGGAACTGTTTTGGGCATGAAAATGTGCTTGCGGTCGGTCATAAAGGACTTCCAGCTAACTCTTTAACCCCTGGATGTAATTGGCTTAATTTTGGACATGTTTGTAAGTAAAGTGTGCTGATTAATAATATGTGACTAATTAATATTGGATGTATAGTTTGGGAGTTATAAAAATGCATAAAAATGTATAAGTTTTAGCTTGGAGATAATTGAGTAGATACAGTAAGAAACTCTATTATCTCCCAAGCAGAGGGGAGGGAATATGTGGGATGTAACCTTTGTCTGACTGGTTAATGCCTAATTGCCTGTGGGCGTCTCCCTTGCAGGGGAGCACTGCATAAAAGCAGAGTACCTGCCATTAAACATGAGTTCTACTTCACCCTCAATTTGGAGTGCCGTCTCTTATTGGGGGAATCTGCTACAAGGGATTGCTATGCTTGTCATACTCCCTTGCTAAATCTCTGCTAAGCTCTTGTAATAGCTGGTTCCGGTTTTGCTCTCTGGAGGAGTGTACAGTGGTTATAGTGTCTGCTGCAGTGCTCGGAGTCCTCAGGAAGCGCTAGGAGCATCCTTCAATGGAGGTACCCAGTCGGGGTGCCCGTCGATCCGTTACACACCTTTTGGCCACACTTGTACTAGAGGGATCCCCAGAAAACATACTTGCACCAGGGCCCTCTCTACATTAGTTCCACCACAGGGATACTCAACGTGCGGTGCCTGGATGAAAGAGTAGAACACAGCGCTTCTGGTTCTGCCTGAGTCTGTGGGTAAGCAGTTGTATGTTTCTAAAACTGATTGCCATGATGTGCCAAGTTTCTGCCTCTAAAACGTCCATGATATGCCAAAAGTATGCCTGTAAAGTTGCCATGATATGCCAATTATATGCCTCTAAAGCTGATTGCCATAATGTGCCAATTTTATGCCTCTAAAGCTGATTGCCACGATGTGTCTAGTTTATGCATCTAAAAGTGATTGCCATGGTGTGCCAAGTTTATGCATCTAAAAGTGATTGCCATGGCTTGCCAATTTCATGCACCTACATTTGCCATGATGTTCCCACTGTATGCCTCTAAAGCTGATTGCCATCGTGTGCCAATTGTATGTGTCTGATTGCCATGATGTGCCAAGTTTCTGCCTCTAAAACTTCCATGATATGCCAAAAGTATGCCTCTAAAATTGCAATAATATGCCAATTTTATGCACCTAAAGCGAATTGCCACGGTGTGCCAATGATATGCCTCTAAAGCTGATTGCCATGATGTGCCAAATTTATGCATCTAAAACCGATGGCCATTGTGAGACAATTTTATGCATCTAAATCTGTTTGCCAGGGTGTGCCAATTTTATGCATCTAAAGCTGCCATGATGTTCCCATTGTATGCCTCTAAAACTGATTGCCATGGTGTGACAATTTTATGCTTCTAAATCTAATTGCCATGGTGTACCACTTTTATTCTTATAAAACTGATTGCCATAGTGTGCCAATTTTATGCATCTAAAGCTGATTGCCATGGTGTGCCAATTGTATTCCTCTAAAACTGATTGCCATGGTGTGCCAATTTTATGCTTATAAAATTGATTGCCATAGTGTGCCAATTTAATTCCTCTAAAACTGATTGCCATGGTGTGCCAATTTTATGCTTAGAAAACTGATTGCCATAGTGTGCCAATTTTATGCATCTAAATCTGTTTGCCATGGTGTGCCAATTTTATGCATCTAAAGCTGCCATGATGTTCCCATTGTATTCCTCTAAAGCGGATTGCCATGGTGTGCCAAGTGTATGCCTCTAAAACTGATTGCCATAGTGTGCCAATGTTATGCCTCTAAAAAATTATTGCCATGGTGTGCCAAGTGTATGCCTCTAAAAATATGCATTAAAAGCAAGTGGGCCTTGAAAAATTACCGTTTTCAAAAGTGGTCTCAGCCCATCAAAGTTTGGGAAGCCCTGCCCTAGACAAATAGTGATTCAACTTGGAACAGGTTGAAGTAACGTGGAGCCACATAGCAAATTGTGATTTTATCGAGTGCTGTAATTCTTGGAGGCAATGGGTTGCTTAAATTATGAATTTGTTGAGTGCTGTTATTCTCGGAGGCAATGGGTTGCTTAAATTATGAATTTGTCGAGTGCTGTAATTCTTGAAGGCAATGGGTTGCTTAAACTTGGAGCCACATAGCAAATTATGAATTTGTTGAGTGCTTTAATTCTTGGAGGCAATGGGTTGCTTAAAGTAGCTCACATTTTATCATTAGAATCAAAATTTTAGGAACTTCTAATTACTTTGTAGGGTGACAGTAAAATTCAGGAATCCTTTGTGTTTATCACTGATATTGATCATAGTCCATTCAAGCTAATTGTTTAACTGTGATTACATCTTTTGTTGCATTACATAATCATCCCCATTTAATTTTTTTTTTTACTTGGATCAGGCCTGGATATTGCCATAAATTTTAATTGACTAGCTCATTAGATAATAGTCACGCACATCATTTGGACATTAATATATCTGAATGTCTTAGTGATACTTCAGCTACAGGTTAAGGTTTAAAATGGTAAAAAAAACAAAAAAAAACTAATTTTGCCTTTTTGTAAATTAATAATAAGTCTCCCACCTTATGTAATGCAAAAAAGTGTGGAGACAGTCTACAAAAGTTTAAAAAAAAAGAATGGAAGATTTAGCTGTTATAGAGAAAGACTGGAAAATGCAAATGTGATGATATTTAACCCCTTAAGGACACATGACATGTGTGACACGTCATGATTCCCTTTTATTCCAGAAGTTTGGTCATTAAGGGGTTAAAAATACTATCTCAAAGAATAAGATTATACATTTTTATAGAAGTCCAGTGCAAACTGCTCTCTTGTGACATGTACATTAGCAGGACTGTAAAAAGCGACCAAGGTGCCAAGTGTGGCGAAACTATAAGATAAAGATGTCAATAATCTGTTGACGTGCCTCCCAACTATTCATTTTGCGTACCCCCTGTGAAGAAAATGGACTTTTATTTGACATTTTCTTCTTTATTCGTTTGTTTCCTCCATTCACTGCATGGATATTGGATATTAGTTCGGTAGTTTGAAACTACTGAACACCGACCACCCTCCTGGCATATTAAGTTCAAAAGAACCGACGATTAAGTGCTCCCTGGGCGGCCGCTGTTCGTATAGCCGAATGCCACATGGAAAAGAAAACGGCGGCCATCTTGTTCGCACGAGGGGAGTCAGCGGGACTTGGTCGTCGAGTGTCTGGAACTAAAATCGGACACTCTACCTCACGAACCACCGCTGAAACTACCGAACGCCGGCTTCTCTTACTTACCGAACAGCCAGAAGAGCGGCATTCAGTAGTTTTGTTCGTACAGACAAGGGGAACAATCGCTCCTATGAGCCAGGAGGATCTATTCGGTACTTTGTTCATTTTTTACCTTTTTCATAATTGACCGACCGCACACGCTGTATTCGTGCAACTGTTTTAGGCGGGAGCCTCGTGTGTGTTCGGTAAAACATGACTTCCATACTTTTTAAGAACCTCTGAACCGATCTGGGGTAAATTTGGATATGTTTGTCCCCAGATCGGGGCTATCAGGGGATATGTAATTTGTGGGGATACCTTGTGGGGAAAGGGGTGTTCCAACTTTTGGGGAAATTGTGTGCCCTCTGCCTGGAGATAATTGATTTTTTCCTTAACCTATCTCAATATCTCCCAGGCAGAGGGAAGACGTGTATTACTGTAAAACTGTATGATGATTGGTCAATGCCTTTGTTTGCTGTGGGAGGTCCTTGCAGGAGAATTTCTCATAAAAGCCAGTGTGTTTTCAATAAAGTTCATTCCTGTTACACCCTTCATGAAGTCTAGGCTCATGTTTGGGGAATATTCTATTTGCTGGGGAGAATCGTCTTGGAAGCTGCATTCATCTACACTATTCCTCTACTCCCTGCTGCAGCTATAATCACTTATGCTCAGCTGTTGGGAAAGGAATAGAAGACCGCAGTACCCTAACCACTGCAGGTCTTAACACCCCCAACAATAGCATCCTGTGAATTGGGATGCCGGTGAAGGGGTAAAGTGGGATGGACTATTGATTGTCAATTTCATCAACAAACGGGAGGACCCAACGCGAATCTGGGCATACCCATCTAAATGCACACCAGGCTCATCCATCCATAGTGGGACACAATGGAACAAACCCAGGACGGTGGAAAACGACCAAAAACTGTCCTGCCAAAATTAGGTTGGCTGTGATGTGTGATTGCTTCTGGATGTTTCTTTAGACTTATACTCACAGGCCTCCAAGCACTGGACCCGATTTTGAAGTCCTGTCCCGCCGTCCAACTTTAGTTCCTTGGTATCCTGCATCTGGAGACATCAGGTTAACTGTCCCTGTGCAACACAGTGCAAGCGCATTATTTGATGTGCTCTCGCCATCAAGCAGGTACTAGGAACATGCAGGCAGAGTTTCAGCAGCACTTCCTGCATGGTCCTAAATGCTGATGAGCCAGTCTAGCAGACTGTCAGTGGGTGAGCCCGTCCCTTTTCCAGAAGGGCCAGCCCCCTTTTCAGGTGAGCCTCACTGCAGCCTGGATGCACTCTGTCTGAGCGAAGTTCAGTGGTGCAGGGCTTTTTTCATTGACTGAAAACAAGCAGCTGATGTAAAAAGGCAGGGACGGTGAGAAGTCAAACTGTTAGCAAAATGCTTACATTAGAGGGGGCCGCAAGGTACTTATGGCACCATAAACACTACAGCCCACTGTAGTGGTTATGGTGTTTAGAGTGTTCCTACTAAACTCAGTTGACAAGTTAAGCTTTGGTGAACAGACCTTTGGCGATCATATGTAAACACCCCAGGGGACAAGCAGAGTAACATCAGAAATATGGTGTGCAATAGGTAATGTTAAACCTGACCTGGGCCTTTTTTTCTTTTGATTTGTAAGATTTTAAGAATTTATTTATTGCAAAGAATTGTAAATACGCCCTTCAACTGACATCTTACTGAAGGGACGATATAAAAAGTGCGTGTTTTTCCCCATGAAAAGAATGAGGTCACTGGATTTTGTACGGTGGATTTTTTTTCTCAGATAGACTGCCAGTAGCAGCGGAGGTTCAACTTTTTAATTCACATTTCGACTATGTACCCTTTGATATATTTCAGTTGTGCCAAACAATGCATGTTAATTCATGCCTCTCTCCTATATATGTTGAGTAGGAGATTGCCCAATATTTAAACTATCAGCAATATTTAAACTATTAATATATTTTCATTTTATATATTGTGTGTGTTTTGTTAGTGTGAGTCTTCAAATCTTTTGTGTTTTTCTAATTTTAAATTGGACATTAGAGAATGAAAAATGATTTATCTTTGTTGCAGTCTTCCCTACACACAATCTGCATTGCGTCAGCAATCACTTTAAGCATGTCTGGTTTAGTGAAACAGACTGAAGGGGCAGAAACGTTGTTAAATATCAGGTTAAGATTTTTTGTTTGTGTATGTATGTCAATATTTTTGTTTTAAAAAATCGATACCCATGCAAAATGCATAGCTGTATAAGTTTAATAAAAAATATTTGACATTGGGCTTGGGTGTTACTTTCGATTCATAAATGTAAGTCTCCTTTTTCTGGGTTAGCAGTTACATGCTGTGTGGTCTCTCACTGTTAAAGGCACGTAGTGGTTTAAACCAATAGCCCCATCTCTTTAACTCTGTTTTACCTTAAATCTGGCAATGTCCACAACATCTGAAATGTTGAAGGTTGTCTATCCTTTGTTTAGGGAAGATCGTCCAGTTTTTTAGTAAGGTGATAGTAATAGATATTATTAAAAGGGGGGGGGGGGGGGAGACCGCACTGTTGGTTAATGAGCCCTCAATTCACCTAGTACATAGAACATATTGGGTAACCACATAAGGAAATTTACTATCACTAGTTCACAAAGCTCTCAGCTTTCTTGATTGGCTGTCCATGGATGTCAGGGTCCCAGCAAATAGCAGACCTCCCACTGCTTCTCTAATGTTATTTACATGCAGGATAGAGAGTCTCATTGAAGAATAAAACAATTCTTCATTTTGTTCACACAATGTTAAGACATAATGTCCCTGTAAATGTGAGAAGGAAAATGAGCACCAAGTCTATCTGTACTTTAAAAATAATATATTTATATTTAAGTCAGATATGTTTATATTTAAATTAGTATCTGTTTTTTTTTGTTTTTTTTAATTGCTGACTTATCACTTGATCTGTGAATAAAGTCAACATTAAGTAACTGTACATCAATCATCTTTTTTTCTCATCAATCATTCTTTTAGTACCACAGGCGGAATCCAGAATAATGAATTAAAATTAACACACTCAACCACTGCACATTTTGGTTGGTTTGTGATTTTAGTACTTTTTAGCCAACCATCCAATCACCCCAAATTCGGATGAATTACAGTTCTGACCAAAACGATTCTCTACAATAGTCTACTATTCATCAAACTACCATATCGTGTAGGCCTCCCTCGTGCTGCCAAAAAAACTCTGATGCGTCAAGGCATGAACTGCACTAGTACCACCAAGACAGCAGCAAAATTGCAAGTTCAGATTACAAGGTGGGGCTTCCATGGATTGGATTTATTGTTCCAACACATCCGACAGATGTTCAACCAGATTGAGATCTGGGGAATTTGGAACTCTTTTTCATGTTTCTCAAACCATTCCTGAACAATTTATGCAGTGTGCAGGGTATATTATCCTTCTGAAGGGCCACTGCCATCAGTGAACACAACTTCCATGAAGGAGTGTACATGGTCTGCAACAATCTCTAGGTAGGTGGAACATGTCAAAGTAACATCCACATGAATGCCAGGCCCCAAGGTTTTCCATCAGAACATTGCCCAGAACAAAACAATGCCTGTGTTGGCCTGCCTTCTTCCCGTAGTGCATCATGCTGCCATCTCTTTCTCTTTCCAAAGCAAACAATGCACATTCAATGCATTCAGCTATACATCTGACCTGATCTAAAAGAAAACGTGATTCATCAGACCAGGCAACCTTCTTCTATTGCTCCATATGTGGCATCAACCTGTTTGTCCAATGGATGGAACCAACTGTGTAAGTATATGATAGTGTGGGTTTCTTAGTTCTTTGATAATGAATGAACAAAATTAAAAAAAACACACACATTATATGGCCACAGTTTGTGGACATGACTACAAACTGAGTTCACGTTTTTTTTTCACTCTCACCAACACATGATGCTGGTTTGCCATAAAAATCAGCACAGACAAACATTGACAGTACAGTGGACTGTATTAGAGGGGCCAGGTACTTAAACCATGGAACTGCATAGGATACCACATTTGCCACATAGCACATAAAATTGCCTATCATCTGCTATCTCAGTGCTCTGCTTGCTTCCATGGTGGGTGTCCATGGTCGAGCGGCTCTACACAAGTCTCTGGAGTACTGGTAACATGTTCTTTAATGTAATTAACCACACTTCTTTATTTGGCAGTCTAACAGAAGAATCTGGGTGTGGGGGTAAACCTGGAAAATGTTACCTACCGGAATTCATAGTGCATACTGGAAAGTTGGTGCAGGAGGGAGAACAGTCTGTTTGTTTGTTTTTTTTCATTTTTTTATTCTCTTTTTTAGTTGTGCTTATGGATGCTTACCATGTCATGAAATACAGGTAAACATTGGTTGGACATTTGCAGAAACAGCACATTTCTTGAAAATAGGATACAGGCTAACTCTAAGCTAGGAAATCATGTCTAAAATGGTGAAAAATGTTATGCTTTATGTAACATGGCGTTCATCTAGGCATAGGTATTACTTGGTATACTGTTGACAGGCTAAACAGACATGTAGAGTAAATACTACACTCTTTAGTAGTGGAGACTATCTAGACATGAAGGGAAAAAATAAAATAAAAGATATCAACTGATTAACTGAAAGGCTAGATATAATTCAGGAGTCCACCGCTAATAAAATTGACTGACTAAGATGGGGCATATGTCACAGCGCACCAGGGGGCAGCTAGGTACTTATTGCCTGATCAACCGATTACTAATTTACGGACTGCCACTGATGCTCTCTGTGTCAAGTCCTGTGAGAGCAATTGCTTGTGTCCCAGGAACAATGACTGCAAACTTGCACACGGATGCCATCCAATCTTCCAGAGGCAGCAATCGCCGTCTTCACGGGCTGTTTGAGTCAGAGTCCCAGCAACTCGATCCCTGTTCCGATTTCACTCTGCCCAGTGCTCTGTTTACGGCTCTTCATATACTGAAATATTAATTTTCATGGGCTCCCTTGGCCTCAGCCAAGCAGGGGATCTTGCTGATTGGGTGGGTTGTGTGAAGGCCTCTCACTCAGTTCAGTCTGGTGTAGGCAGGTAAGTTGCATTAGAACTGTAGGAGTGCTTAGACAAAACTGCTACCTTGCCTCTATGGTAGCCAGGAACCTAGCAAATATTAGATTGAGCTTTGCCAGAGATGCTGCAATATCGGTCTCGGCTGAGATTTCAGATGCTATTTTGGGAGCCAGGCTGCGGCACTGTACACAACAGCGATGGTATAGTGGATAAACTCCCAAGACCAGGATAACCCCCACAGGTCCAAAAGGGGGTGGGCGGGAGTGCCGTTGTGTGTAAGTTTTTTTTTTTTTTTTTTTGTTAAAACCGTTACCAGGCTGATAAAAGTCACTTAAATGTCAATTCAGGCCTAAGGGCTCATTCAATACACGTCTTCCCTGCTAGCTGGTCAGGCCCCTCCCCCAGAATAGTCTATTTTTAAGGGTTTGGGCAAGGCTTCATTCAAGCAGGGCCGGTGCAAGGATTTTTGCCGCCCTAGGCAAAAGAAAGATTTGCCCCCCCCCCACCCCCAGTAACATCACAATGCCCTACCCATATGATCTGCCATATGAACTAACGCCAGTTCTGCACACAGTGTGTGTTTAAAAAGCCTGCAGGGGCAAACTATAGACACCAGAACCACTTCATTAAGCTGCAGTGGTTCTGGGGACTAAAGTGTCCCTTTAATGTGAGGTAAATTAGAGATTAGTGTCACTAATAATATACTAGATTGCCTACTTACAACCAGATGAGGATGGTGATGGGCTCTGGCTGCAGTCTGGCTCCACTGGTCTTCTGTAGAACAGGATCTCTGGAGGCTGTTTGTAACTGTGGTCACAAAATTCAATGTTCTGGGAGAACGGGAAGCAGCTCCATTTTTTGGGGCCCCTTACACAGCTCAAGGTCTGGGCCCCATGGCCTAACGGTGAGTATGCCCATAAGTCCGCCTATATGTTCGCTCACAAGAAGTGGAGTGTGTAGGGGATGTGTTATGGTAGAGGATCTAATGTGTGTTCTTATGGAATGTAGTGTAATGGGATACCAGTTTGTGTAGGTGATAAGTGTGTTTGTGTGTAGTGGAAGCAGTGTGTGTTTGTGTAAGGGATAGAAAGCAGTGTGTGTTTGTGTATAAGGGATGTATTGTGTGTTTCTCGTTGTGTGTAAGGGATGCATTGTGTGAATCTGTGTTTGTATGCATAAGGGATGCAAAGTGAGTTTCTGTGTATGTAAGGGATGCAGTGTGTGTGTATGTAAGGGGTGCGTTGAGTGTGTGTAAGATGCATTGTGTTTCTATGTGTGTGTAAGAGAAGCAATGTGTGTTTGCATGTGTGTGTAAGGGATGCATATTGTGTTTCTGTGTACGTGTGCAAAGGATGCATTGTCTTTATGTGTAAGGGTTGCATTGTGTGTGTGTGTGTGTGTGTGTGTGTAATGGATGCATTGTGTGTTTCTCTGTGTGTATGGGAAGCATGTTGTGTTTCTGTCTGTGTAGGGATGCATTGTGTGTTTCTGAGTATGTATAGGGATGCATTGTGTGTGTGTGTGTGTGCATAGTGTGAAAGAGCTCCCTGTCCTGCACCCTGTCCTATAGAGCTCTCCTTTCCTTCCCTTAGAGATTTCCCCTGCCCCTTAGTGGTCTCTCCTCTCCTCCCCTGTCCCTTAGTGGTCTGTACTCTCCTCCCCCCACCTCCCTTAGTGATCTCCTTTTCTCCCCGACTTTCCATTATTGGTCTCTCATCTCCCCCTTAGTGGTCTCTCCTCTCCTCTGCCCCCCCTTTCCATTAGTGGTCTCTCCTCTCCCACACCTTTCCATTAGTGGTCTCCCCCACACCCTAAGTGGTCTCTTCTCACGCCCCCTTTCCATTAGTGGTCTCTACTCTCCCCCCACCCGCCCCTAGTGGTCTATCCTCCACACCCCCCTCCCTCCCTTAGTGTTCTCTGCTCTCCCCCCACCCTCCCTTAGCGGTCTCTCCTCACCTCCCTCCCTTAGTGGTCTCTCCACCACCCACTCCCTCCTTTAGTGGTCTCTCCCTCCTCCACGTTCTCTCCAACCCCCCCCCCCTGTGTTCTCATCCCCCCCGTTCTCCTCTTCTTCTCCCCCCGTGTTCTCCTCTTCTCCACCCTGTAATCTTCTCTTCTTCCCCCCCCTGTTATCTTCTCTTCTTCTCCCTCCCTCCCTGTAATCTCTTCTTCTCCCCCCATAATCTTCTCCTCTCCCCCCTCCCTGTAATCTCTTCTTCTTCTTCCCCCCGTAATCTCTTCTTCTTCTCCCCCCCTCCCCCCCTGTAATCTCTTCTTCTCCCCCTGTAATATCTTCTCCCCCCTCCCTGTAATCTCTCCTCCCCCCTCCCTCACTGTAATCTCTTCTTCCCCCCCTCCCCCGTAATCTCTTCTTCCCCCCTCCCTCCCTGTAATCTCTTCTCCCCCCTCCCTCCCTGTAATCTCTTCTTCCCCCCTCCCTTCCTGTAATCTCTTCTTCTTCTCCCCCCGCCCCTGTTTTCCTCACCTCCCCTTCCCTGTAGTGTGGCCGAGCTCCTCTTCGGTCCGCGGTACAGGAGTTTCTGTTTCCTGTACCCGGCCGGACTGACAGGAAGTGCACACTTCCTTTTAGTCCGGCCGGGTCGCGGACCGGAGAGGAGCTCGGCCACGCTACAGGGAAGGGGAGGTGAGGCAGTGCGGCAGCTGGAGCGCTCAGGCGGCTTCAGCATTTAAAGGGCCGGCGATGGGGGCGCAGGGCGCCCCCTCCTTTATGGCGCCCTAGGCGGCTGCATAGTTCGCCTTTTAGGAAACGCCGGCCCTGCATTCAAGTGATGCGTATCTTAATCCTACAGGATACAAAAACGTTTGACAACTAGGTGCTTCTAACTTTGTGGCAACATATTGGGGAAGGCCCATTACAACTGTCCCCTCTGCACAAAGCAAGATCCATAAACACATGGTTCGAGTTTTGTGTGGAGCAGCCTGCACAATGCCCTGACCTCAATCCCATTTGAGATTAATTGGAAAGCAGATTGTGAGCCACAAAAATGCCTGACCTCAAAATTGCCACATACTTTTGACCAGCTTATGAACTGTTGCATAGACAGGGATACCAATGATGTGTGCATGTTCCCTCCATTCACTTTTAAAGCAATGAAAATGAATGGAATGAAATTTTATTACAATATTTTTGAAAAAGAGCCTTGTTTTTGGTGATACGTGTTGTCTTAGATTGTGTGTGTGTGTGTGTTTATTGTTGAGTGTGAAATATGTATAAATATAAGTGGCATCCAAACTGTGCGATGGAAGCAATGAAAGTTATATTACGCAGGTTATAGCGTAGGTAGTTGCTTAAAACCACAGCTAGATACTAGGCTTTTTCAACATATACAAAAGAGCACTTAGACACAGTGACAGTAACACAATCATATCAAAACTAAGGGGGAGGATGTCATATCTTGTAAATGATGTTCATCTTTGAGTCTCAGGTAGTAACAGTTAACATCCGTTACACACAGCGCTAAATACTGTTAGACAGTACACAGATGAGTTCAGAATGTGACATGTCTCTGTTCTGTGCCTAACCAGAACACCCACAGTTTAGACCATTGCTTGCCCCAGAAAATGTTTAATAAAATGCCTCATTTTTATGTGAACTACATTTCAGATTTTAAAATGTTTTTAAAATGATATATACAAAGCCTAATTTTACATAGAATGTTACCTGTGCCATCTAGCATTTGGAGTGAAAAACAGGGTTACATGGTTATTCATTAAAGTTGCCTACCGAAAGGGGAAAAACCTCAAATTACTTTCTAATTATACCACAAAAAGTGAAAAATAAATCCTTCATGACTCTGTAATGGCAATCAGGTTTCTCCCTTGATCAATTATTATTATTATTCCATTTATATAGCGCCAACAGATTCCGTAGCGCTTTACAATATTTTGAGAGGGGGGGATGTAACAATAAATAGGACAATTACAAGAAAACTTTCAGGAACAATAGGTTGAAGAGGACCCTGCTCAAACGAGCTTACAGACTATAGGAGGTGGGGTATTAGAAACATTAGGACATGAAATATCAAGTAGGAGTGGAGCAGAGCTGGAGGAGAGGGCAAAGCACTGTCCCATAGGAGAGAGCAAGAGGCAGGTATGTAAGGGAGAGATTACTCTGGGAGGCCATACGCTTTCCTGAAGAGATGGGTTTTAGGGCCCTTCTTAAATGATTGAAGACAAGGGGAGAGTCTGATGGCAGTAGGCAAGCTATTCCATAGGAGAGGAGCTGCCCGCGAGAGGTCCTGCAAGCGCGAGTTGGCCATACGGGTGCGAGCAGCGGTCAGGAGGTGGTCACGGGCAGAGCGGAGGGTACGAGGAGGGGCATACCTATGGATCTGTGAAGAGATATAAGAGGGGCTGGAATTGTTCAGTGCTTTAAATGTATGGGTTAGCACTTTGAATTGACTCCTATAGGATACAGGGAGCCAATGTAAGGACTGGCAGAGGGGCGAGGTGTGAGAGGACCAACTAGAGAGGAAAATCAGTCTAGCTGCAGCATTCATTACAGACTGTAGCGGGGCAATACGGCTTTTGGGGAGACCAATCAAGAGAGGGTTACATATATGGCCAAACTGGTGGCAAGCGTCATCTTGGCAGTTCCACGCTTGACTTTTCTCAGTTCATGGGCAGTTATTTTGCGCCTTGGTTTCTCCACACGCTTCTTGCGACCCTGTTGACTATTTTGAATGAAACGCTTGATTGTTCGATGATCACGCTTCAGAAGCTTTGCAATTTTAAGAGTGCTGCATCCCCCTGCAAGATATCTCACTATTTTTGACTTTTCTGAGCCTGTCAAGTCCTTCTTTTGACCCATTTTGCCAAAGGAAAGGAAGTTGCCTAATAATTATGCACACCTGATATAGGGTGTTGATGTCATTAGACCACACCCCTTCTCATTACAGAGATGCACATCACCTAATATGCTTAATTGGTAGTAGGCTTTCCAGCCTATACAGCTTGGAGTAAGACAACATGCATACAGAGGATGATGTGGTCAAAATACTCATTTGCCTAATAATTCTGCACACAGTGTATTTAGTTTTATTGTCCCCCTCTCACTATTTTTAGGGTGAGGGGGGTAGGTAGGGCTTTAGTTTATTTTTGGGGGGGAGGGTGACTAGGGGCTTGGGGATCTCTAGTCAACTGGGGAGGGAGGGTATTTTTTATTATTATTTTTTATTTTAATTCTTTATTTTTCAGTGCACATCATAAACGTTACAATGTTCGAAAAAGAGTAGGTAATACGCAGTTATTGTGTAAGCATGTTCAAATGAGTTTCTTGCACCATTTTTCTGTTTTTCATTGACATGTTTGCTTGGACCTGGCGGCTTGTGTGTTGCCCTAAGAATCTAGGTGTTCGAGTGCAGTGTGTCTGCGCTAACCAGTGGGTGAGGTTTCGTTGCGCTGAGGTTGCAGCGCTCAGCGTTTGTGCTTGCATGTTAGTGTGTTATGTGTTTCATTGAAAACACAGTGAGTGGATTTGAAGGTGTGTGTCCTGCCCAGGGATGAGCTAAGGACGAGTGATCGTAGGGTGTCTTGTCCCCCATTATGTGTTATGTTTGGTGACTCCTAACCGAGGGAGTAGCGGGGAGGTAGTTTGTGATATAGTTTGGGGTTATCCCCAAGGCTATGTGCGGTAGGAGGATATTGTGCCCAGTTGTGGGGGGTTTGTGTTATAGCTGGATTTTTAGCCCTGGGTGTTGCGCCTGTATGTTAGTTTTTCCTCTTTGTTCGTGTGGGTTAAACACAAAATCGTATAGGTAAGATATAGTAGTGGAGGGAAAGATAGGGAAAACATAAGATTATACGTTATCTATAGAGAGCCATATGTAAAGTCCCGGAGAGACAGTCCTTTGGTGTGCTTAGGGACGGAAGGCAGGGCGCGTGGGTCCCCGGCTGAGTGGTCGGTGCCTCATGTCGGGTCATCTCTAGGGCTTGGTCCCGGTCCCGCTGCTCTCACTGTAGCAGACCTCGGGACGAAGGGCGGCGTGTGCCGGGTCCCAGCTGGTTGTGGCGGTGGAGGTTCTCGGTTGAGTGTCGTCCAGCGAGTGCTCCAGGCCCAGGGCCGTCAGGAATAGTGTTGCGTGCTCAGTTGAGGTGAGTGTGTGCACGGGGCCGTTTTGTGTTACTGTCAGGGAGCCGTTCATTCCCCCTTTGTAGCCTATGTTGGCTGTTCTAAGCTGGCTGGTTATCGGATGGAATGTTTTACGCCACAGGAGGGTTGCCTTCGTGAGATCCTGGTAAAACATCAGGGAAGCTTCTTCAAAGTGTACAGGGGTTTTACCCTTGAGTGCTGACATTATTAGAATTTTATCGTGGGTCGTGGAGCACCGGAGGATGACGTCTCTTGCGACTGTGGTCGGTGTCCCCGCCTGCCCTGGCAGGCGGTATATTCCTTCTATGGTCAGTTTTTTGGCTACTGCATGGGACATGATGGTGGTCAGTAAGCGTCTGACATAGTGGGGTAGCTCTTCCGCTTTGATTGCCATTGGGATGCCCCTTATTTTGATATTGGTGCGGCGGTGTCGGTCTTCCATAGCTGTAACTTGTGCCGTGATGGCTCTTTGATGGGACCAGATCTGTTGTACCGTGGTTTGGAGCTCAGTCATCTGAGTTTGGACATCTGCAATGTCTCTCTCCGAGGCCTGTACCCGGTCTGTGATGGCTTTCAAATTGTTTTTGATAGGAGCGAGTTCGGTCGCTAGGATTTTATGAAAGTCCGTCAACAGGACCTTCAGGTCATGTCTGGTCGTCGGTGTGGAGTTGGTGGGGCGTCGGGTTTCATCAGATGAGCGGTTGCCGACTGTTCTGCCCCACTCTGCTCGTCCTGAGGTGCCGGGATATTAGGCCGCGTAGAGGTGATGGGCTTTGGGGCTTCTGCCGGAGCAGGATGAGGCAGCACGGGCCGTTGGAGCATTGTCCCGATGTCCCTGCGTTCCGTAGCTGTCGATTTTTGCGAGCGGCGGCCCATAGCTGGCATGTGGGACGGGATGTCGGGTGATGCCCGGTATATGTCACTGCTCACCTGTCGCGTGAGGAGTGCCTCCAGGTCCGTGAGGGACAACGTGGGGTAGGCCCCGTTTTTCCGTCTCCGTCTGGGCTGGACCTTAGGCTGGAAAAAGGGCATTGATCGCCTCGGGAGACAGTAGGGATTGCAGCTGGGACCTTTATGGGTCGAGGTGGGCTTGTGTTTTTTTATTTAGCCCAATTGGTCACCCCCCCATTATCTTTTAGCGCCCCACATGCCGTTTATGGGGGGGGGACAATAGGTCCTTCCCCCATTGTCTTTTAGGGCCCCCACCCGCCGCTCATGGGTGGGGGCCAAAGAGAACGCTATGTGCCCCATTTAGTTGAATAGTCCCCAATTGCGGAGGACGTGTGGGGACTTGGGGGGAGGGGGGAGGGGGGACAGCTTTTATTAGGGGAGGGCTTATAAAGGCTTCAGTCAAGAGATCTACAGCTTTTGCAAGCTGTTTTAAATATACCCCCAATGAAAAAATGTTTAAATGCATGCATGTTTTTATTGGGGGTGTATATACTAAACACTGTTTTGTTATATTTTGTGGTCATTGAAATCCAGTGACTGTACAGACACGATTGTTATGGTTTTAATTTTTTTTTAACTAAAATGCAGAATATATTTAGCTTTTGCAGAAAGTATTGATACCATTTTTTGGGACTTCTCAGCCAGTTTTCCAACATTGCATGCAAGCAATAACGTAAAGCAGTGGTTCTCAAACTGTGGTCCTCCATTCTCCAATGGATACACAATGTGATCTCCAAAAGAGACAAAGGTTCTTGGGTGGCCTTTAGAAAGACTGTTAGAGCTATTCACTCAGGTGGTCTATAGAAAGACTGCTAGAGTCATAATTCACAGTGAATTCAAAGTGTATTTCAAATTTAAGATCAAAGTAGCCATGTTGTAAGCATAGTTAACTTAGAAAATGTTTCTAATTCAGCTATTCTTACCTTGAATTTTAAATTTGCTTTGAATTCTCACTTTAGTGAATAACCCTTTGTGTCTGTGTATGCGAACGCAAAAGAGAACATTATTTTCTTATATGTTCCACAACCATAAAGTTCCACAACCATAAAGAGCACAGAGTAGAACTATTAGTGATTTGTGCACCTTTGGTTATGTGTTCTTTATTGGTTATGTGTTCTTTAATAGGTGATTATTAAATTGCTACTCATGTGCCTAGACCCTACTAGTAAGCATATAGTTTTGTAGATGTATAGCCCAAAGCAGAACTGTGATGTGTGTATGTAAAAGAGCCTTTGATTGAGATTGTCCCTCCTGCTTGAAATGATACCTACTTTTCCTTAACAGGTAGAGACTTGAATACCTAAAGTTTAGTCGTTTGGATAATCTGTTTCACACTTTACCAATAATCCTCTCTTGAACAGCCCCCCAGGAAAATGTTCTGACTATTTATAGAGTATTTATAATAGAGTATTTATGATGTTAGTTTACAGCTTCATATACTTATTTTTTATTTATTTTTTTAAAGTAGGAAAAATAACGTATTTCATCCTAATATTGTATATTATTTAAAAAACACTACCCCCATACTTATCTGGGGTCTGCTGGGTGCTGGTCACCTTCACCGTGAGAGCTACAAGCTCTCTGCATAATGCTTAGACTGGCAGTAAAGAGCTTAGCTCATTAGCCAAGAGCGATCAGCTGACCTTCTCCACAAATGAGCTGGCCCTGCATGGTTTACCTCAGGAGAGTGAAATAGAAGATCAGTGGCGTACACACAACCCACGGGGCCCCGGTGCGAAAATTGATCCGTGGGCCCCCCCTGCCACCCTCCACGCTTACTCTGTGCGGGCCGGAACACATGGCGGCGGGCACCTGTTCGCAGGGGTCGCAGGGATGCGACCCCTGCGACCGCGGTATGTACGCCAGTGCATGCAGATACACACACACACTACAGACACCCAGATCACATCAGCTCAATGAAGTGGTCTGGGTGCCAGGTCCCTCTAGTTTTAACCCTGCAGCTGAAAACATAGCAGTTTCACTGAGGGTTAATCCAGCCTCTAGTGGCTGTCTCACTGACAGCTGCTAGAGGCGCTTCCGCGATTCTCACTGTGAAAATCACAGTGAGAAGACGCTAGACGTCCATAGGAAAGCATTGAGTAACGCTTTCCTATGGGCGGTTTGAATGCGTGCGCGGCTCGTGCCGCGCATGCGCATTCGGAACTGAGAGGCGGATCGGACCGGAGGGATCCCCAGTGCCAAGAAAGAAAGGTAAGTGCTGAATGGGTTTTAAACACACACACACTCTCACGAACAGACGCATACACACTAGCTAACAAACACAGACATTTACTGACAGAGACACACTCAGCGACATACATACATACACACTCACTGACAGACAGACACACTAACAGACATCAAACAGACTCACTAACAGACACACACAAACTAACACACTCAGTAACAGACACACACAGTAACACACTCACTGACACACACACACTCACTGACACACAAACTAACACACACTGACACTCACTAGCAGACACACACTCAATAACAGACACACTGACACTGACATAAAAACTAACACACACACACACTCTAACACTAACACACACACACACCTGTTTCTTTAAAATGTAATCCCCCAGCCACCTTACCTTTGGGAGAGCTGAAGGGATTCCCTGGGGTCCAGTGGTGCTGCTGGGCGGCCGGTCACCGGGCTGGCTGGCTGGCGGGCGCGCGAGGGAGCACTCTCCTTTGAGTGCTCTCTGCCCAGCTCCTTCACGTGCCCCGTACTGGTCCCGGAGCCGGAATGACATCATATTCCGGCTCCGGCATCAGTACGTAGCGCCCGCCAGCCAGCCAGTATGCCCGGTGACACCAAGGCCAACCTCGGGGGCCCTGAGGTGGACAACTCCTGGACCCCCAGGAGAAGAGGCTGGCCACACTGGCATACATACCGGGTCGCTGGGCGGCCGGGCCCCTAGTGGGCTGGGCCCGGTCGCAGCCGCGACCCCTGCGACCCCGCATGGCCACTGTAGAAGATCAATGGAGGAGCTTTTGGTTCTCAATGGATGAAATGACCTGCTGACATGTGAAGGGGGGGTGCAGGGTTTTTACGTGTAGGTTGGGTGCAGGGTTTTTACGTGTAGGTTGGGTGCAGGGTTTTAATGTGTAGGTTGTGTGCAGGTTTGTTATGTGTAGGTTGGGAGCAGGGTTTTTATGTGTAGGTTGGGTGCAGGGTTGTTATGTGTAGGTTGGGTGCAGGTTTTTTTGTGTAGGGGCATGCAGGGTTTTTAGGTGTTGGGGGAGCAGGGTTTTTATGTGAAGGGAGGGGCAGGG
Source organism: Pelobates fuscus (assembly GCF_036172605.1). Lineage (NCBI taxonomy): Eukaryota > Metazoa > Chordata > Amphibia > Anura > Pelobatidae > Pelobates > Pelobates fuscus. Next base: position 132,728,772 of record NC_086319.1, on the reverse strand, counting down.
GTTTTGTGTGAAGGGAGGTGCAGGGGTTTTATGTGAAGGGTGTGCAGGGCTTTTATGTGAAGGGGTGAAGGGTTTGTATGTGTAAGGGGTTGCAGGGTTTTTATGTGAAGGAAGGTGCAGGGATTTTATGTGGAGGTGCAGGGTTTGTATGTGAAGGGTGTGCATGGTTTGTATGTGAAGGGGGTGAAGGGTTTGTATGTGTAGGGGGTTGCAGGGTTTTTATGTGAAGGGAGGTGCAGGGTTTTTATGTGAAGGGAGGTGCAGCGGTTTTATGTGAAGGGAGGTGCAGGGGTTTTATGTGAAGGGAGGTGCAGGGGTTTTATGTGAAGGGGGTGCAGGGTTTGTATGTGAAGGGTGTGCAGAGTTTTTAGGTGTAGGGGGGAGTAGGGTTTTTATGTGTAGGATGTGCAGTTTGTATGTGAAGAGGGGGTGCAGAGTTTGTATGTGAAGGGAGGTGCAGGGTTTTTATGTGAAAGGTGGGCACAGGGTGTTATGAATGCTGGTATATCAGATACCCATTCATATTCGGTTCTTCACAAACTGCTAAGAGTTGAGTGATTATAGCTTGCAGTTCGGGTATCATGACGAATACCCTCCAGTTAGAAAGCAACATACAAGAAGTCTTCCCCAGCAGTCAGTCATATACTCAAACATCAACCTGAACTACATGAAGGGTACAACAGGAATGAATTTATTCAGGCCAACTGGCTGGCTTTTTATGCAAGTCCTCAGGAGTGGGGTTTACAATAACATATTCCAGGGGCAATGCCCACTGGACCTGAGAGGGCACAGGGACACTGTAGTTACATTGGCTCTCAGGTCCAGGACACTCCCACATAGAATACAATAATCCTTCTCCTTTACTTGGGAGATAATTGAGTCAAATATTATACTAAACTCCATTATCTCCAAACACAAAAAACACATATTTTCCCACAAACTGTTCCCCTGGCTCATGGGTAGCGTTTGTTCCCCTTGTTCATGGTAACAAATCTACCGAACAGCGCTCTCCTGGCAGGTCGGTGAACAGAAGCAGGCGTTCGCGAAGTTTGACCTGCGTTCGGAATGTCGAGTGTCCGATTTTAGTTCCATGCACTTGACGACCAAGTCCCGCTGCATCTGTTTGTGCGACAAGATGGGCGCCGTTTTCTCCAGCATGTGGCATTCAGGTTATGCCATTTGGTTATGCCACACAGAGAGAGCACTTAACTCACAGTTTCCTTTGAAGTTAATGAGCCAGGGGGGTGGTCGGTGGTCGGTAGTTTCAACTATCGAACAGGGAAAATTAAAAATACAGAACAAAACAGGGTAGTTTCTTCACACAAGGTTTTTATGTGAAGAGGGTGCAGGGTTTTTATGTGTGGGGGGGTGCAAGGGTTTTTATGTGCTGTGGGGGTGCAGGGTTATTATGTGAAGGGGTGCAACATTTTTTTTCATAGTTCTAGTTTTTTCAAGTTTGATAGACAGTTTAAAAATGTATGCAATAAATATTTTTGAAAACCTTTTTTAAAAATGTGTGGGTGTTTCTTTACAATTTAAAGGGGGAGAGAGGTGCCAAACACAGTACCCGCCCCAGTTGCCAAATGCTCTAGGTACGTCCGTGGTGAAATGGGTGAGAGGGTTGTGTTAGCCAAAAATTTACTGAGCTTTAATTTGTTGCTTTTCAATATCATGTCCGCCTTTTCAATTACTGCAGGATCCGTAACTTATACTGGTTTTATCGTGTTCTATGTTTAAACCCATAACAAGAGAAGCTATATGCCTCTCTCAGAGCTCAGTTGGCAGTAATAAAGACCCCTGCATAGAGTTGAAACATTACCACCTGAGTGGGATATCCCAATAAAGGGAGTGTAAACTATATAAGGTGTGCTAAACTTTGTTTTCAGTTTAGCCAGGGATTAGAGAGCACCCATAGAGAAGAGAGACGAGAGTCTACTAAAAAAGATGTGTGCTTGTTTTTACCTCTCAACATTTACTGGCATTATCTGGCTCTACATTATGTTTAAAAACATGATAACAGCAAAACAATTATGGAAGAGTTGGGCTTGGACTTAATTATTATTGTAATGGCCCCTGTTGGAGTTCGAGTCTGAACGAGGCAGTAATTATTTGAAGTTTAGATTGTAAACTCTCCTGCTTTTTCCCTTTTTTGTTGTTTTTATTAAGAAAACACCAATCTATTTTGGAACACCACACAATTTCATGCGCTGTCTTATTGCCTGTCAATTAGTTGGTTACCGTGTTCTTTTTCTGGCATTTATAAATAGTATATAAGGGTTATGTATGTGTTCAGGATCACAGACTTGCTTATCGAATGTGACCTAATACTTAAGTTCTACTGTTTTTATTAGCAATAAGTCTGCTGATTCCAGCTGAGAACTTGCTGATGTACTTCCACAAATAGTGTAAACAGGAGTAATCTGTCACCCCTACTTAGTTACTGCTTCAAGTAGACTACCTGACAAGTATTACCTATGTGACACACCAACATTTTAGTAAAGTAATAAGTGTGCATATTTTTCACATTCTGTGATATTTATTTTTTGTTTAGTTCAAAAAATAGGTTTTTGATTTCATGCATTTTGTGTTTCAGTCCAGCAAAGTTCCTATGGTTCAGCCATCCCATGGAGTCCACCCGCTCACACCACTCATCCCATACAACAATGAATCCTTCAATCAAGGATCCCATTCACCACATCTTCCAGTAGACCTAAATCAGAAACAAGGTAATATGTTTTGCTTTAATGATCTATTCTTTACTGATTTATTTTATGTACGTTTTGTGGATAAACAATAGAATGCAGTTAATACAGGATTCCTGTAGTCACTTTTTATACTCTTTTGAAAGAGCTTAAGATTTCATCTATTCATTGTGCTAGCAGTTTTGCTATCAAATGTAAATATTGGGAGTAAAACTTATTTACAAAAGTCAGTGTGCTATACTCCAGGAATTGACTTTTGTAAATAAGTTTTACTCCCAATATTTACATTTGATAGCAAAACTGCTAGCACAATGAATAGGAGTTCGAGTCTGAACGAGGCAGTAATTATTTGAAGTTTAGATTGTAAACTCTCCTGCTTTTTCCCTTTTTTGTTGTTTTTATTAAGAAAACACCAATCTATTTTGGAACACCACACAATTTCATGCGCTGTCTTATTGCCTGTCAATTAGTTGGTTACCGTGTTCTTTTTCTGGCATTTATAAATAGTATATAAGGGTTATGTATGTGTTCAGGATCACAGACTTGCTTATCGAATGTGACCTAATACTTAAGTTCTACTGTTTTTATTAGCAATAAGTCTGCTGATTCCAGCTGAGAACTTGCTGATGTACTTCCACAAATAGTGTAAACAGGAGTTATCTGTCACCCCTACTTAGTTACTGCTTCAAGTAGACTACCTGACAAGTATTACCTATGTGACACACCAACATAGCTCTGGGCTAACATTTCAAATTGGGCTGCCTTGTAATAGGGTTGTAACTGAAAATCCATCCTCACCATTTATTTGGTGCAACTGAGGCTTAGAAAATCTATCCCTCATGTGCTCACAAATGAAAAAGTAGATGACAGCCTGAAGAGAGGTCAGGTTCACCCGTGTGAGCAGCAATGGTATAGAGCAGGGGTGTCCAAACTTTTTTCAAAGAAGGCCAGATTTGGTGAAGTGAACATGCGTGAGGGCCAACCATTTTGCCTGACATTCTTTGAACCATTAAAAATTTATGCAAATTAACTATGTAACGGACCGCCTGGCACCCCAACTGGGTACCTCCGTTACTGGATGCTCCTATCGCTTCCCGAGGGCTCCAAGCGATATCCGCCAGACACCACAACCACCGCAGACTCCACAAACCGCCGTAGCTTGGTTGGGGTCTCGCCGTCTCCTACCCACCCTGGACCTACGACAAGGCTCCAGGCTCCAGTGGGTGAACCTCTCCTCCAAGAGAGTGAAGCTTGGACAAGCTCTTAAAAGAGCTTAGAAGTGATTATCCAAGGGAGCATGCAGAGCATAGCAATCCCTTGTAGTTATATAGGAATTCCCCCAATAAGAGACAGGACTCTAGATTGAGGGTTAAGCAGGAACTGAATGCACTGAGGCTTTATTGCTCTTATATACACATTTCTTCACAAGGTTACCACCCACGTGGGCCTTGTGGAACAACCAATCATAAACCGACACACAGTTAAACACTCCCATTCATTCCAGCAAAAATACAGGCAGGAAAATACAGTTTTTATACAATTCTTATAACTTTTAAATTATACATGCAATATTAATAAAAGTTTTCTAAATCAGCATACTTCGGGGACAAACATATTAAAAAATCATTTGGATCCGTTCAGCCATTCGGGAGTTAGCTGGAAGTCATATTTTGACCGACCGCACGCACGCACATTTTCATGCCCAAAACAGTTCCAGTGAATCAGGCTGTGCGGCCGGTCTATTTCCCATGTTAAATATAGTTCAAATAGGTGAACGGCAACTGTTCGAATTGTCGAATGAATTAGTTCGAGAGAAGGTGAAACTTCAGCAGTGTTCGTGCCGCTGAACGCGTTTGAATGAATTAAAATGGCCACCGTCACGTGTTCGGTTGTCGAATGGCAGCCACTTCGGCACTTCAACTGTATCCAAAGTGTCAATTTAAAGTTGCAGACTTGCTCCAATACAATTTAAAGGGGCAGAAAAAGTACAATAAAATCCAATATGCCGAAACAACGTTTTTAAAGGGCCAAATCTTCCAGGGGCCATAGTCACAAGGCAGGAGGCTGGCAATTAGTCCTCTCCAGGCACAAGTGGCGAAGGGCACTTCGTCACAAACTATTTTATGCAAAGTTTATTGCAAACTGCATACTTTTCATTTCATCTCTTTATTCTGTCTGAGATCTCTTTATTTTGTCTCTTTATTCCGTCTCAAATCTCTTGATTCTGTCTCTTCTCTCTTTTTTCTGTCCCTTCTCTCTTTATTCTGTCCCTTCTCTCTTTGTTCTGTCTCTTCTCTCTTTGTTCTGTCCATTCTCTCTTTGTTCTGTCTCTTCTCTCTTTGTTCTGTCCATTCTCTCTTTATTCTGTCACTTCTCTTTTTATTCTGTCCATTCTTTCTCTTTATTCTGTCCATTCTCTCTTTATTCTGTCCTGTCTCTCTTTATTCTGTCCTGTCTCTCTTTGTTCTGTCTCTTCTCTCTTTGTTCTGTCTCTTCTCTCTTTGTTCTGTCACTTCTCTTTTTATTCTGTCCATTCTTTCTCTTTATTCTGTCCTGTCTCTCTTTATTCTGTCTCTTCTCTCTTTATTCTGTCTCTTCTCTCTTTATTCTGTCTCTCTTTATTCTGTCTCTCTTTATTCTGCCTCTCTTTATTCATCCCTCTTTATTCTGTCTCTCTTTATTCTGTCCTGTCTCTCTTTATTCTGTCCCTTCTCTCTTTATTATGTCCCTCTTTATTCTGTCTCTCTTTATTCTGTCCTTCTTTATTCTGTCCCTCTTTATTTTGTCTTTCTTTATTCTGTCCCTTCTCTGTTTTTCTGTCCCAGCAGGGAGAAGGAACCAAATCCTGCGAATCCTATGACATCCACGAGATGCCGTGACATCCAAGAGATCGCGAGAACGCAGACTGAGCTCACTGCACGTCCGTCTGCGTTCTCGCGGTCGCTTGGCCCCCAGTCAATCCCCGAGCACCTCACTGGGCGCCACAACAGGTAGATTAGCCAAACTACCTGTGAGGCCGTATTAAACTGGAACGCGGGCCGGAATTTGGACATGACTGTTGTAGAGCATGGGTGTCCAACCCACGGCCCGGGACCGCTAGCAGTGCAGCCCGGTTGTAGTCCGCTCTGCCGGGCAGAGAGGGAGGCAGAGATGCCATTCAGTGGCGTAGGGGGGCGGCTGGAGGAGGAATACGGAGGCCCGCAATGCTGTGCTGTCCACATGCTCTGCCCTCACGGTGTTCTGAGCAGAAACACTCTGACACTTTGTGCGGGCAGCGTCACAGCGGGAGAGTCTGGAGTCTGGATCAACAGGGAGCAGCAAGCAGGCAGAGGAGCAGAGTAATTGCTTGCTAAAAATTTTTGTTTTTTTTTAAAGTAGGGTTTTTTTTGTTTGTTTTTTGTGCAAGGGTCTTGAGAGGGAGCAGTTTTTTGAGTGAATGGATTTGTAGGGTGGACAGAGGTCTTTGTAGAGGGGGGTAGGAGTTTTTGTTAATGGGGTAAAGGGGCCTTGTAGGGGGTGGGCAAAGGTCTTGGAGAGAGGGTGGCAAGGGTTTTTTGTAAAGGGGGCAGGGTTTTTTGTAGAGGGGGGCTGGCAGGGGATTTTGTAGAGGGGGGAACTGGGCAGGGGATTTGATAGAGGGAGGGGGGCAGGGAATTTGTAGAGGGGAATATGGGCAGGGTTTTTTTAGAAGGTGGGGGGGGGGGGGTGTTGTAGAAGTCGGACTGGGCAGGAGTTTTGTAGAAGGGGGACCGGGCAGGGATTTTTGTAGAAGGGGGACCGGGCAGGGATTTTTGTAGAGGGCATCATTGCTGGGCGCGCGAGGGACCCGTGCATGAAGAGCACAGAGGCCCCAGACTCCAGCCCAGCAGCAACCACTGGCCACCAGGAAGATGATCCACTCCAGCGTTCCCAGAACAAAGGAGGCTGGGTAGACCTCTTTAGTATTAAATGTGTATGCATGTGACTTTTGTGTATGTTTTGTCAGTTATTGGCTATGTGTGTGGGGGGGGGCATGGATCTGTAGACATGTCTATGATTGTGTGTGTAAGTTTGTGATTATGTGTGTGCAAGTTTGTGATTGTGTGTGTGTCTGTGATTATGTGTTTGTATGTATGTGATTGTGGGTATAGGTGTGATTTTATGTGTGTGGATCTGTGATTGTGATTGTGTGTAGGTCAGCGGCGGATCCAGAGCCTGATCTCGGGAGGGGCACTTGTAGATTATTTAAATAAATAATCCAGGCACAATAACCACTACAGCTCAGTGTAGTAGTTATGGTGCCAGTAGTGCCAGGATCCCATCCCAGAGTAAGTAGTCAAACGTTTAAGAACAGTTTAACAACTTACCTGGGGTCTGCTGGGATATAGGGGTGAAGCCGCCGGCAGGAGAGGGAGGGAGGCAGGAGAGAGGACCGGCGGGAGCTCTAGCCAGCTCAGATCTCGCGAGAGTGAACTCTAGCCTGCAGGTTAGAGTTCACTCTCACCACTAGGACCATCAGGGAAGGAAGCATGGCTCCCCCTTCCAGGCAGAACGGCTCCCCACCCCCAGGCAGAACGGCTCCCCCTCCCAGGCTAAAGGTAAGAAGGGAGGGTGGAAATAACTTTTTTTTTTATTATTATTATTAATAAAAAATATATATTTTAATTGAAATAAAAAATACATACACACACAACCCCCAGACACACACAGCACCCCCAGACACACACAGCACCCAAACACACACAGCACCCCCAGACACACACAGCACCCCCAGACACACACAGCACCCTCAGACACACACAGCACCCTCAGACACACACAGCACTCTCAGACACACACAGCACCCTCAAACACACACAGCACCCGGCCAAGTCGTGCTTGCACGCGTAAATTAAATCCACAGCTCGGCACCGTACCAAGTCATTCCCCCCGGCATGAAGTACCAGAACCACTGACCCGGTCACGAAGCGCCGGAGTGCGACACACTCCGGATACACTTGGTGCCACTCCAAACCCCGTATCCCCCGCCATCGAACCCTAACCTGCTCATGCGGGAGCCCTAGATTCCGGCCGTATGGTCTGTGCTCTGCGCGCCTAGCCGCCCAATAAATAAAGGAGTGACCGATGATCCAAACATACCGGGGGGAACCTGTGAAGAAAAACAACACATGATAACTACCAACAGTCTATAACAGATGAGGACGTATATACAGTTGAAACCTGCGAGAATCCCATCGACCCATGCGCTGAATTGCAGCATCGGACAACCCTACCTGCCGCGCCTGAGTTGCTGCACCAATCCGGAAGGAGTGGGGAGAATATCCCTTATCCTCTATGCCCAAAGCCCGCAAACTAGCCTTAAAAACACTGGAGAACTGAGACCGAGTTAAGACTGACCCATCTGCGTGAAGCAAGAAGGACTCTGCAGCCTCCGGCCATAAACGCGTGTATTGACCTACCAGCGCCACAGGACACCACCTACCCCCAGTAGCACCAATGCTAACCGACCTCCCCCGACCTAACTGATCTGTTTTGGACTTCCGAATGAAAACCTCCACTCCACTCTGCCCTATGCGAACGTCCCCCCTTCGAAGAGATGCCAGAGCCCTAGCCGACGCGGCCACCAACTCACCTATCCGCAGCGCAGCGTAAAAACACAGAGAAAAGGCCACCCTGAAAAGCAGCGCTTCGAAGGAGGAGAAGCACACCGCAGAGAGAACCCCACATAGATCATCCAATAGGTGGACGGACAACGGCCGTCTACAATCAGGAACCCTTTCCTTCCTCCATCCCCGAAGAACCCTCTGGACCACAAACTCTTTTGAAAGGTCCTCCCACCACATACAACGCATCAGGAAAGAAAGAGCCGCTAAACTGCATTCCACCGATGCCACCGAAGCTGCGCGCTCCCGTAAGGAGGACATGAAAGCCAAAGTAGACAGAAACCTACCCTCAGAGGAGTACAAACCGAACTCTCCCGCATAGACCAGCCACCGATCCCACACTGCCCGATAGGCAGACCACGAAGCGGGAGCCAGCGATCTCCTGAAAAGGTCTGCTAGGTTCCGAAATCGAGGGTCCATAAGCACGTGGGACATACCAGACCAGCTTCCTCGGCTCCTGGAGCGACCTCCCGAAAACGATCCCACTGAAAGCGAGAAAGAGAGTCGGCAATGACATTAGACACTCCGGGAACATGGATTGCTCTGAACCAAATGTTAAATTCCAAGCAACGCAGAACCAACCGGCGTAGCAAAGCCAATATTGGAACCGAGCCAGATGATAAACGATTCACCACATGGACCACACTCATCTTGTCCGTGCGGAAAACCACCTGCCTGTTCGCGAGCTCCTCCCCCCACAATTCCACTGCTACCACAATAGGGAAAAGCTCGCGAAAAGTCGTTACGTATCAGGTCCGCCTCGCGCCAAGCAGCAGGCCAAGGCTCTGCACACCAACGTCCCCGAAAAAATGCCCCGAAACCCAGGGAGCCGGAGGCATCCGTAAACAACTCCAGGGCCACATTAGATATCGCTTTTCAACGCCAAAATGTCCGACCATTGTACCCTGCGAGGAACTCACTCCAGACATTCAAATCGTCCTTGAGCCGCCTGGTGACGCGAATAAAATTATGGGGAAGACTAATGCCGACAGTAGCCAGAGACAGCCGTCTACAAAACACCCGACCCATAGGTATGATCTGACATGCAAAGTTCAAGTGGCCCAACAGGGATTGCATCTGACGAAGCTGCACCTTCCGCGCACCCTTCAGCCGATCAACCATGGTCGTAAGGATCCCCAATTTATCACTGGGCAAACGAAAGACCAAACTGATGGAGTCAATCTCTATACCCAGGAAGGAAATAACCGCCTTCGGGCCCTCTGTCTTGTCCTCTGCCACTGGAACCCCTAAATCTCGCATAACTGCCTTAAACTGTCCCAGCAAATATTCACATCGCGAAGAGTGAGCCGGACCGACGAACAGAAAATCGTCAAGATAGTGCAAGAGGGAAGAAAAACCTGACACCTCCGATACGATCCATTCCAGCAATGAGCTAAAAACTTCAAAATAATAACAAGAAATCGAGCAACCCATGGGGAGGCACATATCGTAGAAAAATTCCCCCTGAAACTGACACCCCAACAAATGAAAACAGGAAGGGTGAACTGGGAGCAACCGAAAGGCCGATTGAATATCAGACTTAGCCATCAGGGCCCTAGTCCCTGCTTCCCGAACGAGATCCAGAGCCCGATCAAAAGAAGCGTATCGGACCCGACTATCCTCCTTCGCAATCCCGTCGTTAACCGAAGCCCCCGCTGGAAAAGACAGGTGATGAATCAGCCGAAACACCCCCGGTTCCTTCTTAGGAACGAGGCCCAATGGGGACACCCGCAAATTATCAAACGGAGGAAAGGCAAACGGTCCCGCAGTCCGTCCCAAGTCCACTTCTTTTTGCAGCTTAGCCGCCAGAATCCCTTCCTTACCCCGAATCGAGGACAAATTGTGCGCAAACGACGCCTCCCCAGACGGAGTAAATGGAATCCTAAAACCGTCGGTGAAACCTTCCCAAAGCACCCGCGCATCCCTATGCCTGGGGTACCGAGCGAGCCACGGAAGCAGTTTTACTGCCCGTACCGGGGTCCTCCCCCCGAGGAGCGTCATCCTTTGATGCCGTCCTGGGGAGGGGTTTTCCTCTTCTAAAACACCGAACCGCCGGGTGAGCACCACCACAGTGGGAACACTCATGTTTAAATCGACAACTGTTGTACCACCTGCACTGACTCTCATTGAAGAGCCAGCAGATGCCCTTCTTAATCCCGGCCGACGCTCCACCAGGAGCGCCGGCGGCCGAAGGAAAGGACGATGAGGCTGGACGGCACGGGGTCATGAGAAGCAACCAAAGGTTACCATCTTGCATGCCAAAATGCATGTGCGGTCGAACCGCCATTTTTTGTCTAAATTGCTGGTCGTATTTAAACCAGCATTGACCCCCATAAACTTTATAAGCCCCCCAAATTAAATCCAAATAAGAAAACAAAGACGGGGCCCGCTCTGGAAACCTCGTCGACAAAATACTAGCGTAAGTTGCAAATCCTTGCAACCAATTACCGAAGGTACGGGGGAGCTCCTTACCTTTTCCAATCTCCGTCGCCTCACCACGTCGCGGTCTATCAGCGGATTCCCTATCAAACGGGACTAACGAAATGAGGTCCACATACTCACCCTTCAAGATTTTCTCCTTCACCTCCAGCGACACATGCATCCCCAGGGGGGCCATGTCACACAACGGCCCCCCTGTGGGAAGCGAAGCGTCCTGCGCAGTTAAGCCAACCTGCCCTAAGCGATCTAATACTAAGCGCAGCAATTTTATGACTTCCCCTTTATTCCCTTGTTCCAGCCCAGAGACCCCCTCTGCCCCTAACCAAGCGCGTGCGCACTCCAACTCACGGTTCTGGAGCAGGGGTCTCTCCATCAGCTCCACATCCGATCCATCCGTCAATACAGATCCTGTGGCCAGCCTGCCAGCTGCCCCTCCAGGGGGCTGGCGGCTCACCCCCATGGGAGCTCCAGATCTTCTGGGGTGGGTGTGTGGAGGGGAATCCTGCGTCCCTCCCTCCTCTGTGGCTGTAGAAGCACCTTCAGGTCTCCTGGGTTGATGAAGAAGAGGGGAATCCTGCGTCCCTCTCCTCTCCCTGGTGGTCCAAAGAGGCCCTGGTGAGTTCCTCCGCCGGCCTACCTGCACCCGCTGGCCATCTCCACTTTCGGGGGGCCAGCGGTGCTCCGTTCCGGAATCCCCGGATCCATCTTCACCCGGACTTCCGGGTTCGGCAGTGGCCTGTGACGTCTGCGCTCCTTGACCCGCAGACGTCACGTACGCGCCACCAGCGTTCCGGCGTGCGGCGCCCCGCCTCTTACGGCGTGCGGCCGCACGCCCTGACGTCACATCCGCTGCAGCCGGATGAGAAGGGTGAGGACTGCGCGACCTCACCTCTCCCACAGCGCCATCTTGGGATCCGCCATCTTGATGGCCAGGCCCCGACCGGGTCATCCGACGCATGGAACACCTCTCCCCACTCCTTCTTCTTCCGGAAACCGGATTCCTCCACAGGGGGCCAGCCTCACTCAGCCCCGGACAGGTAGTAGCTGGTGGCACAGCCCTGGCTCTCCGCACCGGACTGGGAGACAATCTGGATGGCAGCCTGGAACGGCGGGTACGACGTCCTCTGGAGGGCCCCGACCCCTCTTGAGACTCCTGGGTGTTTTGGACACTGTGAAGCAGCGCAGCATAGGACTCTGCGCCGTGTGTCCTCTGAAAGGCCTGCAAAATCGTGAGTAGAGCCTCTCTGGGCATGTCAGGGACATGAGCCATGATGTTAAGTTATTAACTGCAGTGACAAAATTCTGGAACAGCAGTTTTAAAACACTAACAGCAGTTTTTTCTTTTTTAAGGTGACCAGAAACAGCACTGCTAGGTTCCCTCAGCGTGCTCTCCAGTGGTCTGGTAAGTATTTCCCAGTGACCCCGGTCCAGGTTCCTCCCAAACATTGTATCAATTTTTGTCACCATGGCAACCTCTCCGGGCAGCAGTCATGCTCCCCCCTCCTTATCCACTCCGGGGGTTGGCCTTTCTCTGGCCCCGCCCCCTTCTTAGGGGGCTGCTCTGATTGAAAAATGCCCGGGCCGAATTTTTTCCCCTGTCCGGCCCTGGGTGTATCCTTTGTATATGGGCAAGTTCACGATTTCCTGTCTTAGAGTCAGTCCTACAAATATTTGATTGCTAAGTAAAAGCAAAGGACTTTATAGTGGAAATAGAACATGGAAATAGAACATACATGCTTTCACCACCTGTGATAGAATGCATGATATTTATTATGAGACCTTGTTCCTGAACATTGTATATAACATTTCAATTATTCTGGAATTTCCGAGACCTGCTTATCACATGACAAGATCTAAGCATTTTGGGGCTCTTCCAATCCTATTCTGCTCTTCTAATTAATGTGAAAATGTGAAAATCTTCTCAATAAATATAAATTTACATAATAAAAGAAATGCCTTTAGGCATTTGGTGGGGGGTATTGTTCTTTTTTTAAAATTATTTAGTATTATTATTATTTTTTTAAAACATGAGGAGATACATACATAAGGTTGTATATACTAATGAATGTCTATTTAAGGAAAGGTGTGGCCTTTAATGCCAACTGTGTGATTTAATGCTATCTGCCCACAAGACGTGTTGTGAAAGCTAAGCTTACAAACACATTTTAGAATTTGCAGTATCAGATTGTTATCATCCAATGGGTAGTCCAACACATGCTCCTTAAGCTGACGTCAAGAGGAAAAAAAACAAAGCAGTGGATACTGAGAGCAAGAGTTGGGACATTCCATTTGACATTAACCTGTATTCCGATTGGCTGATGTACACCCAGCCAATCTTAATGCAACACCAAGCAAGTACATGGGATTCTCACAAGTTACAGGGCTTGTTTATTGAGCTACCAAACTGGTCTCAATGCATCAGAGACAGAGCCTGACTGGCAATTTTTGGTTTTGACACCCCTCTCCTGCCTGCCACCTTGGTGGCCTTATGGCAAACCAGGTCAGTATCAGATTTACTCTCCTTGCTGCCCCAAGATCAGTATCCTCAATATACCAATATATATATATATATATATATACACACATATACATACCGTATATACACGAGTATAAGCCGACCCGAATATAAGCCGAGGCCCCTAATTTTACTCCTCAAAAATGGGGAAACTTATTGACTCGAGTATAAGACTAGGGTGGGAAATGCAGCAGCTACTGGTAAATTTCTAAATAAAATTATATTAATTGAATATTTATTTACAGTGTGTGTATATAATGAATGCAGTGTGTGTGTATGAATGCAGTGTGTATGAGTGCAGTGTGTGTGTATGAGTGCAGTGTGTGTGTATGAGTGCAGTGTGTGTGTATGAATGCAGTGTGTGTGTATGAATGCAGTGTGTGTATGTATGAATGCAGTGTGAGTGTATGAGTGCAGTGTGTGTATGAATGCAGTGTGTGCATGTATGAATGCAGTGTGAGTGTATGAGTGCAGTGTGTGTATGAATGCAGTGTGTGTGTATGAGTGCAGTGTGTGTATGAGTGCAGTGTGTGTGTATGAGTGCAGTGTGTGTGTATGAGTGCAGTGTGTGTGTATGAGTGCAGTGTGTGTGTATGAGTGCAGTGTGTGTGAGCGCAGTGTGTATATGAGTGCAGTGTGTGTGTGATGCAGTGTGTGTTTGTGTATGTGTTGCAGAGTGTTGGTGGGGGGTGGGCATTTTTATTATTATTTTTTAATTATTTTAATAATTTTTGTATTATTATTTTTTATTTTATAAATTTTATTTTATTAATATTATTTTATACTTATTTATATTTTTTTTTTTCGTCCCCCCTCCCTGCTTAATACATGGCAGGGAGGGGGGCTCTCACTCCCTGGGGGTCCAGTGGCATTGGCAGTTCAGTGGAGGGGGCTGGCAGAGAGCGCTTACCTCTCCTGCAGCTCCTGTCAGCTCCCTTCTCCTCCGCGCCGGTACGGTCAGCTCCCCTGTCAGCTCACAGTGTAAGTCTCGCGAGAGCCTCACTATGACCCCGAGGCTCCCGCAAGACTTACACTGGGAGCTGACAGAGGTGCTGACCGGACCGGCGCGGAGAAGGAGGAAGCTGACAGGAGCTGCAGGAGAGGTAAGTCAGCGCTCCCTGCCAGCCCCCCTCCTACACAGCCCCCAGTCTGTATTATGGCAATGTAAATTGCCATAATACAGACATTGACTCGAGTATAAGTCGAGTTGGGGTTTTTCAGCACAAAAAATTTGCTGAAAAACTCGACTTATACTCGAGTATATACGGTGTGTATATATATATATATATATATATATATACACACACAATGTTTGACGTATTCAATTGTATGCATTTATACAACTAGTTTGGGGATGAGTTTGGCAGAGCTGGAAGAGGTTGTGTGTATGTGGTTTTGCATTTCTGGGGGTGGCTCTCTGTTTCATTTGCAACTGTATTGGGGGGCATTGGGGCTTTAGTGTGGGGGCTAGTGGCTATAGTGGAGTAAAGCGTAGAACAGTCCCAACTTCTGTCTCCAGGATAAATGAATGTGAAGAAGTGGTAAATTATGATGACTCATCAATATACAAAGCTATATATGACATTCCATTATACTTTATAGTTATTGGCCCATTCACACCTGGACTAATATTAATATTAATACTAATACTAATATTAATAGAGCCTCTCTTACTTCAAGCTACACTTTACAAAGACTCTAGACTTGACAAATTGCTAACTTCTATCTGTTTTCTTAGGTCTTGCCCTGAGCTGTTAGCAGCTGGACAATGATGACCTACATAAAATATATTTTTTTTAAACTACTGTGTGATATTGATAACTGAAAGTAACCGTTTAGGCAACATAACAACTTAAACTGACCGCTCCCTGACAATCAGTGGTGACGTTGCCCGATTCCGCAAGAGCCTTCTAGTTTATAGATTTTTAGAAAATGGAAGGGCAGAGAGGCAGGAATTTCTGCGTTGGAGCAAAGACTTTGGTTCAACCCCTTTAGTTGAGCCAGCGCCAGGGACCTTCTGGCACCATAACAACTTTATGTCACTAAATATGTTTTGATGCCCAGAGTGTTCCTTCAAGTAAATCTAATTTTTGGTTTCATTTCGTTAGAGTTTAGTAAATTAAATTGTCTTCTCTTCTAACTAGGTCTGTAATATATAAAGTTTCCCTATATGTGTAATAATTGAACAAACATATGAGTACCCTGGTTATGAATTGGTAAAAGCCGTGTGTCCGGCCACTGCAGCAAGTCAGTGGCTACTCATAATGAGTCATGCTTGCGCTAAATATAAAGAATGCAATTTGACAGTAGGTAACAGCCACAGCCTTAAAATAAAGCAGACTGTGTGTGGTGATGAAAATGGAAAGTTAATTTTTCTTTTTGCATCATACCAAAAATTATATTGCCCAATCATTCTTTTGAAGAGAGCTGTAGGCTGAAAACAGGAAATTGATGACTTTAGTTGCTATGTGTTTTTGTTTGGTTGTGCATTTCACATGAACTTTACTGTACAGTACTTAAGGATGCATTGATTACTGTAGAAACAGTAATCAGGTGTTTAAAATACTGTGTCCTCTGACTATTCCTTTAGTGTTCTTTTTCGTTTCAGAAACTATATTCAGGGGACTATAGTGATTATAGCAATTCCCAGAGTGTATGTAGTTCACCAATCCCCCAAACATGAGCCAAGACTTCATGAAGGGGTAAAGCATTCTGTTTAATGGAAGCCACAGCTGGCCTTTTATGCTAGTCCCCAAGCAAGGTAGACGCCCACATGGACCTTGTTGGGGACAGGGACACAAAGCTTACAAACCAATCAGAACAGTAATTAAATGTACGACACTCTCATAACAAACATACAATACCTCCCCTCTGCCTGTGAGAAAATCAAGTCTGATACTGTATTAACCCAATTATTTCCAGGCAGAAAAACACATATTTTACAAAACCCCAAATGTACCTCAAAACACACCATAAATGTTACATCACCTGATAACCCTGATCTGGGTGAACAACATATCCAAAAATCACCCAGATCAGTTCAGGGGTTCAGGAATTTCCTGGAAGTCTTATTTTTGACCAACCGTGTACATGGTCCCATGCCCAAAACAGTTCCAGAGAATTAGTGCTAACGGTCGGTCTCTCTGTCTGGAGTACAAAAGTACATACTTCACATGAACAGAGCCTATTAAAGTGCATTGGGCATAGTTTATTGCAGGTCCCATAGTCCTGAGGTAAGAGGCTGGCCAGCAGGCCCCTCCAATAACCAGTGACGAGGTTACTTTCGTCACAGGGGGCCAGGTACCTAAATAGTAAAACACTATAGTGTTAGGAATACATGTTTGTATTCTGGACACTATAGTGTTCCTTTAATTATAAACCTAAACCAGGGCTCGACAAATCCCAGGTCGTTTTGGTGCCTAGGAATCTTGCCTTGGCGCCTGAGATATGTAAGCCCAGGGGGCGATCTGCTGGGGAATTATGGAGGTTGGCGGCAAGTTGGGGGATTAGCAACATGCTGGGGGGTCGTGGAGGCGGGCGGCTAGCTGCGTGAATAGTAGGCAGGCGGCAAGGGAGCTGTGATGTCCTTGCTCTGCTCCCTCGCTTACCGCTTATTGAGACTCAGAAAATGACATAATTGTAAAGGATTTTTATGTACTTACCTGTGTGCCTTCGGTTATGTCTTCTCCCTGCAGTGTAAATTTGTGTAATCGGTTTGTTTCTTTTTTGTAGTTGATCAATGTATTCGTCTACCGAACAGAGACCACCCTGGGTAGCAATTAGAACTTGGAACGTTGAGAAAACCGCAACTTAATTGCTCCTAGGTGGCCGCCATTCGGCATACGAACACGTGGCGAGACCAAAGGATGGCAGCCATCTTAAATCTCACGAATGCGGTCAGCGGGACTTACGCATGAATTGCCTGGAACTGTTTTCGGCATGGCAATTCCGCGAACACCCGGTCACCATGGAAGTCCCGGCTGACTACTTTCCACTCCACAAATCAAACCGGCATTCGGGAGGTGGAATCTACCGATCAAGGGGAGCGTTTCTATATAACCAACTGCAACGTTCGTATGGTAGTTTTCGTGTAATTAGGTGCGAATGGAGACTGGCTCTTGCTGCTGATTTCATGAAACTGTAAAGAGGATACCACCACATGGCGAGCCGGTCAAACTTCCACACGATGCGACACGGAAACAACCGAACGGAATTATTATTGCACATTGAATGGATAATGTATAATACAGTTCCCTCCTCCATTTTCATTCTTGGCATTATAAGTGCTCAGTTGCGGCAATATCACCCTACCAAAACTTCAGTAGCCCAGGGGTAATGAGTACCTAAAGCCAGGAGACCGAGTGAACGACACACACTCAAAGAGTTAGGCCATAACTCCCCCTGACCAGTCGGAAGCCAGGTTGCGGTACTAAAAATTGGCAACGTACGTCCATCACTGAGACAAGATAAGAGAGACAAAAAAAATAAAGAGAGAGAGAGAGAGAGAGAAGGAAAGGGAGAGGGAAGAAAGATAGGAAAAAAGAGAAAAGGAAAGAAAAAAAAAGAAGAAATGGGAAAAGGGAGAAAAAATAAAAAAGGAAAAGAAGAAAAAATAGTCGAGTTCCTTCTTGTTTTTTTTTGTTTTTTTTCTTTGTCACCATTAGTGTTGTCGCGAACCCGAAATTTTCGGTTCGCGAACGGCGAACGCGAACTTCCTCAAATGTTCGCGAACCGCCATTGACTTCAATGGGCAGGCGAATTTTAAAACCAACAGGGACTCTTTCTGGCCACAAAAGTGATGGAAAAGTTGTTTCAAGGGGACTAACACCTGGACTGTGGCATGCCGGAGGGGGATCCATGGCAAAACTCCCATGGAAAATTACACAGTTGATGCAGAGTCTGCTTTTAATCCATAAAGGGCAGAAATCACCTAACATTGACACCTGTCCTCAAAGCCCCTGATACACACTGACACAGAGCAGAATAGAGACTGTTACCCCTACATAGGGTCACTTGGCAGATATGGCGGGGTCGTGGGAGGGGGAGGATGACTTTCACCTCTTCCCCTGTTAGATTCCCGTTGTGCTGTGACATCACCCTTATACGCTGTGTAAAGCATACTATTTAATTTGATCAGCATGGCCACTTGTTTTTATAGTTTTCACGCTGCTTGTAGTTTATATATGGTTCACAAAAATCAAACAAACGATAAAGTAAACATGTAAGGATTCAGAATATTCTTTCAAACCCTTACACATTGTGTGTACATACTTTTTGTCTTAAGTTTGTGGCTTTAAAGAGGTTCACGTTGTTTCTATGATGTGCATAACATGTTCTTGTAAATGTTTGTTAAATTTTTCCTGGAATTGTAATTTTTTAATCTGAATAAAGATAGTCAAATCCCTGATACACACTGACACAGAGCGGAATAGAGACCGTTCCCCCTACATAGGGTCACTTGGCAGATATGGATTGACACCTGTCCTCAAAACCCCTGATACACACTGACACAGAGCAGAATAGAGACTGTTCCCCCTACATAGGGTCACTTGGCAGATATGGATTGACACCTGTCCTCAGAGACCATGATACACACTGACACAGAGCAGAATAGAGACTGTTCCCCGTCCACAGAGACCATGATACACACTGACACAGAGCAGAATAGAGACTGTCCCCCCTACATAGGGTCACTTGGCAGGTATGGATTGACACCTGTCCTCAAAGCCCCTGATACACACTGACACAGAGCAGAATAGAGACTGTTCCCTGTCCACAGAGACCATGATACACACTGACACAGAGCAGAATAGAGACTGTTCCCCGTCCACAGAGACCATGAAACACACTGACACAGAGCAGAATAGAGACTGTTCCCCGTCCACAGAGACCATGATACACACTGACACAGAGCAGAATAGGGACTGTTCCCCCTACATAGGGTCACTTGGCAGGTATGGATTGACACCTGTCCTCAAAGCCCATGATACACACTGGGGGGAGCTACTGTCCTCCCCAACCACTGCGCGGTGGGTGGGGGCCATAAATCACAATGGGGGGACCTACTGTCCTCCCCCCCTCGGCCCCCACCCCTGTGCGGTGGGTGGGGGCCATAAATCACAATGGGGGGGGCCTACTTTCCTCCCCCCCGGCCCCCATCCCTGCGCGGTGGGTGGGGGGCATAAATCACAATGGGACGGACCTACAGATAGGAGTGGAGTATTGTTCATATCAGTTTAATACCTTCCGCGTCTCCTATCAGTGGACGTGTATATGGCAGCCATTTTAGGAACCGCACACCTGGGACCCGAGCAAGGTCACCTCTTTCAACAGGCGACATGATTTGGCCCTGTAAAACTATCCTGGATATTCTCTACAAGTTCTATGGATATGGCATTGATTTATGTAACAGGGAGATGGAAGAAGATGCTTGGTCGGTCCTCTTACTTGAAATTTGTGGCACTGCGCGGGCAAGCTAATGTGCCACCAGATAGGAGTGGTGAGTTTAGTATTGTTCATATCAGTTTAATACCTTCCGCGTCTCCTATCAGAGGACATGTATATGGCAGCCATTTTAGGAACTGCACACCTGGGACCCGAGCAAGGTCACCTCTTTCAACAGGCGACAAGATATGGCCCTGTAAAACTCTCCTGGATATTATGTACAATTTCTATGGATATGGCATTGATTTTTGTAACAGGGAGATGGAAGAAGATGCTTGGTCGGTCCTCTTACTTGAAATTTGTGGCACTGCGCGGGCAAGCTAATGTGCCACCAGATAGGAGTGGTGAGTTTAGTATTGTTCATATCAGTTTAATACCTTCCGCGTCTCCTATCAGAGGACATGTATATGGCAGCCATTTTAGGAACCGCACACCTGGGACCCGAGCAAGGTCACCTCTTTCAACAGGCGACATGATTTGGCCCTGTAAAACTATCCTGGATATTCTCTACAAGTTCTATGGATATGGCATTGATTTATGTAACAGGGAGATGGAAGAAGATGCTTGGTCGGTCCTCTTACTTGAAATTTGTGGCACTGCGCGGGCAAGCTAATGTGCCACCAGATAGGAGTGGTGAGTTTAGTATTGTTCATATCAGTTTAATACCTTCCGCGTCTCCTATCAGTGGACGTGTAAATGGCAGAGATTTTTAATTGTTGAATCACCTCCCCTTTTTAGGCCAAGGTGGGAAGATGCTTAGACCACTGGTATATTGGTGCCATCTTGGAGGATTTTTTTTTGGTTTGGTTTTTGAAGCCACAGTGCTGCACCAGTGGGCCTAAAAATTAGGCATGTACACATGCCTGAAAAATTTGGTATTGTTGCAGCCGCTGCTGTTGCAGCCGCTGCTGTAGCAGCGGCCAGAAAAATTGATGTTTGTTTCACAGGCAGAAAGTGCCCTAAAACATGGCGGCTTGAACCCTAGTTGGTGGCGGATAAGTCACGCAAGTCAAACGTCATTCAGAGCTAAAATACAGCAGCGTGTGAACCATTTTTAGCCCAAGGCAGCTCATCTCATCAGGCCTTTTTTAATCGAATGTATCGCCCAGTGTCAGTCCCTTCGGGATCCATCCCTCATTCATCTTAATAAAGGTGAGGTAATCTAGACTTTTTTGACCTAGGCGACTTCTCTTCTCAGTGACAATACCTCCTGCTGCACTGAAGGTCCTTTCTGACAGGACACTTGAAGCGGGGCAGGCCAGAAGTTCTATCGCAAATTGGGATAGCTCAGGCCACAGGTCAAGCCTGCACACCCAGTAGTCAAGGGGTTCATCGCTCCTCAGAGTGTCGATATCTGCAGTTAAGGCGAGGTAGTCTGCTACCTGTCGGTCGAGTCGCTCTCTGAGGGTGGATCCCGAAGGGCTGTGGCGATGCATAGGACTTAAAAAGGTCCGCATGTCCTCCATCAACAACACGTCTTTAAAGCGTCCTGTCCTTGCCGGCGTGGTCGTGGGAGGAGGAGGAGGATGACTTCCACCTCTCCCCCTGTTAGATTCCCGTTGTGCTGTGACATCACCCTTATACGCTGTGTAAAGCATACTTTTTAATTTATTTTGCAAATGCTGCATCCTTTCCGACTTGTTGTAATTCGGTAACATTTCCGCCACTTTCTGCTTATACCGGGGGTCTAGTAGCGTGGACACCCAGTACAGGTCGTTCTCCTTCAGCCTTTTTATACGAGGGTCCCTCAACAGGCAGGACAGCATGAAAGACCCCATTTGCACAAGGTTGGATGCCGAGCTACTCATTTCCCGTTCCTCCTCCTCACTGATGTCATTGAAGGTATGTTCTTCCCCCCAGCCACGTACAACACCACGGGTACCAGATAGGTGACAACGAGCACCCTGGGATGCCTGTTGTGTTTGGTCTTGCTCCTCCTCCTCCTCCTCCTCAAAGCTACATTCCTCCTCTGACTCCTCTTCCTCACAATCCTCTTCCAGCGTTGCCGCAGGTCCAGCAAGCGATGCTGATAAGGCTGTTTCTGGTAGTGATGGTGACCACAACTCTTCCTCTTCACGCTCATCTACAGCCTGATCCAGCACTCTTCGCAGGGCACGCTCCAGGAAGAAAACAAATGGTATGATGTCGCTGATGGTGCCTTCGTTGCGACTGACTAGGTTTGTCACCTCCTCAAAAGGACGCATGAGCCTACAGGCATTGCGCATGAGCGTCCAGTAACGTGGCAAAAAAATTCCCAGCTCCCCAGAGGCTGTCCTAGCACCCCGGTCATACAAATATTAATTAACAGCTTTTTCTTGTTGGAGCAGGCGGTCGAACATTAGGAGTGTGGAATTCCAACGTGTAGGGCTGTTGCAAATCAAGCGCCTCACTGGCATATTGTTTCGCCGCTGGATATCGGCAAAGTGAGCCATGGCCGTGTAGGAACGCCTGAAATGGCCACACACCTTCCTGGCCTGCTTCAGGACGTCCTGTAAGCCTGTGTACTTATGCACAAAGCGTTGTACGATCAGATTACACACATGTGCCATGCACGGCACATGTGTCAACTTGCCCAACTTCAATGCCGCTATCAAATTCTTTCCGTTGTCACACACCACTTTGCCGATATCCAGTTGCTGCGGAGTCAGCCACTTTTCCACCTGTGCGTTCAGGGAGGACAGGAGTGCTTGTCTGGTGTGACTCTCTGCTTTCAAGCAAGTCAAACCCAAGACGGCGTGACACTGCCGTATCCGGGATGTGGAATAGTACCTGGGGAGCTGGGAGGGTGCCGTTGATGTGGAGCAAGACACAGCAGCACAAGAGGACTCAGCCGAGGAGGTTATGGAAGAGGATGGAGTAGGAGGAGTAGAGGAGGTGGCAGCAGGACTGCCTGCAATTCGTGGCGGTGTCACCAACTCCTCTGCAATGCCACGCATTCCTTGCTTGTCAGCCGTCAGCAGGTTTACCCAATGCGCAGTGTAGGTGATATACCTGCCCTGACCATGCTTTGCAGACCAGGTATCAGTGGTCAGATGGACCCTTGCCCCAACACTGTGTGCCAGACATGCCATGACTTCCTTTTGCACAATCGAGTACAAGTTGGGGATTGCCTTTTGTGAAAAGAAATTCCGGCCGGGTACCTTCCACTGCGGTGTCCCAATAGCTACAAATTTTTTGAACGCCTCAGACTCAACCAGATTGTATGGTAAAAGCTGGCGGGCTAATAGTTCGGACAAGCCAGCTGTCAGACGCTGGGCAAGGGGGTGACATTGGCTTCTTACACTCAAACATGTCCTTGACAGACACATGACTGTGGGCACATGAGCGGGAACTGCTCAAGGCGGGAGACGGAGTGGCGGATGGTTGAGAGGGGGCAAGAAGGACAGCAGTGGTTGACGTGGCTGAAGATGCTAGACCAGGAGGAGGATGGCGGCTTAGAGTAGGCGTGCTGCTTGTACTCATGTGTTGATCCCATAGGCGTTTGTGATGTGAGATCATGTGCCTACGCAAAGCAGTTGTACCTAGGTGTGTGTTGGACCTCCCACGACTTAGTTTCCTTTGGCACAGGTTGCAAATGGCATCGCTGTTGTCCGAGGCAGACACACAAAAAAAAATGCCACACTGCTGAGCTCTGCAATGACGGCATTCTGGTGGTGGACACAGCATGCGTTGATTGGCGTGCTGTCGGGCTGACCCCGGGTGCCAATGCATGCTGTCTGACTGTGCCACTAGCTCCTTGCGACGACCCCCCCCTGCTTCCAACTCGTCTCCTCCTCCTCTCTGTGTCCCCATCTGAACTTTCGCCCTGTTCTTCTTCTTGCCGAGCGGGCACCCACGTGACATCCATGGACGCATCGTCATCATCAACCGCTTCGCTTGTATCTGACAACTCAGAAAAGGAAGCAGCAGCGGGTACAACATCATCATCATCACACCGTACCTCCATGTGTTTAATGCTGCCTGCCTGATACATATCCCTGTTATCTACATCCTCTAGCAATAATGGTTGCGCATCACTCATTTCTTCAAACGGGTGTGTGAATAACTCCTCTGACATACCAAGTAAAGCGGCTGTGGTGCTAGTTTTGGTGGTGGCGGCAGGCGGGTGAGTGGTATCTTGAGAGGTGCCTGAAGCTAAGCTGGAGGAGGATGGTGCGTCAAGGTTCCGAGCGGAGGCTGTACAAGATTGGGTGTCCTGTGTTAGCCAGTCAACTATGTCCTCATAACTTTTCAAGTTCAGGGTACGTGGCTTCTGAAAACTGGGCATTATTCTAGGGCAAAAGGGAATCACAGCACCACGACGGCCCCTGCGAGGTGGCCTGCCTCTGCCTGTCATTCTTTTGGGGATTAGTGGTACTATAAGTGCAAGCTACTGTGAGACCAGATATGATTGGCAATGTGAACTGTATGAGTTCTGCAGAGCACACACTGTAGGCCTGAGACACCCGCTTGAAGACAAGTAACTGCTATTCAATCTATAACAGTGAAAAACAAATTTTGGTTTTAAAAGCACGCTATAGAGACACCAGATATGATTGGCAATGTGCACTGGAACAGTTCTGCAGAGCACACACTGTAGGCCTGAGACACCCGCTTGAAGACAAGTAACTGCTATTCAATCTATAACAGTGAAAAACAAATTTTGGTTTTAAAGCACGCTATAGAGACACCAGATATGATTGGCAATGTGCACTGGAACAGTTCTGCAGAGCACACACTGTAGGCCTGAGACACCCGCTTGAAGACAAGTAACTGCTATTCAATCTATAACAGTGAAAAAAAAAATTTGGTTTTAAAAGCACGCTATAGAGACACCAGATATGATTGGCAATGTGCACTGGAACAGTTCTGCAGAGCATACACTGTAGGCCTGAGACACCCGCTTGAAGACAAGTAACTGCTATTCAATCTATAACAGTGAAAAACTGATACCGGAGAAACTGACGGAAGCCAAGCACAGAGAGATGGACACAGGTTTCTTCAGGAAGGAAGAGATTCTTTATTGGATCACCGATCGGGACTCAGAGGGACTAGCGTCACCAAAATACAGCAAAGTCTGAGTACTGAATACATAGAGTACATTCCTTATATAGCACTGTAGCTCCTCCCACAATTAACTACACCCACACATACCCTTAACCTATTTAATGAATAGAGTCTAAACTCATCCATCCGGTCTAACCACGTGGCTCATCTGATACAAAGGAGAGGGACGCGTAATTCCAGTTCTTACATTCCTGCACCTGGTCAGTACAGTGATGACAGTATCTTAGCTACGTATAATTAACTAGCTGATACTACAAACACATATACATACATATGCCTTGTGGCAATCTTAGCCTGCTAAACTTGTATTTTACTGGAATTACATCACATTCCCCCCTTTGATGCCTCTGATATTTCACAATTACTTGAGGCATCACTTAACCTTGGTTTGCATATACCTCAGGTTACCATGAACCAGACCAGACTTATCTTATGATGTGAATCTTTTAACACTCATCTTCCTGCATTGGTTCTCCTTGATCTAGAGCCTTATACTTATATATCGCCATTATCTGTGCAGCAGCCTTCCTCTCTGCTATACTTCCTATCAGGCTTTGCACAGACCTAACTACTAAGGGTATAAGACACGGTAGGAGTAGACACAACAGTAAAATCAGTAGGACTCCACCTACCACTGCCTTAAGCCCTCCGAACCACTCATACCAGCTACCAAACCAACTACTTGGATTGTACCCTTTCCATACCTGAGTAGGCACATGCACTAGTTTAACCATATGGCTAGTAAGCTCAGCTATTGCTTGCCCTTCGTCATCTATTTGAAGACAGCAATTGCTCAGGTTAAACTTCCCACATACACCTCCCTCTACTGCCAAAAGGTAATCCAAGGCTAATCTATTTTGGTACACTGCTGTCCTCATCCTGGTGTTATGCTTCGCTAGAAGATTGAGCGCTTGTGATGTCTCATTTGTGATAATCTCAACCACCGCCTGTAATCTTATAATACGGTTGAGCATATAAATTGGGGTTCTATAACCAAAGGTACCATCCTCAGCCCACGTGGCTGGCCCATAGTAATCTATAATACGCTGGGGAGGCCATTCATTATCTTCCCAGGTGCCTATCTCTATGGGTCCCCTTTTCTTCCTATGATTCACATCATACACTTTAACACCTAAAGTCTCACCTGTTTCAATCGGTAACAAGAAGAAGGATGGTTTGAGCATACCCAACACACATGCCCCTTCCCAGTCCTGTGGCAGCTCCGAATAGGCTTTCTTACCACAGATCCAGTACAAATTTGCTGGGGCTCTCCAACTAGATGTGATGGATAAATCAAACCATACGTCCCTTAAATTGGCATATCTTGCAAACGGGTTAGATGGTTCTGAGACATTTGAAGCCGACCACCAAGTTGTATTCTTTGTATCATCATCATAAGCTTTTTGCCCTAGACAAGTTAATTCTCCTACAGAAGTATTATACATTATTCCTTTCCTTGCTATGCAAACATAACCTATGATGGAGGTCTTTAATCTCCACTCAGATTTACCTCTAACACTCATATGATAATCGGCTTGTGTAGATATTAATTGGTCAACTGCCTCAGAACCGGACATTACCTCCTTTGCTTCCCAAGGCCATTGGTCTCCCATGTTAGTACCTCCACACACATAGCAGTTGGTAACATTAAGACTACCGGCAATACTTTCAGCTAGATCAATGAACAGGTTTTTAGCATTATGGGGGATCTTATTATCTATACTCATCTCTTCGTAAAAGGAATGGTATACTTGATGAGTCTGGGAGGATACCGTATCAGTCTCTATTCCTATAAACAATAATGTCCCAGGATCTAAACCCGTCCCGTATATCTGAAACCCAAATAAATTTCCATACTTATCTAGGAACTTGTCGGGGTTATTAATAAGTATATGGACTGGGTTGCATTCCATAGACTTACAATAAGGGCTAGTCGGCAACTTAGTCACTATCATGTCTTTGTCTACTGTCTGTCCCCAAGTTGCCCACCCCACACAAGACCAATATGGACAAAAGTTATAGTCTTTATTTGGGCATCTAGGACTCACATATTTATTTTTACTACTGGGACAAATATATTTATCATTAGACCCATACGTCCTCTCCCATCTAAGATCCCCACATACATTCCACGGTTTTCTACCACTTGATATCGCCTTACATGCATCAAATAGCAGAACACCCGAAGAATATACGGATTCTAACACCGTCTTATTAATTAGGGTCCCCTGAGGATCTCCATTCCTGAGAGTCAACCAAATTGTACGAGGTTGATACTCCGGACTGAAGCACTTAGGTTCTCCTACTCCTAAATGGCACACACTATAGTCTATATTTAGGTATCTACATCTTGATACCTCTCCTTTACATTCGTATTGTGAATGCCAAATTAGGGTTTGGGAAATATGGTTACCTGTTCTCGTAGTCTTAATGCATACCTCACAGCTAGGAGTGTCGGTACCTCTACCTTCCTGAATATAAAAACACATATAAATAAACACAATCAAAAGCACATCTTTCGCCGTCATCCTCAGTCTTCGTCCGTGCGATGGAACCTCAGCTTCCAGGATGTGAGGGCTGCAGGGAATGGAGTTCTGCTCATCTTCACAGGTGTCCCTTCGAGACTTTCCT
The DNA here is from genome assembly GCF_036172605.1 of Pelobates fuscus. NCBI lineage: Eukaryota > Metazoa > Chordata > Amphibia > Anura > Pelobatidae > Pelobates > Pelobates fuscus. The sequence continues at coordinate 132,701,353 of NC_086319.1, read as the reverse complement.
GGCTTATACACTATGTGATGGTAAGCGGACAGGCTTTATTATGGCCTTCTCACTCACACCTGTAACAATAAAATTTGTAATCCACAATAATTCCTCGTTACTCCGACTGAGTAGTACGTTTTAACCGGATCTTGCAGGGATTCTCTGGATCTGCTGTAACTTGCCAAGAATCGACTGCTGCTGGTTTAACCCTGGAGTGATGTATCCACGGAGTTACTTCGGCTACTTTTATCGCTGTAGGGGTAGACAAAAGAACAACATAAGGACCTCTCCACTTGGGCCCTAACGGTACATTATTCCACTCTTTAATCCACACTTGATCTCCTGGATGATAACTATGAACAGGGGGATAAATATTCACAGGTAATCTATCTTGTACCCATTTCTGTACCTCCTCCATAGTCTTACCCAACTCTACAACCTGCTGCCGGGTAATTCCTTCTCCCAACTGACTCAAGTCCCCCCTTAAGTTACCAAGTACGGGAGGTGGTCGCCCATACATGATTTCAAAAGGAGAGAGGCCCATCCTTCTGGTAGGGGTACTGCGGATTCGCAATAAAGCTATGGGTAAGAGAACGTTCCACTTAAGTTGGGTTTCCTGACACATTTTAGCCAACTGGTTCTTTATAGTTCTATTCATTCTCTCTACCTTACCAGAACTCTGGGGTCTATATGCAGTATGAAGCCTCCACTTTATACCAAGCATATGAGTCAGTTGTTGTAGGCACTGATGAACAAAAGCTGGACCATTGTCCGATCCTATAGAACAGGGTAGTCCATATCGGGGTATTATTTCTCGTAGCAGGAATCTTACAACTTCTCCTGCTTTCTCTGTACGAGTAGGACATGCTTCTACCCAGCCTGAATAGGTGCACACAATTACCAACAGGTAACGATGTCCACCCGATTTAGGCATTACTGTAAAGTCTATTTGTAGATCGGACATGGGGAGTCCCCCCATAAACTGGACTCCTGGTGGCTTTACTGGTCCTTGTCTTGCATTATTCTTAGCACACGTTACACATCTGCGTACAATGGCCTGAGTCAAGTTGGACAATCTTGGTATGTAGAAATGTTTCCTGAGAGATTCTTCAGTACTGTCTCTCCCAGAATGTGTCCCGTTATGATAATTTTGGACAATTTCTACCGCTAGCGATGCTGGTATAACTATTCTTCCATCTTCTAGCTGATACCACTTGTTCTCCAAATACTTTCCCGGTTCAGTCTTTAACCACTCCTCTTCTTGAGCTGTATAAACTGGAGTCCATTGGGACAGTGGAGTTGGTATAAGAGCAGCTATATGCCCCACATACTCCTGTCTTCCTGATTCAGAAGCACGCTTAGCTGCACTATCTGCCATCCGATTTCCCTTGGTTACATCACCATCTCCTCTCAGATGCGCTCGACAATGTATGATACCGACTTCTTTCGGCTCCCACACTGCTTCCAATAGTTGTAGGATTTCAGCTGCGTACTTGATTTCTTTGCCTTCTGAATTCAGTAGTCCTCTTTCTTTATACAAAGCTCCGTGGGCATGAGTGGTTAAAAACGCATACTTAGAGTCCGTATAGATATTTACTCTTAAACCTTCAGCCAATTGTAACGCTCGTGTTAGTGCTATTAATTCTGCCTTTTGTGCTGATGTTCCTTTCGCCAGTGGCCGAGCTTCTATCACCTTCTCTATTGTTGTCACTGCATATCCTGCATAGCGGATCCCTTCTTTCACATAACTACTGCCGTCGGTGTAATATTGAACATCGGGGTTCTGGATGGGAAAATCACGAAGATCTGGTCTACTTGAGAATACTTCATCCATTACTTCCAAACAATCATGTTGACTTTCAGTAGGTTGTGGCAAAAGGGTAGCTGGATTTAAGGTGTTTACAGTCTCTAAATGCACTCTTGGGTTTTCACACAACATTGCTTGATACTTGGTCATACGGCTATTACTAAACCAATGATTTCCTTTGTAATCCAACAACGTCTGTACTGCATGTGGGACTCGTACATAAAGTTCTTGACCCAGAGTGAGTTTATCGGCTTCAGCTACTAGCAGGGCGGCTGCAGCTACGGCTCTTAGACAAGGTGGAAGTCCGCTGGCCACTGCATCCAGTTGCTTAGACATGTAGGCAACAGGTCTTTGCCATGATCCCAAGTACTGTGTCAATACTCCCACAGCCATTCTTCTTTGCTCGTGTACATATAAGTAGAATGGTCGTGTGTGATCAGGTAGACCTAATGCTGGGGCACTCATCAAAGCCTTCTTCACATCTTCAAATGCCGTTTGCTGTTCTTGGGTCCATAAGAAGGGGTCGTGCTCTGTACCTTTGATGGCTGCGTACAGAGGTTTTGCTAGTATCGCATAACTGGGAATCCATATCCTACAGAAGCCTGCTGCCCCCAAGAATTCTCGCACTTGTCTTCTATTCTTGGGTATTGGTATTTGGCAGACAGCCTCTTTTCTCTCTGGCCCCATAATTCTTTGACCTTCAGAGATATGGAATCCCAGATACTTGACAGTTGGCAAACACAACTGAGCCTTCTTTCTAGACACCTTGTATCCTGCCTTCCAGAGAATGTGTAGTAGATCGTGCGTTGCTTGCTGACAGATTTCTTTTGTAACTGCTGCTATCAACAAGTCATCTACATATTGTAACAATACACATTCTCCTGGGATAGACTCGAAATCCAGTAGATCTTGACTTAGAGCTGAACCAAATAGGGTAGGTGAATTTTTAAACCCTTGGGGCAGTCTTGTCCAAGTCATTTGGCGTTTTGAGCCCGTTACAGCGTTCTCCCATTGGAAAGCGAAAATACATTGGCTTTCTGCGGCAATTCGGAGGCAAAAGAAGGCATCTTTGAGATCTAAGACTGTGAAGTAAGTAGCCCCGCCCGGAATTAAAGCAAGCAGGTTATATGGATTGGGTACAACTGGATGTATGCCAACAACCGCATCATTGACTGCTCTTAAGTCCTGTACAGGTCGATACTCATCTGTACCGGGCTTTTGAACAGGCAGCAATGGGGTGTTCCAGGGGGAAGTACAGAATTTTAGGATACCATACCGTATGAACTTATCCAGATAGGATTGGATGTTCTTCTTAGCCTTCTGCGGAATGTGATATTGTCTTAGGCTCACTGGATAAACCCCATGTTTCAGTTCAATTTTTATTGGTGGAATATTGCGGGCCAGTCCTGGTGGGTTGTTCTCTGCCCAAACTCCTGGTATGTTAAACAATGTCTCATCACTCCTAGGGTTTTGGCTAGTCAACACTGTATAAAGTCGCCACTCTTCTTCCTTTGGTACGGATAAAGTCATAATACCTGAAGGTCCATTAAACTTTAAGGATGTTGTTCCATTTGGTAGGAACGTAATCTGCGCTTGTAATTTTGATAGCATATCACGTCCCAGCAATTGGACTGGACATTCAGGCATATAAAGGAATTGGTGTTTTACTACGTGGCCTCCCAATGTACAGAGTCGACTTTTAAGAACCGGTTTTTCAGCACTTCTTCCAGTTGCTCCTATCACAGTAATAGTCCTTCCAGATGGAGGAGCAACTAGATTAGTCACCACTGAATGTTCAGCACCAGTGTCGATCATGAACGCACTCCTTTTCCCCCCTATTGATACATCGACCATAGGCTCCGCTCGACCAAGGGGGATGGAGCCCGGTCGGTATCAATAGTCCTCCATGACAGTGTCAGCCAATCCTACAAAGTCCCTACCTTCTCTATCGCGGGACCTTTGCGCTGCTGGAATATACCTGTCTTCCCTAACACTTCCTCTGTTCCCATTACTCCCTCTATAACCATTACTCCCTCCGGGGCCTCCTCTACCTCTCGCTCTACCTCTAAAGTTTCCGTAGCCTGCCCTGGGTTGGTCTCTCTCGTACTGCTCTCTTTGCGGACATTCGTTCCTCCAATGCCCTTCTTCCTTGCAATACGCGCATTGATCCCTACTCAAAGGCTCCCTACTCCATCTATTATTGCCTCTATCTGGGCCCCGTTTATCTACGCCTGCGATCGCTACCGCTAGCATATCAGCCTTTTTACGCATCTTGCGCTCTTCCTCTTTCTTACTTTCTGTATCCCTGTTCATATAGACCTTATTTGCTACCTCCATTAGTTGGGTGATGGACATACCTGCAAACCCTTCTAACTTTTGTAGCTTGCGCTTAATATCTCCGTATGCTTGGCTGACAAAGGCGGAGTTAACCATTCGGGAATTGTCTGCGTCTTCCGGATTAAAGGGGGTATACAAGCGGTATGCCTCCAATAATCGGTCATAAAAGACACTGGGCGCTTCATCGCTTTTCTGGATCACCTCAACTGTCTTCGACATGTTAATGGCTTTCTTTCCTCCGGCTTTCATGCCAGCAATTATAGCGTCTCTATAGGCTCTGAGTTGAACCATATCAGCACCATTTACGTTCCAATCGGGATCGGTGTTGGGATAGTGTGTCGCGGCCCATGCTGCTGGATTGGCTTGGTTCAAAGCACGGGCTCTATCCTCTAATGCTTTAATGGCTGCTTGATTTATTCTTGTCCTTTCCTCATTGTTAAATAAAGTCATTAGTAACTGCTGGCAATCAGCCCATGTCGGATTATGCGTCTGTACTATTGAGGTGAACAGATCAGTCATAGCTTGTGGTTTCTCAGTATACGAGGAATTATGGGTCTTCCAGTTTAAAAGATCGGTTGTGGTAAATGGGACATATACGAAGACTGGGTCAGCGTGTGCCATTTGACCTGCGGCATCGATATAAGCTGACCCGGGATTCAGACGAAGAGGCATCTGATAGTGCTTTAATTGTTGGGCACCAGTCAACTGTCGGGTTTGGATGGGGCTACGTAGAGAGGCGTCAGTCATGGGTTCCGGTCGGGGAGAGATAGGGTATGGGGATGTGGGAGGTCGGTTTTGGGAAAAGGTCGTAAATAGAACACTTCGGGCCGAGCTAGATGAAGCTTGACCGGAAGTCTGAAGTGGCGCCAAATCAGGATATTCGTTTCTAATGGGGGTGGATTCTGGTTCCGGAAGGGGAGATTTAGTACGAGGGGGGGTGGATCCTGTACTGGAGGAGGAAGCGGAAGTGGATGAGGGTAATGAGGGGAGGGGTGCAGGACTTCCTGCGTTTGCGTCACTTCTTCTTAACGGAAAGTAAGGGGGCGGCAAAGGGATCTCGGACTCAGGGGGCGTGTCCAAAATGGGCCTAACACCAGTCCTAGTGGACGAGCAAGTCCTAGCTACCATGAGGCGACACTGCTCCTCGTGGCATGTCTGGAGCCATTTTGGCGAGTCATTTACGGCCTGTCTCCAACAGTCAATATAAGGAAACTGGCCGTAAAGTTCAGGCCTACCCGATACAGCCACGTGTAAGCGCTGTACCAGAGTTGGATCCAAACTGCCACGTGGCGGCCATGCCGCAACCAAAGTAGGCCACTCCCTAGTACACAAAGTGACCAAACGTACAGGAGACATCTTTACCCCAAAATCACAAACTTTGAATCCCTTTTTAAAATTCTTAACCATACATCCTAAGGGATCCGGAATCGTTGACTGCGACGCACCCATACTTAACAATGGAACGTCGTCGACAACGAATACTATACACGCGTACTATTCAACAGTCACACCCGTTTCCTCTGGCAACAGCACCACGTGGTACGGTTACCAAGTGAAACGTACACAATAACAATAAACACTCAGGGAATTCCCGTACACACACAGCTGTTACACCAGTCACTATATAATCAATATTATGCCCTTTGGCGTAACTATACAGTCACCCACGCTATAATTCTCTATATACGAATTACACGTCTATAACACACCCCAGTAACATCGTCTTTTACAAATAGCGGTTACAGTACGGTTAGCATAGGTCAAAGCACAAGTTAAGGTCACAATACAATTATTAGTGGTTATGGTGTTAAACATGCAATGGACGACAATGATTAGTACTTATTATATAATGTCAGTAAATATACAGGGTTATGGTACCGTGCACTATAATACAGCAACACACTATTAACACTCTCGCTAGACGGCTGAGCTCGCGCTATCTAACAAGATATACACTTTACTAAAACAATCGTTAACACATTTACAATTCCCAACTAAACTATTGGCCAGTACCTTGAATGGACTACCTAAAACTATATACACCCGTTTTGGTTAGCCACACTGCCCAATCACCACATATATAGCGAGCTAGAGAACCGAATTTACACAGGCGCCTCTTAGTCGCACTATCAAAAGTCTAGTGGGTTCCAAATTTACACGCCTTCCCACTTAGCCCAGATAGGATGAGAACTAGCGAACCGAATTTACACAGGCGCCGCTTAGTCTCCCGGTCCCTCCGACCTAGCGAACGTAATATACACCCTAGAACGCTAGTCTAGACAAGACACCGGTGTCCGGCTAGGGCTATCTTACACCAGGACCCCGCCTGACTAACCAAATCAAACGGTCTGACTAAAGAGCGTTCGATCGAGCGGTGCGCCTTCGCTCCTTCCCTCCGACAGAGGGGGCAGATACAGATTCAAAAACCCCTTTGGGCCTACCGCACAATCGGTATACCCCTAGCGGGTCCTGCCGTCTAAAACAGCAGTTATCTTACCTCCTCGTTCCTGAACCTGAGTTCACACTCATCGACGGGGACACCCCAGCACTTCTCACGTAGAGGCCGATGATCTCCTGGACAACAGACCAGTGGCGCCGAGACGAAGGGAGGTCCACGCAGAAGTTCAGGGGTGCAGCCGTAGAGAACGTGGGCAAAGATAGACCGTCTCACGCCTCTGCCTCTCAGCTACCGTTGAACGATGAGCTTCCCGGCCAATGCACCAAATGATACCGGAGAAACTGACGGAAGCCAAGCACAGAGAGATGGACACAGGTTTCTTCAGGAAGGAAGAGATTCTTTATTGGATCACCGATCGGGACTCAGAGGGACTAGCGTCACCAAAATACAGCAAAGTCTGAGTACTGAATACATAGAGTACATTCCTTATATAGCACTGTAGCTCCTCCCACAATTAACTACACCCACACATACCCTTAACCTATTTAATGAATAGAGTCTAAACTCATCCATCCGGTCTAACCACGTGGCTCATCTGATACAAAGGAGAGGGACGCGTAATTCCAGTTCTTACATTCCTGCACCTGGTCAGTACAGTGATGACAGTATCTTAGCTACGTATAATTAACTAGCTGATACTACAAACACATATACATACATATGCCTTGTGGCAATCTTAGCCTGCTAAACTTGTATTTTACTGGAATTACATCACAAAACAAATTTTGGTTTTAAAAGCACGCTATAGAGACACCAGATATGATTGGCAATGTGCACTGGAACAGTTCTGCAGAGCACACACTGTAGGCCTGACACACCCGCTTGAAGACAAGTAACTGCTATTCAATCTATAACAGTGAAAAACAAATTTTGGTTTTAAAAGCACGCTATAGAGACACCAGATATGATTGGCAATGTGCATTGGAACAGTTCTGTAGAGCACACGCTGAAGGAAGGACTGACAGAGCCGCTTGAAGGACACTGACTGGCTGCTATTGGCTTACACTAGAAACCTTTTTTTCTTTGTAAAAGCACGCTAAAGAGACACCAAATATGATTGGCAACTGTCAAAGCACGCTGGAACAGGTCTACAGAGCACACGCTGAAGTAGGCCTGACACCCAGACGCTTGCAGACAACTAACTGCTCTTCTATTACAGTGAAAAAAAATTATTTATTTTAAATCTAAAGCTTAAGCTATTGTAAAAACAGATATGAGTGGTGGCACTGGGCAAGAGGGCACAGTATCTACTGTGAACCTCACACAGAAGCTGGCAGGCAGGCAGGCAACTGCTCTTCTATTACAGTGGAAACAAAATTTTGGTTGTAAAAGCACGCTATAGAGACACCAGATATGAGTGGCAACTGTCAAAGTACGCTGGCAGGGTTGTGCAGGGCACACGCTGAAGGAAGGCCTGACAGAGCCACTTGAAGGACACTGACTGGCTGCTATTAGCTTACACTGGAAACCTTTTTTCTTTGAAAAAGCACGCTATAGAGACACCAGATATGAGTGGCAATTGTCAAAGTACGCTGGCAGGGTTGTGCAGGGCACACGCTGAAGGAAGGCCTGACAGAGCCGCTTGAAGGACACTGACTGGCTGCTATTAGCTTACACTGGAAACCTTTTTTCTTTGTAAAAGCACGCTATAGAGACACCAGATATGAGTGGCAATTGTCAAAGTACGCTGGCAGGGTTGTGCAGGGCACACGCTGAAGGAAGGCCTGACAGAGCCGCTTGAAGGACACTGACTGGCTGCTATTAGCTTACACTGGAAACCTTTTTTCTTTGTAAAAGCACGCTAAAGAGACACCAGATATGATTGGCAACTGTCAAAGCACGCTGGTACAGGTCTGCAGAGCACACGCTGAAGTAGGCCTGACACCCAGACGCTTGCAGACAACTAACTGATCTTCTATTACAGTGAAAAAAAATGATTTCTTTAAAATCTAAAGCTTAAGCTATTGTTAAAACAGATATGAGTGGTGGCACTGACTGTGCAAATGGGCAAGGCATCCAACCTGACACAGAAGCTGGCAGGCAGGCAACTGCTCTTCTATTACAGTGAAAACAAATTATTTATTTTAAATCTAAAGCTTAACCAATTGTTAAAACAGATATGAGTGGTGGCACTGGGCAAGTAGGCACAGTATCCAATGTGAACCTCACACAGAAGCTGGCAGGCAGGCACCTGCAATTACATTACACAGGAAAAAAAAAAAAAAAAGCAGCCTGATGTTATAGCCCTAAAAAGGGCTTTTTGGGGTGCTGTCCTTACAGCAGAGATCAGATGAGTCCTTCAGGATTGTAGTGGACACTGAATACCCTAGCCTAGCTATCAATTTCCCTATCTAATCAGCAGCAGCTAAACTTTCCCTCCTCTCACTAAGCATGCAGCTTCAGAATGAATCGAAAATGGATGCTGGGAGGGAGGTTGGAGGGTGTGGAAGGGAGGGAGTGCTGCTGATTGGCTGGAATGTGTCTGCTGACCGAGAGGCACAGGGTCAAAGTTTGCCCAATGATGACGAATAGGGGGTGGATCGAACCGCCCATGTGTTCGCCCGCGGCGGCAAACGCGAACACGCTAAGTTCGCCGGGAACTGTTCGCCGGCGGACAGTTCGGTACATCACTAGTCACCATGTATAAACTTTGAAGGTGCCTATTACCCGCTATAAATGCGACTGTCTAATAGCCCTCCATTTGCTCCTCAGCTCCAAGGTGAGCTCTCAATTTTGACCCGATGCTTACCTCCACGCCCCCTGGTATCGGCAGCCAAGTCCCTCTTGGCGCTCTTTGGTTCACTTCAGGTGAACCTAGTTGGGTATTTTACCCCCAAGTTCTTCCCCTCCCTGTTCCCCAGTCCCCCTCTCCCCCGCCCTGTTCCTGCCCTCCACTAAGTGCAGAAGTACCAACGACTACCAAACCCCTCTGATGACAGATATAGTACAAACCTCTACCCCATGCGGGGACAGAGTCACTATGTTCCTAAATGCTCGGCAGATGCTGCCCACCCAAAGAAAATCGCAGTGGGAAAAAGTCCTAGGCCCTCCCACACAAGAACATCTCTTAACCGTGACACGGGTTACGAATACCAAGGCAAACCTTGACGAACCTTCCTTAACCTTTATTCTAAAATATGAAAATCTTCACTTACAATGTTAAAGGGTTAAATACCCCTAATAAGCGAAGGCTTCTACTCAGAGATCTTAAGAAAAACCGAATAGATATAGCTTGCATCCAAGAAACCCATTTTAAAAAAGGACACATACCAGCCCTATTCACTAAACATTACCCCATACAATACCACTCGATGTCAGACAGCAAATCCAGAGGGGTCTCCATTTTCATCCACAGAGATGTAGCTTTCCAGCTCCACCAACAACACATTGACCCTAACGGGCGGTATATCATCCCAGTGGGACTGATTAACAACACACAACATACGTTGGCAACAGCCTATTTCCCCAACGATAGCTCCAAGTCCTACCTTCATTCCGTGCTCACCAAACTTGACAAATACAAACAGGGAGACTTACTCCTCTGTGGGGATTTCAACTTCACCCAGACTGATCTTGACACATCGACTCGCACATCAGGCCAGACACGTAGCACTAGGGAAAGAACCGCCAAGGCTCTCACTAAACTCCTAACCCAGTACGACCTGTACGACGCCTGGAGGACACTTCACCCCTCTGAGCGTGATTATACGTTTTACTCTAGGGTACACAATACCTACACACGAATAGACACGTTCTTAGTAGATAGAGTCTCTCTGGCACAAATCTCTGGATGCTCCATAGGAGAGATCACCTGGTCAGACCATGCCCCAGTCACCCTTGAACTATTTGACGGATTCCAATTTAAAGGGAGGGGAACGTGGCGTCTCAATGACTCCCTGCTCTCAGACCCGGAATTCGCAACCACTGTCCGGAAGGAAATTCAAGAATACTTTAGGACTAATATAACAGCAGGAGTGTCTGACTCCACTATCTGGTCCGCCCAAAAAGTGGTCATGAGAGGCCATATGATACGCCGCTCTTCCTTTCTCAAGAAATGCCAAGTTTCTAACACCCTAGAATGCCATAAACAAATTGCACTAGCAAACTCTCTAAATAAACAACAACCCTCAGTGGAACTAGCCAATAAATTGTCCAAACTATATGACCGCTTAGCGGAATTAAACTTAGAAAAAAACAAACCCATGTTACATAAACTATGAGCTACCACATACCACAATAGTGGTAAGGCTACAAAATATCTAGCCTCTAGGTTACGCAGTCAATATTCCGCTAAGAAAATAACTCACATTATTAATGAAGTAGGAGAGAAAGTTGTGAACCCAGAGGACATTGCCCAAGAGTTCGCAAAATTTTACTCCAAACTCTATAACCTCCATCAGGATCCTACGATACACATTCCAAATGCCACGGGCATTTCCCAGTATCTATCCACTATCCAACTCCCCACAATTTCACAAGCGTATACTGAACAACTCCCGCAGCCCATAACACTGGAGGAAGTCCTCTCAGCCATTAAGGCATTGCCGTCTGGTAAATCCCCAGGGGCTGATGGGTTTACTAATGCCTACAATAAAACATACGCGGACGACTTGGCGCCCCACCTCCTTAGAGTATACCTGGAAGCCGCTGAGACCAACTCTCTCCCACCGGAGATGCTACTGGCCACCATAGTAACAATCCCCAAACCAGATAAGCCCACCGACCTATGCAAGAACTTTCGCCCCATCTCGCTTCTAAATACAGATGCGAAGATCTATGCCAAAATTCTGGCTAATAGACTAAGCCCCATACTACCGACACTAATAGTGGACGATCAAACCGGGTTTGTCCAAGGATCCGATAATACGCGCAAGCTCTCCCTGGTGTTGGAGAAACTACGGAGGACCAGCGGAGGCGGCCTGCTCTTGGCGTTAGACTGCCTCGGCTGGTCCTTCCTGAGACAGGTATTAACCAAGAATGGCATTCCTTCACAAGTTATTGACCAAATACTTGCCCTGTACTCGGCTCCAACGGCACAAGTCATGCAAGCGGGCTTCCTGTCCCGGCCTTTTCAGATACGCAATGGAACTAGGCAAGGGTGCCCCCTTTCCCCATTGTTATATGTCCTAGCCCTAGAGCCCCTCCTATGCCACCCAGATATCCGTGGAATGGAAGTAAGCGGAAAGGAGACCAAAGTAAGTGCGTTCGCAGATGATATACTCCTTTACATCTCCCAACCCGAGACCTCATACTACTCCCTTAATAAAACTAAAACTCAAGCATTGACTATAGGGTTACCGAACACTGCTCGAGAGGCCCTCCGCAACAAATACCCGTTCGAGTGGTTCAGAGACAATATTAAATACTTAGGAGTGTTATTCACTAAACAGTCAACAGAATTATATTCAGGGAATTACATAAGAGTCTGGAACGAGTGCACAGGCACCCTCCAGCGTTGGGGCTCGCTGTTCCTTACCTGGACACAACGGATAGTGGCATTTAAAATGTCCATTCTACCAAAATTACAATACCTTTTCCGTACGCTACCCATCCAACTTCCACAAGCCTTCTTTAAGACGGTCCAAAAAGACATGGCCGCGTTCGTCTGGGCAGGTGCCAGACCAAGAGTAACCGTGAAAATACTTCGAGCTCCGGCAAAGCCTGGGGGACTTGCACTACCAGATATCAAAGCATATTTCCATGCCTCAGTACTAGCCTCAGCGATACCCCACTTCCTCTCCGGTCCCGAGCCCCAGTGGGTACACATGGAGAGCAGATGGCTACGGCCTTTCGACTTCCCCATCATGTTCTGGCTACCAAAACGGCTTAGACCACCCATGCCATTAGCACCTCCCCAGATCACCCTGATTCTCCGGATCTGGGACTCTCACAGGGCTAGATTAGGCTCCTCGAACCTGCTCTCCTTGGCCACCCCTTTTGGGGCCCTACCGTACTGCATCCCCACCTTTCACGATAAACCTTGGCAAGCTCAGAACTTGACGCACCTATACCATACTCATGCAAAGGGGAAACTCTTAGATTTTCAATACCTGCAGGACCACCACAAACTGCCGAGTACATCACAGTTCTCTTATATACAACTGAAGTCCTTCCTCACACGAGGACAAGCACCAACCCCCCCTGCACCCGCCTCTAACAATAACGATGTGGGAACATATATGTATAAACAAACGATTACCTCCACAATGTAAGCCCATCTCCATGTGCTACAAGTTAATATTGAACTACCTCCCTTTTCATATGTCTCCACCTTCCCAGCAGTGGAGCAAAGATCTAGGAATTGAGGTCTCCCAACAACGATGGGTCCAACTGTTCTCCACAACTAAATCCCTAATTAAATCTGCTACCCTACTGGAACAGCAGAGGAAAACAATCTATAGATTGTGCATGGTACCGGCGCGAATCCATAAGATATACCCTGACAGCTCGCCAAAATGCTGTAGATGCGACAAACAAGATGGGACAGTGCTGCACATCTGGTGGCAATGCCCTAATATTCAACCCTTTTGGAGACGAGTTCACACCATGCTGACCTCCTTGACCGCAACCACCTTGACCTTGCAACCTACAATATATCTAACCATGCTCCTGCAAGATGGTCTCCCTAAGCATCTGCAGAAACTAATGTACCATGTCATATTGTCGGCCCAAAAACTGATAGCAAGAGCATGGAAATCCCCAAATTGTCCCACAGTCTCCACCTTAGAGAGAGACATAGATACACAATGCAAGTACGAACAGAGCTTTAGCAGATTGTGGCCCCCACATAAAACTACACAAAGGACATGGGAGGCTTGGAGCGCATGGAGATTAGCACACTCTGCTTGTCAGAGCGAGTAGATTGTAACCACCTCAATGGGGGAAAGTGATGGGAATCTGCAAGAGACCCAGTGAGAGTCGTGCGCAGGATAAAGTGATGAAATGTGTTGTTATGTACATAATTTAATGTGACTATGTATCTATGTAATGTCGCATGAACATGTTGCACCTTCCTACCTCCCCCCCCCCCTTTTTTTTCCTTCTGTAACCCCCTCCCTCGTGTTAATTTTTCTGTACGAAAAATAAACATTTGTCAAATCTGAAAAAAGAATATAAAGCTATGTAAGATTTTAAAAAAAATCTGGCTCCTAGATTCAAAGCAAATTTGTCAAGCCCTGACCTAAACAGTGTAATAGTCACTAAGTTGGGAACTAACCACCCAACCAATATGATCAATTTTGAGTGAGTGTCTCTGACACTTGATTTTTGGATTACCAATCTTCCTTTAATAATGAAATAGTAATTAAATAAAACAAATGTGTTTCGCTAACACAGGGCTTCTTCAAAAGATAATGGTTGTGAGGGAGCCCCATACTTTAGGTTTTGCTGCCTATATCCGCATATTTTCTGGCTGGTCACTTAGTGCTGATCCATTTGTTGTCTGTTTATTTAAATAAATATGTATACAACGTCATAACGTTGTCATTTTAGAAGAAACTTCTTACTGGAAAGAAGCAAGATTTTTTCACAGATTTTGTGATTTGTTTTTGTTAATCATGCATTAAGATGAGATTTGATTTGTTTAATCCTCTTGCTAATTTAATGGAGACCCAATTAAAATACTCATGTAGTGTGTGTTGGTTGAAAACCTATCTGCCATTCTTTGCAAAATTATTATTAGTAATTGAATCTTAAACTGGATGCTGTTTATTTTTGTAGGTGTGCACCGGCCTTCCCAAACATCAGATATGCCTGGCTTTTACTCTATTCCCCCAGGAGGAGTTGGACAGATACCCCCTTCAGTGGGATGGTGAGTATTGAAAACAATGCCATTTGACAAGATTATAATAATGAACCTTAATATTATACAAAGTCTAATTAAATCTTTTAAATAAATATATTTTAAATTATGTCTTAAAGTAAAAAATAAATATGCTTTTGTGAATTTGACAACATAGTCTGCATATATTTTCGGATGTTATTTACTGGTAAGTATATTATATACTAGTAAGACCAAATTCTTGATATTTGGATGCTTGTGCTGTCGTGCGCAAGTCCTGGTAATTGGCTATAAAATACATATAGTACTTTCACTTTCTACTATATATTAGATATAACAAATGTTTGTTTGCAACTTAGGCCTCTGATTCACTGCACACAGCATGGCCTATTTTTGAGTCATGACACAGGGTTTTATAACCAGCGGCTTAGCAGTTCAAAGTGCTTCCATAGGCTTCGAAGGGGCAGATAATAATATGTAACTTTATGGAGGAGACCACAAAAATAGAATTGCTTAGTAAAAAACATTTCCACTCTACCTGAAATTCATCTGAATAACCATATGATGGACAGCTAGAAATAGATTTTTACAGCTATATATGTTGAATATGTTGAATAACAACAAAACTTTGAATTTTTTTCTTCTGAGGCAAAAGTAAAGTTCCAGTTTCCATAGATGCCTGTTACTTACAATTGTTTTACATTTGACAAAGCGTAAATTTTAAATTGTAGGCCAAAATTGTCAAACTGGAAACAAGCCTGACTTGGAGAATTTTTCCACTTTGGCTATTTTGGTTTAATATGATAAATTATAAAATAAAATTCAGTCTTGGCTATGGAGAATCGGTACACACTGTATTTGTAGAGGTCACTTTAAACTTATCCTAGATAGAAGGATTAATGTTAGTCAATAATTGTAGATTATACTAGCTTTAGTGTAACTATAATCTTAATTTTATTAATGACAGGAGGCGAATATTTGCTTAAGTCTCTCTTTACTAGAACTCCACTGCAGCACATTAACATAGAGATAAAAACACCAGAGACAAAAAAATCAGGAATCTATAAAAGGCTTCTCCCAACTAACTATTTCCTCTTTCACGCTGCGACAAATAAAGTACATGAACAATACACCACAAATACAATAACAGGAGAAACAAACATAACATAATGATGAATGCCATGCGAACTTGAAACCGTGGAACCAGTGGTTGAAGCCTTGACCTTTATCCTGTAGAGTAGTCAGATCTAAGAAATGTAGCCAAACCATTAAACTGAAACAAAATAAACAGAGTCGAAAACACTGATTAGCGAATGAAATGTACTGAGAAAACATGAATCCCCATCGTAAATACTGACAGTATAATATCCCAGATAGTGAAAAAACCTGAATCCCCATCATAAAATACTGACGGTACCATATCCCAGATAAACCCCAACTCCCCCAGATAACCAACCTAGCCCAGGAGACCAGGTGAATAAACAACAAGTCAGTCAAACCAACAAACAACAAGGGGAGGGAGAAACTGGGAGGAAAATATTCGCCTCCTGTCATTAATACAATTAAGATTATAGTTACACTAAAGCTAGTATAATCTACAATTTTATAGCATGACAGGAGGCTTCATATTTGCTGTTTTAACGCTCGGACAGCAAAGACCAAAGAAACACGATCCGCCGTACCAACCTAAACTCTGCGAAGATAGCTCCTCGTAACCGGCAGGAAAGCGTACAATGTCTTTGAGAAAAACGCCTGCCATGAACCAGTGAACCGAAAAAACCTATACGCCCTGCCAATGCCAACCACAACCAAGCGGTACATGAAGGGTGAGAAAAAGGGAAGAACCATTTAAACAAACGGTGACGTTGAACACCGCCTAAAGGTGGGAGCGCTACCAAAGTAAGAATATGACCCTCGGGTCCGACTAAGGCTGATAGACAACTAAGGTCAGAACCGCCGAACCCATCTGAAAGAAAAACAAGGTATAATAACTGAAATAAATCCAGAATCAGTGAATGGGCAAAACCTGACAGAACCCACCATAGGAGCATGACAAAAATGCGTGTACCCCCTGGGGAGATGAATACCGTCCTCAGGAATCGTAAAGGGAATTCTAAGCAGAGCGAGGCCTGCCGACAACAGTCGTACGCGCTACCTAATCTAATTAATATGGCAGTCCCCGGTAATAAAGTGACCAAACAATACCCGAACCCTGCAAAAGCGGTAGCAAAATTAGGAGATCCATACCAGACCCAACTACGTCAGGGTCGCCATGCAGACCAAAGTCTCACAATCCCCGAGATCAAATGAGCAAGGGTCTAGGAACTAGGTTCGACTCTGCCGAAGCGGAGATCATAATTCCAAAGTACCAGCAGACCGAGGCACCTGTAGAAAGGTCCTGAGACCAAACAAACGGAGGAGACTCATCCACATCTCCGTGTCAAACACTCCTGGAGGGAAGAGTCCATCACTGAGCAAACGGGTCCGTCATCTAGCCGAACTGGTCGGGGCCTGATGGGTCCTCCTCCGTGGACTAAAGTCTTGATGCCGGGTCCTCACAGAGAAAACTATTCCATACGTACAAGAAGAGGAGAGCGTAGGAGGCACCCCCTTGCATCCAATCCGCCCTCCAGGACTCCACTCCTTGAGATGTAGAGGAGGTCGATATTTCCCTGGTTGAAAAAAACAAAATCCAGGGACTCTAACAAGGGAAAACGCAGGGAGCGTTTGACCTTTCGGTCTAGGAGGTACCATGCAGGGGGTCAAGCAAGCCCGTCCAGGTAGACCGTACAGCAAGATGTCCTATATCGATGAAGAGTCGCGTCCAGGTCCCAACGCGTGGAAAATGAGAAAGATCTCTTCAGATAGTTCTGGTATTCCTGAATGTCCTCAATTCCTCCCAACCTGCCAATCAGGTTGTATTGTCACCCAAATGACTGATGCACAAGATACCTATGTCACCAGGGAGAAAATAGAGGCCACCTTACCAGAACTGGGCCCCGCGGTCCCTAGAAGTTTCTTGAATGCCGCGTCTAATTCAAAGTACGTTCAATCGTAGACTCGTGCCGGGACTCCGAGGGGCTCAGATCCCTTTATCCCAAGCACCTCCAGTGGTCCAAATTGCATTTAGGATAGGGTTGTCTGCCACCCCAGACTCGGGCCCCATCTGGGATGTCATCCGAAAGTGGAGGCAAGTGTGAAATTCCGGGTCACGGTTCCAATCCCCTATAAAAGGTACAGGTTGGAGCTGAGATAAGCCTCTGTCAAGTATTTCCATGTTCTGCTAGCACAACTCACTCGTGTAGCAGAGAACAATCGGCTTGCCAGTGCGGATTTAATAGTATAGGCACTGCAGTGGGCCGCACTCAGGATCATCTGAATACTAGACAGGTGCTTAACCAGCAAAACCGCAGTAGGCTTGGCATGCAGACATTCTGGCACAGACAGCGCAGGCAAGATCAATGGGGCACAGACAAAGCAGGCCAATCAATGGGGCACAGACAAAGCAGGCCAATCAATGGGGCACAGGCAGAGCAGGCCAATCAGTAAGGCACGGACAAAGCCGGCCAAGTCTTGGGGCACAGACAAGTCAGGACCTTCAGAGATGTACAGGTGAAGTAGTATAAAAAGAACAATTGCAAACCACCAGAATTAAGGTTAATGCAAACGCAAAAATATTAAAATAACTTAGCTTATAGGTACAAAACAGCATCCCACGGTTGCCTCCCAGTTGGTAACCATATAATATAGATATCTCAGAAGATAGGGTTTTGGGATGTCGCTGAAATGCCTATAATAGAAATAGAAAACGTAGTGCAATATTGTTTGAAACCAAATCAAGTTGTAAGGTGTGACAATACACTCACAAATTCCAAGCGTTTTTAGAGCATATCAAAAGGTGCCTCTCCACAATAAAGATGGGGGTTGGAATCGAAGGCCTCCTTGGATAATGGCCGCAGGGTGCCCGGTTGCTAGGACAGAGCAAGTATCCAGCCTCACCAAACAGCTCCCAAAACCGGTTTTAATTGATGAATAAAATACAATACAAAATAGCAACTTAATTCAATTTGAGAATAAAAAATAGAGTAAAATAGAAAGTCCACAGGTCCTACGCGTTTCGTTCTTATGCAAGAACTTCCTCAGGGACCAAATAGTAAAGCAATGATTAAAATTCATGCATCAAAAAAATCAAATCAATCTAACAAACAGTTTCAAACATATTGCTTAAATAGGGCTAACCCTTAAAGTTCATTGCAGTAATCGATGGGCGTCTTCACCTTCTAGCTTCTTTCATTTGCTCGAGGAATTCCTTCCATCTGTGGCAAATTACCGGTGTAATGAAACTTCCGACGGCTGTTTAGAATGACTTCCGCATTCATGCACGTGGTGCATTAATTTCATCTGTGAGATATATTTAAATGTGTGTTACCTTGTATTAACTTCACCTCAAAACGGTGATAAGATACTAGGATATCAGAAATTATTTAATCAACATTATTCATTTTTCCATTTTTCCAATATGGAAAAATGAATAATGTTGATTAAATAATTTCTGATATCCTAGTATCTTATCACCGTTTTGAGGTGAAGTTAATACAAGGTAACACACATTAAAATATATCTCACAGATGAAATTAATATAATGAAATATACATTTAATCATGTTTTATATAAAAAAATATATATAAACAAGTGGGATGCTATGATAGGGAGCACCACTATGTTAAATAAGAATTAGACTTCATTATCATTATTTTTATGAGATGGAATTCGTTAGTGCATTTTACTGTTTAGTAACAAGTTTTTCATTTAGATGTATTGGCGATTTCTCCTGGCGACCAGAGGGGGAGATGATGAGTTTTCTTACATCCTCACCTCTTGGAACGCACGGCCATTTTCACTGGAACGCAAGCGCACCACGTGCATGAATGCGGAAGTCATTCTAAACAGCCGTCGGAAGTTTCATTACACCGGTAATTTGCCACAGATGGAAGGAATTCCTCGAGCAAATGAAAGAAGCTAGAAGGTGAAGACGCCCATCGATTACTGCAATGAACTTTAAGGGTTAGCCCTATTTAAGCAATATGTTTGAAACTGTTTGTTAGATTGATTTGATTTTTTTGATGCATGAATTTTAATCATTGCTTTACTATTTGGTCCCTGAGGAAGTTCTTGCATAAGAACGAAACGCGTAGGACCTGTGGACTTTCTATTTTACTCTATTTTTTATTCTCAAATTGAATTAAGTTGCTATTTTGTATTGTATTTTATTCATCAATTAAAACCGTTTTTGGGAGCTGTTTGGTGAGGCTGGATACTTGCTCTGTCCTAGCAACCGGGCACCCTGCGGCCATTATCCAAGGAGGCCTTCGATTCCAACCCCCATCTTTATTGTGGAGAGGCACCTTTTGATATGCTCTAAAAACGCTTGGAATTTGTGAGTGTATTGTCACACCTTACAACTTGATTTGGTTTCAAACAATATTGCACTACGTTTTCTATTTCTATTATAGGCATTTCAGCGACATCCCAAAACCCTATCTTCTGAGAGATGTACAGGTGAAGAACTGCGCATTCCATTCTTCCGATAAAATGTACCCTTCACTCTTCAGATAAGATGTACATAACACTTCTTCAGATTAATAGCACATAACACACATCTGTGTAACTGTAATTAACACTCTTCTGTGTAACTGTACGTAACCTTCTTCTGTGTAACTGTACATAACCCTCTTCTGTGCAGCCGTACATAACATTCTTCTGTGTAACTGTACATAACATTCTTCTGTGTAAATGTACATAGTATATTACTGTGTAACTGTACATAACATTCTTCTATGTACCTATACATAGCATTCTTCTGTGTAACTGTACATAGCATTCTTCTGTGTAACTGTACATAGTGTTCTTCTGTGTAACTGTACATATCGTTCTTCTGTGTGACTGTACCTAGCATTCCATTGTGTAACTGTAGATAACGCACTTCAGTTAAATAGTGCCTGACACTCCGTAAATAGTGAACTTGCATATTGAGTACTCCTGTAGTCAGGGAACTCACCAACTGAGTTACCTCACAAGAGGTGCTCCATTGGTCAATATGATAAAACAGAGCGCTTCAAGCAATCATCTGAACAAACAAAAAGGGGGGGGGGTGAGTATAAGTGGTAACACTGCCAGCTGTGCCTGTAACACTTGAGGGGCTGTGCACAGCTCTATATAGCATGCCTGTGATCTATATCATCCACTATGGTCCCCAGTAGCCTAACCTGCAAGCCACATGGAGCACAAAGCCAGGACAGCCTGAGGGTGCAATGCGCACAAGTCACAGCTGAGTCCCAGTCAAAGCTACAGCACATGTGCCTGCCATCGACGGAACTAATGCTATAAGTCTGGTAACTGGCCGACCCCGCCCCCACCCGACCACACGGTCGCGGGGAAGTGGATGCTCGGGGCCGCCGCACTGCATGGGAAGGTAACCCCCCCCCACCCACGCCGTAGGAGCAGTTATACCGCGAGCGGAAGCGTGGGTCGGGTGGGGGGTGGAAGCAGAGGATCTCGCTCGGCGGACAGAGCCGGCGGGCGGGATCCAACACGTGGGACCGCCGGAGTCTTTCTCCGGGGTTCCGGCGGTCAGCAACGGAAAGCGGTCGGAGGACCGCTTTCCGGTGGCCGCAAAATGGACGAAAAGTGAAGGGGGCAAAGCCACCCGGAAAAGGTAGAGGGAGGGAGGGAAAAAATGTAACCCCCCAAACCCAAGAAAAAAACGATCCCCAGACAGGGAGGCTCAAAACAGGCAAATGCAGAAAAGTCATAAGAGAAAATACATCCCTACAGCAAAAAAGTAGGGACAGAAAAATACAATCTAAATAAATAAATCATAATGGCAGTAGGAAGGTAAACACATTCTAAAAAAAATAAATCCCTGCAGCCATAAGAAGGTAGATGCAGAAAAACAGAGTAAATAAATCAACCAAGCAAGCAATCACTACAGCACTAAGCAGGTAGGAGAAGAAAATACAGATTAGCTAAATAAATCAGACACTACAGCACTAAGAAGGTAGATGCAGAAAATACAGTATAGCTAAATAAATCAATTCCTACAGCACTAAGAAGGTAGATGCAAAAATAACCCTTAAACAAATAAATCAATACAGTAATAAACATATAAATACAGAAAAATATCCACAACCACCCATATATAACAGGAGGCAGTGGTACTCTGACCTGTACTGTCTGCGGAGCAGCAAAGAAAGAGGAAATAGTTAGTTGGGAGAAGCCTTTTATAGATTCCTGATTTTTTTGTCTCTGGTGTTTTTATCTCTATGTTAATGTGCTGCTGTGGAGTTCTAGTAAAGAGAGACTTAAGCAAATATGAAGCCTCCTGTCATTTGTATATCCATGCCATAACTATTGCATGCAGCACACGCTACTAATAAATACAAAGCTGTGAAGTGCCAGCTGCCTGTGTTTCTTACGTAATCTTGAAAAACTGAACATAGTCATATATATGACACTACTAAACCACCCAAATCTAGAAAACCCAATGTGTTCTTTTAGCTGGCCCCACTCAGAAATAATTTGAACATTGTATAGGATAGCAGTCAACAGACTAGTAGGATATTGGTTTATAGAAACCGCTGGAAATGCAGATGACTGCGATACTGACTTTCCTGTGATTTCCTACCAAGAAAATAACAGTGCTTATCTTAATGTATATAGCCAAAACATTTAGAAAACAAGGGCATGTCCCTCAGGAGGCCATTTTGAATTACATTTAATATCTCTTTATATAGCTGTAAAGTAAAATGTTTACCTGCAAGCTTAGATCAATTGAATGAAATGTAGGTCCCAGGGGTAGCCAACATAACTCCCCTTCCTACAATTTTACAGCCATTGACTTATTTTCTTTTAGGACAATTGCTACAGATTGTAAGACCAGTAGTTCTGCCACATCTGGAAAGCTATAACCAGTACTACTATAATTTTTATAGTTAATATTTGATTATCAAAATTTCTTTCAATATATATTACATCCCTAATATCAATGTTTCATAACATACATCTACATTTAGTAAATAAAAGGAAAGCCATTTTTTTTTTTTTTTTATACCATGGGATCGGAGTTATTCATCCCTCTGTGTGGGCACACCCTATGTCAGTGATTATTGGGGGGTTGAATTTTTCGTTTTCTCCCTCCATATAATCCTACCATTTGGGATTTTTCTTTAGTACATCTAAATTTAACATCTCATGATTTTACCAAAAAATAAATCAAAATAACACAATTGCAAAAGTGATAGCATTTTACAGTAGATTCGTATTTAGCAGTCTACTATACTAATGTGTGCATTGTCAACAAAAATTAATCATTTACTTAACGAAGAAGTGAGTTGTCAATTTATCAATACAGTCTACATCAGCAGATTGATAATCCAATTTTGCATATTGATAATGCTCCTTTTTCACACTAAAATGTAATATTTGTCATAGTTACGTATCTGTTGTTCATGGCTATTTTATTTTATTTATTTATTTATTTTTTTGCCATCAGATTTCAATTCCTAGGTGTCGCAATCAAATATCTAATTTAACATAAATTATTCTAAACCCTATTAAATTATAATTTACAATTACAGTAATTAGCATGTCAAACTAATTTTGACTAAAGTTGTCAGTCCCTTATTTTTGGGTATTGTAATAATTTGTCCCTTGGAGTAAAATATGCTGTTTTGGATTAGTATTGTATGTTTCTTTCCTGCTTTGGGGTCGGAATGTAGAACTGCAAAGGAATCAGGAGGTTCTTGATGTATTGTAGGTCTTGGAAACTTGGTGTGATTACAACATATGTGATTAACTTTTAATTAGTGTGGGAGAGATTTGCTGTCTGGCAGTTTGTAAACAGAAGGTCAGGACTGGGCTAATTTCAGTTTGTTATCCTGATGTTTGAATGGAGGTTGACTTTCCAGAGACATGCAGAAATTCTACTTACAAGATAAAATATGTTTGGAATGCCAGGATGAAAGACACACAAAACCACAGGCTAACAACTTCTGTCATGAACCTGTAGTGACTAACTGGAGATAACATGTTAAGTACTGGGACAGGTACAAATCTGCCAATCAATAGATACAGTTCGAAAAATGTGTATTTCTGGGTTTGTTAATCCCACTTTAACATTTATGTAAATGCTTATCTCAGGGCAATTTACCTTTTTCCAATGCATTTATAGTTTTTAGAAAAGCACTAAAATCTATTTATATTTGTGCCGTAACACAAAGATAAATCAGTGGCTAGCGCTCCAGCTGCAGTATCTCCAACTCTCACGTTCCATTCCTAGCGAGGTCAATCCAGCCTTTATTTAAACCATCTAATAATTATCAAATAACATCTAGACACCAGTGCATATTGAATATGTCATCTTTTGTGTCTATTCATTCTACTGTGTCACATATTACATAGTCAAATGTAGTTACATGTCTTATGGTGATGGTGATGGTGTTTTGTTTTTTGTGGTGGCGGGAATTGTTAAAGAGAGAGGAGTATTTATTTGACTCTCACAAATCAAATATTGATGTGTGAACTATCAGCAATTAAAATATTTAAGCCGAACTTTCAAAATTTATAACCGTTTCACAAATTGTCTGTTTGGGACTAAAGTATAAAATTAATTTGAATTCACTTTAAATTCTTAACAAGTAAAATGTTATTGAATGTTTTTTCACACTTCTAGAGGATTTTTATTATCTCTTAAATGCGGTTGAGTAGGCTTTTTTCCAATCAAAATTGTTATAGCTTAGTTATAGTATACTTGAACTAGTCTCTAACCATCTTAGATTGTTCCTATAGCTCTGCATAATTTAGTGGCACTTCTTCTCAATAAAGTGGTCTGGGTCAGTGGTCCTGTCTTTGTAACAAATTGCAATGTTTTTAAAGAAACCAAAATGTTTACTTTGCAGTGTAAAATCCACCTCTAGTGGATGACATAATGACACAATGACACCCACTAGAGGCACTTCCACTGCAACTACAGAGTAAAACTCAGTCACATGACCTGGAAGCCCCCATAGGAAAGCATTCATTCAATGCTTTCCTATTGGGAAGCTTGGATGTGCGCATGGCTGTGCATGCCACACATGCCCACCAGGTTCTCAATACTTTTCAATGAAGAGCATTGGGAGGACCAACAATGGACAAGGTGATACCTCCTCCATGAAGTTGCGTAGAAAGGCTCAGTACTGTGAAAAGTTAAAAGGACACTATAGTCACCAAAACAATTTTAGATACATGAAGCAGTTTTGGTGTATAGATCGTCCCCTGCATTCTACTGCTCAATTCTCTGCCATTTAGGAGTTAAATCACTTTTGTTTCTTTTTATGCAGTCCTAGCTGTGATTCACAGAGCCAGCAAGAAAAATAAATGTGTTCAGATGTAACTTACTCTAGAATTTGTTATCTCCTGCTCTGTAAACTAAACTGTAATTAATACAGGAGGCTCCTGTTGGTTCTAGCAAGCTATTAACAGAGCAGGAGATAAGAAATGCAAGGTTGGGCGTGTCTTAGCCACCATCTTAGATGGCCACGTTTTAGAGAGGCTCCTGGACAAGGGGGGCAATTTCATTCACAAAGTGCAAATTTAACTGTAATGGATAAATTTTACTTATAAATACTAATAGCTGATGACAATCTTGACATGGAGAAACAAAGAAAAAACGAAAAATCCGTACCTGCAATGAAGAAAACGGGAGCAGGAGCTGCTGGGGTGAGTAAGGGTTCCCAGGCTCACTCCCCTGCTTCCAAGCCTGGCTCACGGCTGGTTTCGCCGCTTAAAATATCGTTGGTGGCGCCGGGGAAATCCCTCCCCACCTCCCTCCCAGTCTCCCATGCCAAAACTTATGCCCGTGCGGTCGCGACCCGCTCGCAGCATCCAGAGAGCGGCGGGACCGCGGCCGCACTAGCCAACACCTCTGTGTGCGGCTCAGAGTGCTCCGAGCACTCAGCATGCTCGGAGCACAAAGCTGTGTCTCCCGCGAGCGGCAAGGACCACCCAGCAAGCCGCTCGCGGTCTCAGCATAGAGCAGCCCGGTCGCTCACTTACAAAAGTGACCGGGCTGCAAGTAAAGGGGAGGGTAGTGTGAGGTCACGCTCCCCGTCGGGATCCTCGGCCTCCAGGTTGTCGGTCCCGGCGGGGGGGGGCTCTGCTATCCGACCCAAAACTTTTAAAGGCACAGTAAGGGCTATGGAAAGCCCAGAGATCCAAAACATGGAATTAGGAGCTGAGATGCTCCAAACAAGTACTTTCTCTGCACTACCACAGAGAATAGGTCATGATGCCACAACAAAGATGGCTGCCAGACCAGACATTGTGTATTCCACTCCCAAGATGGCCACTGCCACCTCCAATATGGCTACCACTACATTTATAGCAGCGACTTACAACCCTAATATGCCACCTGAATTGGCAGATGATCTGCCACCATCAGCTGGCATGATAATACAACTCATTAAAGATCTGAGAGTTGATCTGAAAAACGACATTAAGAATGACTTTGACACTTTATATGGAGCCATGGAGGGCATTAATCAGCGAACGGAAATAATAGAGAATAGATTGCACTCTCAAGAGCAATCTCACCTGGATTTGGTTGAAACTGTAAAAGAGCTTCAGAAGCAAGTACACCAACAAGCGGAAAAGTTAGCGGACGCCGAGGATAGAAGTAGGCGTAATAACCTAAGGATTAGGGGGATCCCTGAAAATATAGACTCTCTGGAATTACAAAGTTATTTCCAGGCAATGGTGAAGTCAGCTCTACCAACTGCTAAAAATACGGATCTGCTACTGGACCGCATTCATAGATTGCCTAAACCCGGTAATGCGCCTGCGGCTGCACCCAAAGATGTGATAGTGAGATTTCACTATTACCACATTAAAGAGGAATTTCTGGGTGCAGTACGCACGTCAGGTCTCACGGGGGACTACAGTGGTATGAAGGTCTTCCAAGACTTCTCTGCCCAAACAATGAGGCGACGCAGAGAATTTCAACTTTTTACCGCGGATCTAAGACGAAGAGGGATAAGATATAGATGGGGATTCCCGGTTAAAGTCCTTTTCCGCATGGATGGCAGGAATTTCATAATCACGTCGCCTGAGGAAGGAATGGAACTCATCCAATCCATGAATAGAAGTCAGGTATCGCCTCATAGACTCTCGCCATCTACTCCTCTGCAGGCCAGCAAGAGAAGCAAATCGGACACTTCCTGAGTTTCCAGTTCATAGAGCTACAGTCTTCATTTTCCACGGTCGTAAATCGTTCGACACTTCAAGTTAAGATGTTCTTCCTATCTTCACTAATGATTTTTTTTTTATATACATATACACGTTTATTTTCATGATTTTTTTTTTTTTTATGGCTTGGTTCTGAGAAAACTTTATCTCTGCAACAGGCTTTCGAGTCCTGCTCCAGTCTGGAGATTTAGCGGGATTACTTTGAATTTTGACTTGTTTCTCCTGGTTATGACTGTCCTTAGAGTTTGCACACCAATGATTATTTGACATGCGACTTAACGGTTTATTTCAGAAACCGATTTGAACACTTAAATCTTTCCAAATTTTTACAATCAATATTATTTTATGGTCCCTTGTTTATTTATATATCATTTCATATTTAATTTTATTATTTTTTTATTGTTCTGTGATTTTTGTCCTTTCAAATGTCATATTTTACAGCTGCCTCTTTGTTTTTTCTTTTTTAATTTTTTTTTTTTTGTTTATTTATATTGCTCCCCTTGTATCCAGCAGCCTTCTCTCCCCCCAACCTGGGCCTAATACCCTGAGATGGAGAAACTTTTGTTGCTCTCCCTCATGGCCCTTTTTCACTGTTTGTTTATTTCCCCTGATAGGGGTATATACCCAAGTTTTTTGTACCCCGTTGATATTTTTATTTTTCTATTTTCTTTGACCATCCATCCTTTAAAATTTGGTAGAAATGTTTCCAGACCACGAATCACAGAAATGCCTCATACAAAAATGCATATTATGTGGCATCAGCGACTTGCACAAATTTGTTTATTTATTCCTGTAGACACATGTACACATCTTGAGTTTGTTGTGACAGTATTGTTGGATGTTTCTTTATTGGAAGGCGGTTGTTCGGACTCTCACAAAGTTGAATGTTCTTTTACTCTTTATCAAGCATTGCTGTTCCATAAATTATGGTTTTAAAATATGTCATTTAATGTGAGAGGCCTGAACACCGCCCACAAAAGACGCTTACTATTCAAAGAAGCAAAATCCAACAAATCAGATGTCATCTGTGTACAGGAAACGCATTTTAAAAATGATAAAACACATAAGATTATGTCAAAGCTTTTCCCAGTCCAATATCATAGCACTTATAAATCCAAGTCTAGAGGTACATCGATTTTCTTCCACAGGAATGTAGCATGTTCGACGAACAAAGTAATGACGGATGATGACGGGAGGTATTTAATATGGATAGGTTCACTTAACACTATTGAATATACTATAGTGAACATGTATTTTCCCAACACCGGTCAGTTGCAGTTCTTTAGGAAATTGATGGACTTAGTGAATGAGAATGTGAGAGGCAGCTTGGTAATGTGTGGCGATACGAATTTTGTTATGGACGGTGAATTGGATAACGCTAGGGAAGACAATGATCAACAACATAGAGGGGACAGCGACAGATTAGCAAACAAATGTTCCAGATACATGATTGAATGTGGTTTATATGATTCCTGGAGACTGATGCATGAGAATGAAAGAGATTTTACGTATTATTCTGTATCTAAAAATATGTATTCCAGGCTGGACAGGTTTATGGTCCAGAGCGCTTTAATCCCGCACATCTTGAAATCTGATATCTTAGACATTAACTGGTCTGACCATGCTCCAATCATAATGCATATTGACGAAATTGTTTCTTCAGCCCCGAATAGATCCTGGAAATTAGGCGATTATTTATTAAACGATTTTGTGAACAGATCATTGACGGAGAAAGCCTTGAGCGATTATTTTTTGGAAAATGCCTCACCCGAGGTTCCTGGCGAGGTGTCTTGGAATGCGCATAAGGCTGTGTTAAGAGGTCATTTTATTTCTAGAGCGTCTCACCTGAAGAAACTTAATAGCAATAATTTAAGAACATTGGAAAAAAGAACTGTACAATTTAAACTAGGCTAATAAATTTGGTCCCTCGTCTTCCCTATCAGCAATGATAGGAGAAATTAAGGCTAAAATTAACAAAATTAATTTAGATCGTACATCTCTTATGGTGAGACGTCTCAGGAAAACATTTTACTTAAAAGGCAACAGGGCCTCTACTCTTTTGGCATCCAAACTCCGGCATGTGAATGCACAATCAAAAATAACGTATTTACTTGATGATCAGGGGCGAAAAGTGTTTCATCCTACTAAAATCAGTGACATGTTTGCAGAGTATTATAGTAAACTTTATAATTTAGAATGTTATTCGAACCTTACCCAGCCTTCTGCAACAACCATTGATAAATTTTTAGACAGAGTGACATTGCCTCGGCTGTCTCCAGGACACTTAGAGAGCTTAGAATGTGAAATATCAGCAAAAGAGATAGCTGAGGCGATTAAACTTATGCCATCCGGAAAAGCCCCTGGTCCCGATGGATTCACTATTTTATACTATAAAACTTTTCAAGAAATTTTAATTCCCCACATGACCAAATTATTCAATTCCTATAAGTCCGGGGGAATGATGCCAGAGGAGTCCTTGGGCGCACGAATAGTCACCTTGCCAAAACCGGGAAAAACTCCTGATAGATGCCACAATTTTAGACCCATTTCTCTAA
Organism: Pelobates fuscus; assembly: GCF_036172605.1. Classification (NCBI taxonomy): domain Eukaryota; kingdom Metazoa; phylum Chordata; class Amphibia; order Anura; family Pelobatidae; genus Pelobates; species Pelobates fuscus. The sequence goes on along the minus strand of NC_086319.1, from coordinate 132,672,152 downwards.
TCAATAATGACTCAAAGATTTATTCTAAAGTTCTCGCAAATAGATTAACCAAATTAATCCCATTGCTAATAAATAAGGATCAAGTGGGTTTTGTAAAGGATAGACAGGCGCCCGATGGGACTAGAAGATTCATAAACTTGATTCAGCACATCAATATGACCAAAACGCCTTCATTGCTTCTATCTCTAGGCGCAGAGAAGGCGTTTGACAGGATACATTGGGGATATTTATGGAGAACGTTAGAAAGATTCAACATACCATCATCCTTTATCACAGCAATTAAGGCGCTATATTGTGCACCTTCCGCCCATGTCTCAGCTTCCGGTTTCACATCCAAAACGTTTTCTCTAACCAATGGGACGAGACAGGGGTGCCCTTTATCTCCAATTCTATTTGTTTTAGCAATATAACCTCTGGCTGAACTAATTAGAACAACCCCACAAATTGCAGGAATTGTTGTTAAAGAATCCGCTCACAAAATTGGCCTGTTTGCAGACGATATAATTCTAGCTGTCAAAAACCCAAAAGAATCTTTGAGCCACCTCAAAGACATTTTAACTCAATTTGGCGAGATATCGTACTACAAATTAAACGAGTCTAAGTCTCAGGACCTTCCATTTCATTTAAAAAATTCGGAATCCATTGCCCTTAAGAAATTATATTTATTTGATTGGAGAGCTGACTACATGGAATACCTTGGCATTCATTTATGCAAAAATTTGGTAAATATGCATAATCACAACTTGAGGAAAGCATGGTCGGACCTACAAAAGGAGATGGAGAGATGGGGCGGAATGGAACTTTCCTGGCTGGGGAGGGTCACATCTGTTAAAATGACGATACTACCAAAAATTCTATATTTTTTTAGGACCATCCCTTTGTCCATCCCATTATCATTTTTTAAGAAAGTTCACTCGACAATGATGAAGTTCATCTGGGGGAATAAGCCTGCTCGAGTGAAGCTCACTTCCTTGCAGCACCACAAATCGAATGGCGGTATCGGTGTTCCCGATATCCGCAAATATTATTTCGCCACTAACGCTGCAGTGGCTGTGAGCTTTAATAATCAGGTTGATAAACCCAGATGGATGGAAATAGAAGAATCAAAAATTTTACCGGTTAGATTGTCAGAAGACCTGGAATTGCAAAGTTATTTTTATCTACCAAGACTACACTTAAGGCCTGGGATATTGTTTTTAAAAATGATCATTCTCCCAGCATATATAGAGCAATGCCTATTGAGTTATTGAAAGATTATATTCCATCCTTAAAAATAGAACTGTTGAAGGAATGCTCTATAACTAATCTTGACAATTTTTTTCACGGCAATGCTATTCTTTCTTTGGAAAAATTTAAACTTAAGTATGGATTAACGAATGTATGTGAGTTGGATTGTAAGGTAATCATTGACAAATTGAAAGAACTATATAAGGTACCTGAAACGGATAAAAACTATAAAACGCTTGAGATGTCTCCATTAGAGAAAGCTTTTTTATGCAGCCCCACTAGTAAAGGCATGATATCCTTATGCTACTTGTTTTATAACGCCAAGCCCCTAGTTAAATTAAAACACATGTTGTCATGGGAGACAGAGTTGGGTGCCCAGTACGATCTAGAAGAATGGATCGTTTTTTTTAAAGATTTAAAAGGTATTTCGTATTGCACCGACCGCTTTGAAAATCATTATAAAATTTTATATCGTTGGTACCTGGCCCCGTCTAGATTGCACAACATGAACAATATGTATTCTGACCGGTGTTGGAGAGATTGTGGGGGTGTGGGCAATATGGCCCCAATATGGCCAGTGTTTGTGACCAAATGGCTACTAAAAAAGACTGGACATACCCCATTTGCAATACCTTGGGTTGTCTACTATTGCAAATGGTATGCCATTATGGGTGTAAATTTAATTCCTGGGCTACTATACAGTCTCAAAGGCAACGTAACCAATCTGGCGAATTTCAATTTCAAATGTAACACGCTATATTTGACCCTGTAACTTCCCAAAACACCATAAAACCTGTACATAGAGGGTACTGTTTTACACGCGAGACATCGCTGAATACAAATATGTGTATTGTATTGCAGTAAAAGCAAACAGTATTTTGACATCCACAGTTAAAATGTCATGTAGAACTAAAAAAAAATTAAAAAATTATTTTTTTCTCCCTTTTTTTATATATTTTTTATATTAAATTATGTTCAATACCTAAATATTTGATGTTAAATGAAAGCCCTGTTTCCCCTGAATAAAATGATATGTAATAAGGGGGGGGTGCATTTAATATGAAAGAGGTGAATTACGGTTGGACAGACATATAGCGCAAATGCCAGGTTTTGTTTACGTTTTGTTCTGTTCACAACTTGTACATTTGGCTGCGGTGTTAAGGGGTTAAAGTGCATTGATGTAAAAACATATTATTATATATATATATATTTTTTTTTTTTTGCCATATTCACTGTTATGCCTATTTTAATACTGGATGGTTATTCTCTTCCATTTCCAAGTTCCCCTTCCCTTCCTACCCCCAATACAATGTTTATATTCTTGTTGTTATACAAATATGTAAAACTTTAATAAAAATTATTTGAAAAGAAATGCAAGGTTAAAAACATTTCCAATAAATGAAGTAGAAACATTAGATGACTCTTTACAGGAAGTGTTTATGAAGGTTGTGTAAGTCACATGCAGGGAGGGGTGACTAGGGCTGTATAAACAAAGTGATTTAAGTCCTAAATGACAGAGAATTGAGCAGTGAGACTACAGGGACATGATCTATACATCAAAACTGCTTAATTAAAGGAGCACTATAGGGTCAGTGTAACGAAATCGCTGGCACCCCGACCGGGTACCTTCCGCTGACGAATGCTCCTAGTGCTTTCCTAGGACTACAAGCACTCTGCCCGACACCATAACCACTGCAGACTCCACGAACCGCCGCAGCTTGGTTGGGGTCTCGCCTTCTCCACCTACTCTGGACCCAAGACCAGGGTCCAGCTTCCAGTAGGTCAACCTCTCCGAATTTCCAGAGAGCAGTAACAGAACAAGCTCTTAGCAGAGCTTAGTGATTATACCCTGGGGAGTATAGTGATTATAGCAATCCCCAGAGTGTAGTTCCCCAATCCCCCCAAACATGAGCCGAAACTTCATGAAGGTCCAAGATGATCTGAACTTTTAATCACCATACACTGGCGTTTATGCAAGTCCCCATGCAATGGGACATCACACAGGGTGGGACATAGTACAACCAATCATTTGCAGGCAAAACGTAAAACACACCCAGCACAAACATACAATCCCTCCCCTCTGCCTGTGATATAATTACTGACACAATGGGTTAATGTAATTTATCACAGGCAGGAAAAATACACTTTTTATACATATACTGTAACTTTAAAAATATGCATCATATTCACATACATATTCGGAATCAGCATACTTTAAATATAAACATAACCAAAAGTGTGCGGCCGGTCAATTTTATGCAGAAAAATGACTAAGTCCCATTCGAACGTGTGTTCGAATTGCCGAACGGGACTTAGTCTCTGCAGCTGAAGATTCAGTGTAGGAGAAGGTAAGGGTCAGTGGTGTTTGTTGAAATGTGGCATTTCGTCACAGTTAGGAACACAAACATGTATTCCTGACCCGATAGGGTTAAAACCACCATCTAACCAACCTGGTCCCCTCTTGCCTCCCTAAAAATAGTAAAACTTACTTGTATTCAAGTCTGCAGCTGCTTATTTTGTCCCTGTTTCCTTTAGACCTGCCCACTGTCTGATGACATCAGCAGAAGTGGTAGCCTGATCCAATCACAGTGCTTCCCCATAGGATTGGCTGAGACTGACAAAGAGGCAGATCAGGGGCAGAGCCAGCACAATTCAAACACAGCCCTGGCCAATGGGCATCTCCTAATAGAGATGAATTGAATCAATGAATCTCTATGAGGAAAGTTCAGTGTATGCATGCAGAGGGTGGAGACACTGAATGTTTGGATGCATTTTAGGCAGCCACGACCCAGGGAGGATCTCTAACAGCTATCTGAGGAGTGGTCAGTAAAGTTACAATGCATTTTAGCTGAAAAGACAGTGTTTACATCAAAAAGCCTGAAAGTAATGATTCTACTCACCACTACCATTCTACTCACCACAACAAATCCAATAAGCTGTAGTTGTTCCGGTGACTATAGTGTCCCTTTATGCTAAAGTTGTTTTGGGGACTATAATGTCCCTTGAAGCTAAAGTTGTTTTGGGGACTACAGTGTCCCTTTAAGTATTACCATTTCATTTAATAATTTATTTAATAATTTATTGCATACATAGAGGGGTCTATTTAACTAGGGACAAGGATAATAAAGTGTTAGTAATACAGAGTTGTAATGTTTTAGTGTTCCTTTTACTGAACATTCCGAGCCCGACAACCACTACAGCCTACTGTAGGGGTTATGGTGCAAGGAGTAGCCCGGCACCCTCCCATGGTAACTAGTCAAACTATTTGAGAATGCTTTGACAGCTTACCTGGGCTCTACTGGACACAAGTTGCCACCTTTTCTCCGCTTTCTTTACACATCTGACACCAAAAGTGAATGAATTGGTCAGAGCACCTGATGAAAATAACAGACTTTTCTAGCCGCAATAAAGATTCACATTTCAGAAGAGTGGTTCACTATTTCAGGTTGTTCCTGGGTTCCATAGAGATAGATGGGTACATATTTTCATGGTTGGCTACCTGTACAAGTAGTGTTATTTTTTTAAATTTAATACCTCTAATATAAAAAAAAGTTAATATAATGTAACAAATACAGGTTTTTGTATTTTCTGCACTTTGTAATTAAAATTTTGGTAACAGCAACACTCACTAGAATTATTGACTTTTTGGATTATTTCTTCCCACTCACAGGCAAAGCCAGCCTGTCTATCCCTTATCATCTTGTGGATTTAGACAGCCTTATTCCTCCACACTGTCTCCTGGTGCTTCCTACTCCAGGTAAGTATTTGGCTGCCGAGATGGGGCAAGGGTTCCCTGATCTCTTGGCTTTGCAGCTTGCACTGCTCAAGCTTTTTTTTTGTCACATACAATGTTTGTGCACCCTCCAGATACGGGAGACTCTCCAGCTTTATGTGTTGCATCCGTGCTTTTCTTACGTTATGTTCAAAAAAGCATTCTTCTGATGTTTCAGTGTATGCAAAAATTGCAGCAAGAGAAACCAGCTTATGGCATATATGTAGAGTCTGTCTTGTTCATATCATTGTACATTTAGTTCTGACGTGGATAAATCACTACCTAGAGTATGTTCAGTAATAGATAAACATGTAGTCGATATAAATTGGGTGGTGCTAGGTTCCACTAATATTTCTTATAAGTCAAGCACAGTTTACAGGTAGAGTAACTGCAAAAATCCTTCTGTTTTGAGGTATGAGAAGGCTTATTATTATTTTTGGCAGTTATATAGCTCCAACCAGTGCTGGACTGAGAACTAAAAGCAGCCCTGGAAAAGATTCTATACCAGCCCAATAATGCATCGCGCCAGCATATTGTGCTGATATAGAGGGTGAAAAGATAACTTAAAATTGAAAACTATTACCTCGTTTAGTGTATCTTGTCTCCAATTGTCTCCTTTTTGTCTCTTACAGCCACCCTTGTAATTCTCTTTTAGCTCCCCTTGTGTATATTTTACTTCATCTTAGACACTGTGTTTTTTTTTTACCCTTCTCCAGCCTCTGTATGTCTCTTTCCCCCAGCCCCTTTGTCTCTTCCCCCCCCCTTCCAAATCCCATCTGTGTGTCTCTTTCTAACTCCAGACTCTGTGTGCCTCTTTCTCTTCTCCCAGCCACTCTGTGTCTCTTTTTCCCCCAGCCCAGCGTTGCCTCCCACAAACCTTGTGTGTCACTTTGTTCCCCTTACCTTCTGTATGTCTCTTTGTCCCCCCCAACAAACCTTATCTGTGTCTTTCTCCCCTCTCCTCTCTGTGTCTCTCTTCCCCCTCTCCTCCCTGTGTCCAGGGCTGGACTGGCCCACCGGGACACCGGAAAATTTCCCGGTGGGCCGGCACACTAGGTGGCCGGTGCGCGGCCGCCTAGTGTGCACCAGCCCGGGCCGCAATTACAGGGTGACAGGCAGGAGGGGATGCGCTCCCCTCCTGCCGGTCACAAAATGTAGCGTGGCCGGACAGGCAGACCGGGTAGGGTAGGGGCAGTGGCACAGGGCCAGCCTCTTCTCCTTGGGGGGCCCCCCGAGGCTGGCCCTGCTTACACCCGGCTGGCAGTCAGGCTGGCCGGTGCGCGAGGGAGCACTCTCCCCTAAGTGCTTCCTCTTCAGCTCCCTCGCGCACCGCACTGATACCGGAGCCGGAAGATGACGTCATCTTCCGGCGCCGGTAACAGTACGCGGCGCGCGAGGGAGCTGAAGAGGAAGCACTCAGGGGAGAGTGCTCCCTCGCGCACCGGCCAGCCTGCCTGCCCGCCGGGTGACCGGCCCCCCAGGAGCCCAGCAGCACCACTGGACCCCAGGGAATCCCCTCAGCACTCCAAAAGGTAATGAGTCTGGGGGGATTAAATAAAAAAAATGTGTTAGTGTGTGTGTGTGTTAGTGTGAGTGTTAGTGTGTGTGTGTGTGTTAGTGTTACTGTGAGTGTTAGTGTGTGTGTGTGTTAGTGTGAGTGTTAGTGTGTGTGTGTTAGTGTTACTGTGAGTGTTAGTGTGTGTGTGTGTTAGTGTTACTGTGAGTGTTAGTGTGTGTGTGTGTGTGTGTTAGTGTTACTCTGAGTGTTAGTGTGTGTGTGTTAGTGTTACTGTGAGTGTTAGTGTGTGTGTGTTAGTGTTACTGTGAGTGTTAGTGTGTGTGTGTGTTAGTGTTACTCTGAGTGTTAGTGTGTGTGTGTGTTAGTGTTACTCTGAGTGTTAGTGTTACTGTGTGTGTTAGTGTTACTGTGAGTGTTACTGTGAGTGTTACTGTGAGTGTTACTGTGAGTGTTACTGTGAGTGTTAGTGTGTGTGTTAGTGTGTGTGTTACTGTGAGTGTTAGTGTTAGTGTCAGTGAGTGTGTGTCTGCTAGTGAGTGTGTTACTGTTACTGAGTGTGTTTGTGTTAGTGAGTCTGTTTGACGTCTGTTAGTGAGTGTGTGTTTGTCAGTGAGAGTGTATGTTTTGTAAGTGAGTGTGTATGTATGTCTGTCGCTGAGTGTGTCTCTGTCAGTAAATGTGTGTGTCTGTTAGCTAGTGTGTATGCGTCTGTTCGTGAGAGTGTGTGTGTGTCTTCAGCACTTACCTTTCTCCAGCGCCGGACTCCCTTGGCGCTGGGGATCCCTCCGCCGCTCAGCTCCGAATGCGCATGCACGGCAAGAGCCGTGCGCGCATTCAAACCGCCCATAGGAAAGCATTACTCAATGCTTTCCTATGGACGTTCAGTGTCTTAGAATCGCGGAAGCTCCTCTAGCGGCTGTCAGTGAGACAGCCGCTAGAGGCTGGATTAACCCTCAGTGAAACATAGCAGTTTCTCTGAAACTGCTATGCTTTTAGCTGCATGGTTAAAACTAGAGGGACCTGACACCCATACCACTTCATTGAGCTGATGTGATCTGGGTGTCTGTAGTGGTCCTTTAACCCCTTAAGGACATGTCATGATTCCCTTTTATTACAGAAGTTTGGTCCTTAAGGGGTTAAGTGTGTGTGCATCTGCATGCACTGGTGTACATACCGCGGTCGCAGGGGTCGCAACCCCTGCGACCAGGTGCCCGCAGCCATGTGTTGCGGCCCCGGCCTGCGCAGAGTAAGCGTGCGGGGAGGGGGGGGGCAGGGATCAATTTTCGCACCGGGGCCCCATAGGTCATGTGTACACCACTGGGTAGGGGAGCTTCTGTTCCCCTACCCGGTCTGACAGGAACCTGCAAGCGAGAACGCTCCTCCCGCGAGCAGGCATGTTGGAGCGTTGCCGTGCGTTACCATGGCAACGCTCCGATCTGCCTGCTGTTCTCGCGGGAGAAGAGCGAAGTCAGCCTGCAGCCAGAGGAGCTGCAGGCTGAACAGCACGCGCCACCACTGGACCACCAGGGATTGAAAAGTTCCCCCTCTCCCCTGGGCCCTGACCAAAGGTAAAGGGGGAGGGGATTAAAAAAAGTTTTTTTTTATATAAATATATCAATGCTATAACCCACCCCCATACACACACTACACTCCTCCCCCCACCAACAGCACCCCTCCACACACACAGAACCCCCCCCACACACAGAACACCTTCACGCACACAGAACTTCTTTATGCACGCAGAACCCCTCCACACATAAAAAGCACCCCTTCACGCACACAGCACCCCTTCACGCACACAGCACCCCTCCATGCACAAATGATTTCTTTTATGTTTGAGTGATAGTTTTCTGTTTTTTTCCCGCTTCCATATCTGCGCACTATGCTGGCGCGATGCATTACGGGGCTGGTATGGAATTTTTTTCCAGGGCTGCTTTTCATTCCCAGTCCGGCCCTGCCTGTGTCTATCTTCCCCCATCTCCTCCCTGTGTCTATCTCTTACCCCTCTGTCTCTTTGTTCCCCTTCTGCTGTGTCTCTCTCTTACCCCTCTGTATCTTTGTCCCATCTTCCCTGGTGGGAATTTGAAAAAATAAACAGACGATAACCACGAGTTATAGGTCATTTCAAAAGATTTGTATAGAATGGTGCAAATTCCCCTTTAATTGTACTCAAACAAGGGGAGAGCTTTTTCACACAAAGAAAACACACACACTTAAAGCCCTATTACTAGTTAAAGCAAGTGCTTTCAGTCAGGAGCCACATATATTAAGCAAAATGTGATATGTATAAGCCTGTTTTAGTTCATACAAACTTTTAATGGAAGTTTTCAGCTCAACCTGTGGTAACAGGCAAAATTCATTAAATGGTAATGGACAAGATCAAAGGTTTGCTTGTAGCAGCACCATTAGCTGAACTCTTCTGTCACTAATGTATTGTTTGAAACAAGTCATAAATTGTGCATTACACACAGAGACCCATTTTATAAAAGAACCTAGAGTCACCAGACCGGTTTAGAGTTTAAAAAAACTACATGGTACATGAGATTTTTCAAGGCAGTTATCCAATACATTAACAGTAAGAAAACAATTAAAGATGAATTGTGCCAATTCTACTTGTTAAGATAACAAATTTCATTTTAGGGGAATTTTCTTAGTACTACCGCAAATCGCCATGATTATGTATTATATACTTTTAAAAGGCTATCCTTTTTACAAAACAGTTATATGGGTAATCGATAGGGACAATCTAAGCAACACTGCCACACACTGTTATATCGGCAAAAATAAAACTCTTACATTTTAATTGTGCACCTTTATTGCAGCTTGAGAGGAAATGCATTTGGTATACTTTATACAGTGGCTTTTCTATCTCATAACAGAAGGAAAGGCTGATTCCAGGCTGGTGTATATATCATTTATGAAAGAGACACTCTAAGCAACAAAACAACTTCAGTTTTGTACATAGTGGTGGTTTTAGTACATCGATTAGAGGAAAGAAACCTATGGCACTTGAGGCTGCCAGAGCCAAATAGGCTCTAGCCTACCAGGAGTCCCAGTGGGACTTCAGATATTTGCTAGAGCAATCTGAGTGGTGATTGCAGGTGGTAAGGGACAATCCTTAATTTACGCACTGCAGCACTTAAAGAAAGTGATCTCAAATCACTTCCTCCCAGCGCTCGTGAACAGTATCCACACTGGAGTAGAGCAGCCCACAGCGGCTCATGCTCATGACCTGTACCTTGCCAGCCCAGTCCCCACTAGACACCAGGGAAGCTAGATATACACAGACCTGTAGAATAAACCTCCCCCTCTCATACAAGTAATACAAACAGACACACAATCCCTACAAACATAACACTACTATTACTAACAATCCACATACACATACAACAACACAAGTAGCCTCTCACATGCAATACCACGAGCAGCCCCACTCATGCACCCACCACCAAACACACAATGTGACATATCATCCACACATAAAATTCCACAAGCAGGCCCCATACACAGCCCACATTCATAGGTATCATACACAATACCACAAACTGCTCATGAGCATATAAAATATAACAGCCCAAATATGCACAAATGCAATACTACAAAACAACTGCAGCACCAATAAAAACACAAGCCAAATACGGAAACATACACCTCAATTTAAAAAAAATAGGACTGGCAAACAAATTAACTGCAAGATCTTATTTTGGCGAAATACTACTAAACGTTTGTCTACCTTTGGTATAGATCGTGCTGCTGCAGTGTCACTGCTTAAAACACTATAGTCACCTATACAACTTTTGGTAATGAAGCGGTTTTAGTGTATAGATCATGCCTCTCAGGTTTTACTGCTCAATTCACTGCCATTTAGCAGTTAAATCACTTTGTTTCTGTTCATGCAGCCCTTGCCCCACCTCCACTGGATATGATTGACACAGCCTCATTGAAAAAAAAAATGATTTCACTTTCAATCAGACGTAATTTACCTTAAACAATTTTATCTCTGTAAATTGAACTTTGAACACTATAGGCAGCCAGACCACCAGACCACTTCAACACTTTAAAATGGTCTGGATACACTGGATACAATGTCTAGCTCTGCATGAGGACACTCTGTGGCATGAGGCCTAATGCGCATGTGCAATGGGTCCCTTCGATCGGATGAGGCGGAGGGCAATCCAGTAATGGATTCGGGTAAGTGAATAAAAGGTTATTTAACCCTTTACAACGCTGGGTGGGAGGGCTACTGGGACTGAGGAATATGTTAGTGTTAGGAATATAGCTTAACAATAAAAGAAAAAACTTGTAACGAGAATATACCCCTACACGCAGGATCCAGCTAAACAGAAGGCAGAACAGAGGAGAGATACGTCTACCGGACCTTAGAATGGCCGGACTCGACGTATATAGGAGAAGTACAGAGTCCGGAACAATCCGAGGTCAAGGGCACAAAGAGACAGCGTAAACGAGGACAAGCCGGGGTCTGGTACACAGGAAACAGCAAGCCGGCAAACAGAACAGACAAGGATAAAGCGAAAACGAAGTCAGAATACAAAGCCAAGGTCAAATACGGAGGAACACAACTGAACACAACAAGCGCTAAAGGGAACTGAAACAGAAACCACGATAGGGCAAGGAACTAAGGGAAAAGGGTAAGTATAAATAGGTTCAAAACTAATGTGATTGGCTCCTGTCACTTCCACACCCCCAAAAGGTAAGTGTATGGGGTGTGTGGGATGACAGGGGCCAATGGGAGCCTTTTGGCAATTTAGGCTCCCACTGTCTCTTTAAGAGCGCGCCCGAGACTCGCGGCGCGCTCTTAGATTCAGGCGGGACATGTGACCGCATCTCGCGGTCACTGCCCGCCTTCCTGTCTGAAGCGTCGGATGAGCCGCGTGCGGCTCGTGCAGCCGCAGGACCGCACGCGGCTTGAAGAGAGGACCGCGGCCGGCCCCTGGGAAAGGTGAGTAACGCTACAGTACGCCCCCTGAGGACACGCCCTCCGGGCGGGCAGGACTAGGTCGGGCAGGAAAATGTGAATGGAAAGAACACACAAGGCGGGAAGCATGAACAGCATCAGCAGAAATCCAACTGCGCTCCTCAGGCCCATAACCCTGCCAATGTACCAAGTACTGAAGCCGACCCCTAAGGAAACGAGAGTCAAGAACAGCAGACACTTCGAATTCCTCATGACCCTCCACAGAGACAGGAGGAGGAGGAGGGGCATGCCGGGTATAGCGGTTGCGCACGTAAGGCTTCAACAACGAGGTGTGAAAAACATTAGGTATGCGCAGATTCTTAGGCAGACCCAAGGCATAAGAAACGGGATTAACCTTATGTATAATACGATAAGGACCAATGAAGCGGGGAGCCAATTTCATAGAAGGCACCCGGAGGCGAATGTTCCGCGTGGAAAGCAAAACTCTGTCCCCCACAACATAGGAAGGAGCCGCTCTGCGATGCTTGTCAGTCTGAGCCTTCTGGCAAACAGCAGAGTCAACCAAAGAACGCTGAACCTGCTCCCAAGTATTACGCAAACCAGCCAAATGCTCATCCAGAACTGGCATGCCCTGTGAGGAGAATGCAGCCGGGAGAACAACGTAAAACGAATGCAGCCATAGACGACGTAAAAAGGGCTATTCCGAGCAAATTCAGCCCAAGGAAGCAGGTCAGACCAATTGTCCTGATGGTGAGACACAAAACAACGGAGGTACTGCTCCAGAGACTGGTTGGCACGTTCAGCAGCTCCATTAGACTGGGGATGGTAAGCGGAAGAAAACGAGAGAGAAATACCCATTTCTGTACAAAAGGCTTTCCAGAACCTGGAAATAAATTGGCTACCCCTATCGGACACAATAGATAAGGGAATGCCATGTAACCGAAATACTTCTCTAGCGAAGATAAGGGCCAGTTCCTTGGATGTGGGCAACTTGCGAAGAGACACAAAGTGAGCCATTTTGGAAAACCGGTCAACTATCATCAGGATGACTGTGTTACCATTCGAAGGGGGTCATTCAACAATAAAATCCATAGATAGGTTGGACCAAGGTCTCTCGGGAACGGGTAACGGATGCAACAGCCCACAAGGAACTCTACGAGAGGATTTCATACAGGCACAAGTAGTACAAGCACTTATATAGTCAGTGACATCCTTTTCGTAAGGAATCCCACCAAAAATACCGAGAAACAGCTGACACTGTTTTGGAAATACCAGGATGTCCAGCAGTCTTAGTATCGTGATATAGTGACAGAATATCCCGTCTCTCGGGAACGTCAACGAACAATTTATCATTAGGCCTCTCGCTAGGTGCCATGCTTTGTTTCACTTGTATGGCCTGCAAGAGGGACGAGGAAATAGACAATACAGTAGTTGCTATTATCCTGTCTGGGGGAATGACAGGAGTAACATCAATCTCCTGTTTGTCAATAGTTTCAAACTGTCTGGACAGAGCGTCCGCTTTAGTGTTCCGATCACCTGGCCTATAGGTGATTATATAATTGAAATGGGACAAGAACAGTGACCACCTAGCCTGCCTGGAAGACAATCTTTTAGCTTCGCTAAGGTAGGACAGGTTCTTATGATCCGTAAATATGAGGATGGGATCCTTAGTGCCTTCTAACAAATGTCTCCATTCTTTGAGTGCTAAAATGATAGCAAGGAGTTCGCGATTACCCACATCATAATTCTTCTCTGCTTTGGACATTTGTTTAGAAAAGAAGCCACAAGGATGCAATGGCTTTTCAGGAGACTCTCTTTGAGATAAAACAGCACCTACCCCGATATCTGAAGCATCAACTTCAAGTATATGGGCAATGAGGGAAAGGATGCTGTAAAATAGGTGCAGAGGCGAACGTAGTCTTAAGGAAGTCAAAAGCTTGAAGTGCCTCGGTAGACCAGACACGAGTATTGCCATCCTTTTTTGTCATACGAGTAATAGGTGCTACAATAGACAAAAAACCTTTGATGAAACGTCTATAATAATTAGAGAAACCCAGAAAACGCTGGATGGCTTTTAGACCTTGCGGCAGAGGCCATTCTATGACAGCAGCGAGCTTCCGGGGATCCATACGAAAACCCTTAGCGGAAATCAAATACCCCAAAAACTGGACTTCGGATTGGTCGAATAGACATTTTTCTAATTTACAATAAAGACCATTAGCAAGAAGGGTCTTCAGAACGGTCGTAACATGCCTGTGATGAGTGTGTAAGTCTGTAGAATATATTAAAATGTCATCCAAGTACACAATAACAAATGAGTGAATAAAGTCTCTTAAGACATCATTAATAAATTCTTGGAATACTGCTGGGGCATTGCAAAGCCCAAATGGCATGACGGTATACTCATAATGACCTGACCTAGTGTTGAAGGCTGTCTTCCATTCGTGGTCCTTTTTTATACATATCAAATTGTATGCTCCTCTAAGATCTAATTTGGTGAATACCGTAGCACGTTTAAGCCTGTCAAACAATTCTGTTATTAATGGTATAGGGTAAGCATTTTTGATGGTGATTTTATTAAGACCTATATAATCAATGCAAGGTCTTAAATCACCTTCTTTCTTCGATACAAAGAAGAACCCCGCTCCAGCCGGAGAAGAGGATCTCCTAATAAATCCCTTGTCTAATGATTCTTTAATATATTCCTCCATGACACGGTTTTCTTGAACCGATAAGGGGTACACCCTGCCCTTTGGAGGTATAGTGCCAGGCAACAAGTCAATAGCACAATCGTAGGGTCTGTGAGGCGGTAATTTGTCAGCCTCTCTTTTATCAAAGACAGTCTTTAAAGATAAATACTGAGAGGGTATAGCCGTAGACAAAGGAGGAGTGGTAGGAACATTAATAGAATTCACAGGCGTGACTTCAATAGTACATGACTCATGGCAGGCTTCACTCCATGATTTTATCTGCCCTGTCTCCCAGTCAAAAATGGGATTGTGGGCACGTAACCATGGATACCCTAACACTAACTGTGAAGAGGGAGAGGTGATGACCTGGAACCGAATGGTTTCATAGTGTAAAACCCCTGTGTACATGTGTAACGGTGCAGTCTCATGAGTAACAACTGGAGATATCAATGGTCTACCATCTATGGCCTCAACGGCCAAGGGTATCTCCTTCTCCCTGATGGGAATGTTGTTTTTCTTTACAAAACCAGAGTCTATAAAATTCTCAGCTGCCCGAGAGTCAACCAAGGCGTATATATTTTCAACTATACAACTCTCTCCCAAATGTAAAGAAACAGGGAGAAGCAGTCGGTTAGGAGGCAATGTAGGAGACTTAGAAATCACACCCAAGGCCAGTCCCCTATAAGGTCTTAGGTGCGAGAGTTTTCCGGGAGCAAAGGACATTCCTTTACCATATGGTCTCTCCTACCACAATATAGGCAGAGTCCCTCCCTTCTCCTATGTAATTTTTCATTATCAGAGAGTTTGGCAACCCCTAATTGCATAGGTTCCTCTTCAGATACTTTAACACTCTCCGGTATATTAACTCTGGGGTGAATAGGTGTAACAAAACGTCTATTTCTGTTCTTGGTATAGAGCCTGTCTCGAATCCTATTATCTATATCAATGAGGTAGTCAATAAGGTCCTCTAAGGCAACAGGAAGCTCCTTAGCTGCTACCTCATCCAATATAGAGTCTGATAAGCCTTCCATGAAGGCAGTAGTTAACCCATTGTTGGTCCAATCTACCTGTGAGGCAAGGGTACGAAACTGAATAGCGAAATCAGCCACAGACCTAGAACCCTGTTTAACTCTCATTAATGCTCTTGCGGCATTCTTAGACCTTTTCATAGTGTCAAAAGTTCTGCGAAAAGCTGTAAGAAAACTGTGAAAGTCATGCACCATAGGTCCATTAGCTTCCCAAATAGGATTTGCCCATTCAAGTGCTTTGTCGGTAAGTTGGTGCATAAAGAACCCAACCTTAGACCTCTCTGTGGGAAATGAACGTGGATACATCTCAAAGTGAAACTCTATTTGGTTAATGAACCCTCTGCATGTCTTAGAATCCCCTCCATACCTAGGAGGAGGTGTTAAATGGGCCGTAGCATTAGGCACAGTCGTTACTTCAGGAAGAAGGGGTGTAGGAGGGTTAGGTGTGGTTGCTGGAATGGTTCTAGCTAAGAGCGTCTGGAGAGCCTGGGCTATCTGATCCATTCGGTGATCCTGCTCTACAAATCTAGCCTCATGGGACGCCATCTGTTGAGCTAAATCTGCGGGGTCCATGGTCCTATCGTAATGTAACGAGAATATACCCCTACACGCAGGATCCAGCTAAACAGAAGGCAGAACAGAGGAGAGATACATCTACCGGACCTTAGAATGGCCGGACTCGACGTATATAGGAGAAGTACAGAGTCAGGAACAATCCGAGGTCAAGGGCACAAAGAGACAGCGTAAACGAGGACAAGCCGGGGTCTGGTACACAGGAAACAGCAAGCCGGCAAACAGAACAGACAAGGATAAAGCGAAAACGAAGTCAGAATACAAAGCCAAGGTCAAATACGGAGGAACACAACTGAACACAACAAGCGCTAAAGGGAACTGAAACAGAAACCACGATAGGGCAAGGAACTAAGGGAAAAGGGTAAGTATAAATAGGTTCAAAACTAATGTGATTGGCTCCTGTCACTTCCACACCCCCAAAAGGTAAGTGTATGGGGTGTGTTGGATGACAGGGGCCAATGGGAGCCTTTTGGCAATTTAGGATCCCACTGTCTCTTTAAGAGCGCGCCCGAGACTCGCGGCGCGCTCTTAGATTCAGGCAGGACATGTGACCGCATCTCGCGGTCACTGCCCGCCTTCCTGTCTGAAGCGTCGGATGAGCCACGCGCGGCTCGTGCAGCCACAGGACCGCTCGCGGCTTGAAGAGAGGACCGCGGCCGGCCCCTGGGAAAGGTGAGTAACGCTACAAAACTATAGTCACCAGAACAACTACTGCTTATTGAATTTGTTCTGGCGAGTAGAATCATTACCTTCAGGCTTTTTGCTGTAAACACTGTCTTTTCAGAGACAATGCAGTGTTTACATTACAGCCTAGTGATAACTTCACTGGCCACTCCTCACATGGCTGTTAGAGATCCTTCCTGGGTCATGGCTGCCTAAAATGCATCCAAAAATTGTGTCTCCACCCTCTGCATGCAGACACTGAACTTGATTCAATTCATCTCTATGAGGAGATGCTGATTGGCCAGGGATGTGTTTGAATTGTGCTGGCTATGCCCCTGATCTGCCTCCTTGTCAGTCTCAGCCAATCCTATGGGGAAGCATTGTGATTGGATCAGGCCACCACTTCTGATGATGTCAGCTGACAGCTTGCTATTCTGAGGCAAACAGCATGCAAAGCTACAGCTTCAGGCCTGAATACAAGTAAGATGTTGCTATATTTAGGGAGGCATGAGGGGCCCAGGGGGCTAGATGGTGGTTTTAGCACTATAGGGTCAATAATGCATGTTTGTGTCCCTGACCCTATAGTGTTCCTTTAACAATAAAGTGTTCTTTTAAGCACAGTATGCATATATAATACTCTTACTGCATACAGTAAGGAAGCCAACAGCATTGTATGATCAGTCACACATCATTAAAATATCTTACATTTTTACTAGAGACATTTTCAGACGTCATTGTCTTCTTTTTGTATGCATCATAGTTTATAGATCAAAACATCTAATTTTATAACTTGTGAGATCCAATATGTTTGGGTTCTAATACTAAGTATCTTACTTCTTAATATTTTAATCTATTTTTCTACAGTTTCACAGTTTTCTTTAATTTTACCTCCTCATTTGTATACTGTTGTATACGGCATTTCAGAATATTGTAAACAATAGGCACCAAGATACTTCCGGGTGGCAGACCGCGAGCTGCTTCCACTGACCTGAAGAGAAAACTGTCCATAAAAGACAACTCACTTTACCACAAAGGAAACAAGGAAATTAACAAAACTCAGTTATCATGACAGCACTATGTGTGTCTGAGGACAATGTGTCATCAAGTATGGCTTTACAATCCTGCGCACAGTGCCGGGAAGGATGATGAGTACGACCCTGCTTAGCAGCTCCTGGATTACCTTTGCCACACTCTGTGTGTGATTTTAGCAGTTTTTAAACTGTGAGGTCACATTGAGGGCTGATCAGGTCTTGGAACATCGTGGGTCTTTTTCCCCTTTTCTGCTGCAGATCTGAATGTATTGTGAAGTGCCATTCAGAGCCATTTACAGGGAGAGATATGCACAAATAGGGCAACTGCTTTCTCCCTCCCATCCATTCTTATTTCACGACTGCTAATCATCTTCTCATTTTGTGGGATTAGGACTGAATTTTAATTCCTTCTGCTGCTTCCTGAATACTTTGAAATAAACATCCTTTAAAAGCAAAAAAAAAAAAAAGGATCAAGACAGGAAGCTGTATGGGGAATTGCACGTTGTGTATTAATAAAGTGAGTAAATAGAACGCTTCGGCTTTTTCCACTCAGAAGAACGTCTATTATTGTTGTGACGTCATGGTGAACTGTCGTATATCAGAGATAGTCCCAAAGTCTAACAAGTAGAGAGAGAGAAAAAAAAATAAAGCTTTCTGGAGACAGTCAAAAGAAGAAAGAAATATCTTAGAAAGAAGTTTGTACTTAAAATGTAACTTTTATTATGATAGTCAAGTCAATAAGTAGTTTAAAATCCAGAGTAGCCCAGTGATCCTCACGGGTTTTTCTCTGGGAGCCACAGAGGCTATAAACAGCCAGTAAGAGAGCCACATTTACCCCAAATCTCTGTAGCCTATCAATTTAGCTAATTTTATGCAACTGAAAACCATACAATTTAAACATATAATGCAGACAACTGTAATACTTATTAAAACAACATCCTCTTTTAAATACAATTAAAAGGAAAACTGGCTTTAATCACCATTAATACTGAGACTAGAGGAAGGATGCATTAATTTTCTTAACTCCCTTCTTACTGAATGTCTTTCCATCTTCTCACCCCATTTATATCTTTTTTTTCCCATCTCCTCACCCATAACACACGTCTCATTTCCATCTCATCATCCTAATTTATGCCTCTCTTCCATCTCGTCATGCTTAAACTATGTCTCGTAATATACTGCAACCCTACCTGTAGATTTACAGCTTCTCTATTTTACTCTCAGCTTCTCTCCCCCTGTGTCTTTCCAATTATCCCTCTGCCTCTCTCAGCACATGCCCAAAATAAGGGCTAAACAGCTCCATAATTTTTCTATCCTTAAATACAGCAACCCCACATAACAGATTTAGGGAGTTATCGACTAAACAGCTAAAAGTAAAAAATTAAGAAAATCCATATTCTTAAAAGAACACTATAGGGTCAGGAACACAAACATGTATCCCTAACATGTATAACATTGTCTAACATTGTAAAATTGTACCTTTATTCCAGTCTGGTGGTGCTGGCTCTGCCCCTGATGTGCCTCCTTGGCTGACATCATCAGAAATGATGTTTTCCCATAGGTCAGCATTAGATTGGCTCAGATTGTCAATTCTGATTATCCCAGCCATGTAGGTAGGCTGAGGGGCAGAGCCAAACTCCACCCTGGCTAATCAGTATCTCCTTATACAGATGCATTGAATCGATGCATCTCTATGAGGTAAGTTCAATGTCTCCATGCAGAGGATGGAGACACTGAATGGCATTGCAGCATTGCCCCAGGAAGTACCACTAGCGGCCATATAAGAAGGGGCCAGTGAAGGTATCCTTAGGCTGTAATGTAAATACTGCATTTTCTCTGGAAAAAAAAAATGTTTACTGAAAAAAGCCTGCAGAGACTGACTATACTCACCAGAACAACGACATTAAGCTGGAGTTGTTTTGGTGACTATGCTGTTCCTTTAGTTTTGCTCTGGCAGTAGTTTAATAGTTAACTCCCTGATTTGCTTTTATGGCACTAGCCTGTAAGCAATTGCATATTGTAGACCTGTTGGATGAAATGGGGCACAAAAACAATGGTGTCACTTAAGATTCTTTACAATATATAAGAAGTAAGTGTTTCATGATGGCTCCCCTTTAAAGGGACTCTCCAGGCAGAGTCTTTTACTCACCTCGTTCCAGCGCGGGGAGCCTCGTGAAGCCGCGCCCCCTATTTCGTCAAATGACGAAATAGGCGGGCGCAAGCAGGGAGCAATCAGACGCACAGTGCCTTCTCTCTCCTGCACATATTTTAATACGTCTGACGTATACAGGGCCTTTTTAGGGCCCTGCATGATAGGAAGTCCCTCTGGTGGTCGTCTGAGTGACGGCCACTGGAGGTATTCCTATCAATCAATGTAAACACTGTATTTTCTCTGAAAATACAGTGTTTACATTAGATTGCCTGCAGGGAGCTATAGATCATACCTGAACAACTACATTAAGCTGATTAAGGCTTAGCTAACGAGATCTTAAATTTCAAATTCTCAAACAAAACTAAGCATACTCTAGTCCTCTGTATAATATTACTTGTGGGTGATCTGTACAGTAACAACATAATTGTTTAATATAAAAATAGAAATCCTATCAAATAGGACTATTGAACTGCTAAAAGTAAATTCGTAGAAGTGCAAATAATATAGCAATTCCAGTGGCAAAGTCGAACCTGTGCAAAAGAGGATAGCCTTTTTTTAATAATATTCCAGGACCCCGCTATAACAAGGCAGAGAAAAACTATGTATTAGGGAACCATTATCTGTCTTACAGCACCAGCATAAGAGTGCTAGGGATGGCAAAAATGTCAATTAGAATTCTGGGGGCATGCAATACATTTTGGAAAGGGTGGTGTAGATTATCTATTCATGGGTGACTTTTGCCCATTAAATCGGTGTTCTCCAACCCAGTCCTCATGGATCACCAACGGTCCAGGTTTTGTCAGTATCTCCATTGGAATAAAACATGGAAATACATAAATCCAGGACTGTTGGTGGTCCATCAGGACTGGATTGGGACCACTGCACTATATCATTCTTTATTACCGGTAATATGTTGTCTAGTGCTCATTCATTCCTCTCACATTAAATGCGGTGTACTGTTGTCAGTTTGAACTAATCAGGAATTAGGACACTTCCCTATCCTCTCCATCCAGTTATATAAGCAGATCAGTACCTCCACCTGCTGATGCGTTTTGGTGCTGACTTTTCAGCTTTATGTAATTTTTTAAATAATCATCATAAACTAGTATATTTTAAACCATTACTTGGATGTCTGAAAGAGGTTTTTTGTTTTTGTTTTTTATATAGCTTTGCTGTATTCATTTTGCTTCAGTGTGTTGAGAGTAGGCTTGTAGCTAGATTCTGTAAAATAAAACTGCCTAATATAGAATGAAAGTAGATATCTGTCTAATCTATTAAACATTAATTCTTACACGTTATTTACTGTAACCCACACACATACATCTGAATTATAGATACAACTTTCTCTTAGCTTTAATTTATTATAAATTTATATTAATAGTGTTGCAAGAGTGAACACCAACACAACTGCCCATCAAGCACATCCATCCCACACAGAAGCAAATATTGTAGGACAATATCCAATGTAATAACTTATAAACTTGTACTCACTATTGTCATGCTCAAAAGGACAGCAAATCCCATTGAACACATTAGAGGACAAACAGACATTCATGTGTTAAAATCCAACAGGTTCATTTATCCCCATAGAGACTTTAAATGGTGATGGCTAGGGGTTTCTGCAGGACTGGAATAGGGACTTGGGCCAATACCTAACTCAGGAGGAATTAATTAGTATTCCATAATGAGCTCTGTTTGATGTGAGCACCATAATTGTATGAGGAATACCTACTTTTTTATTGTCATTCATCCCCTCTACAAACAACTTCCAGCCCCATCACTACCTAACCATAGTTGTAATTATCTTCCAAGAGAACAGAAAGGATAAAAACAACAAACATGTTTGTTGCTTTTTTTTTGCTTCCCCATCTTCTGCTAGCCTCTTTTGTTTTGTCTTTAACATGTGGTGTCAAATGACCTGCAATATAAGCTGTGGCTTGAGGGGAACTTACACCCCTACACTTCAATCTTTATTTTTTATTTTTTGTGTGCCTCAACGGTCAGTATTTTTTGCTGCTCTCTGACCTGGGCAAGCGGGAGTGACTAAATGGAGCTGGGGCAGAGATACTTAGAGAGGCTTGGAAGAGCTGTAAAGCTATATAGGGGGTACTGTAAAGGGTATATGGAATGAATGTGATCTAAAATTCCCATAATTATCTGCTAGCATATGAAGCTCATTGAGCATTATTTGAATTGCACTTTACAAGTATCCCAGGTAGATATTGAAAAAGCATGGCACCGATGTAAAATGTTATCCAGACACTATCCCAACACCCCCCTCTGCAGTTTGCATGTATTCTTTTTAACTTTGACTTTTATAAATAGGGATGTTCATTTTATATGGATGTAGAATGTGTAACTTAAACAAGATATTGCATTATCCTAAGAGGCAATGATGTTGCAGCGGTCCGGTATTTCGACTTTTGGTAAATATTGACTAAATGTTGCCTGAATGCATAAATCCAGTGTTAACCTCAAGGGAAATCCTAGCACCTATGCATAAGCAGGTCAAATCATTCTATTGCCAAAACACGTCTAATATATGAGTTTCCAGTTGTTGTCTGACTACTGCTTCTCTGCCAAACCAATAGCAATATTAAAGTGGCTGGGGAAGGATAAAAACAATTTTTTTCTTCCTTTATGTATTTAATGTGATACAAAACAAATCAGTGCTTAATACTCCTTGACTCTAGATATTTTGTATGCAATAATATAGTCCTTAAAAAGCACAATGTTGTACTTACTGTATATATTTCTATCATTTGTGGTGAAAAAGTTAACGTTACTATACGCTCACATTGTGCCACCTAGTGTCAACTAAATAGTAATAACATCCAACTCAGAAACCTTGTTCATTGTGTAAACATGACTAAATACTACAGTAATAAATATAAGGCTGCATTGTAACAATGTTTGAGTTGTTCACTTAATCTTGTGAATAGGCAACTGTAATTTCATAGTATTAATGCATGGATGTTATATATGCATAGGACAGCTATGGAGTATATCAATATAGAGATAAACAATAAGACATAGATAGTTGTGAGATTGTAAGTATTGTATACAGAGCCATGGAAACGTAGGTAGTGTTACGGTTGCCTCCAGGCTGGCTGGAAGTTGGACCGTAGAAAAGGATGCTCCTAGCGCTCACCAAAGGACCATCAGCACCGTAGACACCATAACTACTGCGTACTCCACGAACCACTGCTGCTGGGCTGGTATCTCGCCGTCTGCTCTGCGCCCTGGACCTACGACCAGGCTCCAGGTTCCAGTAGGTGAACCTCTTCCTTCTGTAGAGCAAAGCAGGATCAGGAACAAGAGCTCTTACAAGAGCTCAGTAGCTAAGGGAGTATGAAGAGCATAGCAATCCCTATAGTGATTATAGCTGTCCCCTACAAACATGAGTCAAGGCTACAAGTTAGAGGGTCAGAAGAGGTCTGAGGTGCTGGAACACCCAGCCTGGCTTTTATTGAGGTTACATGCAAACAGGACACTCCCAGGGGGAGGCATAAAATCACCAATCACACATCTGGTGCAACCCACACATCCCCTCCCCTCAGATAAACAGTTAAACCAATTATCACATACAATAAAAATAGTTTTCACACACATACTGTAACTTTAAAACCATACATTCAATTTCCATAAAAGTAACATATTCAGACTCAGCATACATCAAACATAAACACTTCCAAAAATCAGGCAATTCCCTCCACTGGATCAAAAGTTAGCTGGAGGTCCCTTTATGACCGACCACAAACACAATTTCCTGCCCAAAACAGTTCCATAGATTTGGGCTGTACGGTCGGTCAATTTCATGCCGAAAAACGACTAAGCCCCATTTCGAACGGGACTTAGTCTCTGGAGCTGTAAGTTCAGAATGGAAGAAGGTGTTCGGTAAAATGTGTAGCCGATTTCAGTTCCACAGAATCTTTAGCATACACCGCTGACCGCATTCGACTGAACAAAGATGGCCGCCGCCACGTGCAATTAACCTGCAGTAACCTCACAGCCTGGGAGGTAAATTGCCTGCATACTTTAACTTCTGGGTGGTCCGCCTGTGTGGTACTTGGTTCAGTAAGCCCTATTTACTGAACCAAGAGGGGGAAAGCCAGGGGCAAGTTATTTTACAGGTCTGGGGACATAGTCTTAAAGGGGCATTGTTCAGCAAAGTCACAATATGTCCCCCAGACGGTTCTTAAAGGGCCATACACACCCAATAAAAGTTAATAAGTTTTCAGGGGCACAATCTTCCAGGGGCCATAGTCATGAGGAAGGAGGCTGGCAAATAGGCTTCTCCACAATCCAGGGACGCAGGGCAATTTTCCATTTAAAGGGCCAGTTACAAATAGCGATTTGTAACAGGTAGCATGATCTGACCATGCTGGATAATGGAATTATTAAGAATGGCTGAGATTTAATCACAGTAGAGTAGTCATATCTGGTAAATATTTGTGTCAGATATATGTTGCAGTGTAACAGTGTATAAACTGCGCAGACAAAACATTTTAATTTTGTTATTTTTAAATCTTTGACAGGAACTATCATTCACTATATTTTCATGCAGTTTGTTCAAAAAGTTTACTAAAATTTTATAAAAACAAATTACCTTTCTGACAGTGCTTGTATTGCTATGTGTTTCTATAGTGTTAAACACAGATGAGATGGCTAAATGTTTGTTTATGCATTTTAGGTTTACACATCCTCTGATGCTCAGCTCCAGCATGCACACAACAGGAATTCCTCACCCAGCTATAGTACCTCACTCAGGCAATAGAGATCTGGATAGCTATGAACAAAACATGTAAGTTCAGAATTGCTGACAGTTATGTCTGAGATTTGCAATTCTAATTTTGACATTCCTATGGCTAGTAAAAGTTGGCCTTCAAATATACTCAGTGATTCAACAGTATTGTGCACTTGCAGTATATATATTATACTATGTCATAAAACTCCATGGGGCATGTTTAGTTGAGTACCCACAAATGGATTTTCTACAACCAACCTAAGCTTCCAGAAGTTGTCCCAAATTGTCATACTCCTTGACACCTACCTACCTTTAGGTCTTTGTTTTATTTTTATGTAGACTCTTCCCTATCCATTCTTTTAGTGTGTGTGGAGGTCAATTCCTGGTTGCCTAGTTTGTAAGAGAGGAGGTATGTTTGATCTCTCTTCTTCTGCTGTCTGGCATGGCTGTATACTTATTCATATTCAGTCACTCATGTGTTACTCAACAAAAAACAGGAGTAGGAAAACCTATCTCAAATTCAACTAAAAGGAGTTTAAGTAAAAGATGAACACATCATTGCATTACTCCTTGATTTGTAGCGGTTTTGTACTTCTAGAACCAATTATGCTCAGTTGCAACATTTATTTATTTGTAGAAATTACACAGTAGAAATAACAGACTTGCTTATTTTTTATTTCTTTGTTTTCTTTTTGTCTCCTATTTAATTTATGCACAGGAAACCACATTCTGAACCAAAGAGAGAAAAGGAACCCAAAAAACCCACGATTAAGAAGCCCCTAAATGCCTTTATGTTGTATATGAAAGAGATGAGGGCAAAAGTTATTGCTGAATGCACACTAAAAGAGAGTGCAGCTATCAACCAAATCCTAGGACGAAGGGTAAGGAGGCTTTGAAACTGGAGAAAGAGAAATCATTGGTTTTGTCCTCATAACCTCATCAGACTGTGCCATACCAGCCTGTTTTCAGCTTGCTTAGAGGGATAATATTCACTTAGTGTGGTTTTCCTCCTTCCTTTCTTGTGGATCTTTCTCTCTTTTCTTTACTCTCCCCCTCTTCCATTTTGTATTTGTAAATAGTTCAAAATAGTTTGAAGTTAGTCTTAGGTATGGTATCATCTGTGATCTTGTGTTATATTATAGGCAACATAACCACTACAGGTCAGTGGACATAATCCCACAGTTTTTTTGATGGACAAAACAAAGTTTCTCGCTGGCTCCAATTTACTCTTTCAACTTACCAGTGTCAGTTCTACCCAACCTGAATGGCAGTAATTGGCTGAGAGCACTGGGGTAGTTTAAACACAGTACTTTAAGTCTATCACTGCTGTCCAAGTTAGACAGAATTGATATTGGCTATGCAGAAGTGTAAATTCCACATTACAAATGTGGCTGGAGAACTGGGTGAGCCCTGGTTTCCAGTAAGAGTTTTGTCAAATTTCCTAATTTCAATTGGCAGGGCAAGAAGACTATAGCAAAATAAACCATGTTTGTGATATCTAATGTAAATGTAAAATTTAAGTGATTAACATGAATTAAAAACATACTTCTGTGAACTACCCCACTTTATAAGGCGCCTAGTGGCCTCACTCATTCCCAACAGGCTGGCAAAACACTTTACATTTGATGGCGTTTATCGCATAGCAAAACCCCTAAGGGCACCTAAGTCAGCCCCACGTGACATAATCCTACGATGCCAAACCTTGACAGATAAAATAGCCTTAATAACGGCCATGAAAGGGAAAGCGCCCTATGACTTTGAAACACATCAAATTACATTCTTCCAGGACTTAAGCAGAGACACATTATCATGGCGCAAGAGCATGCAGCCTGTGACCGCTACCCTGCAAGCAGCGGGTCTAGTATGTGGGTGACCAAAGGCGAACAACACTTCGCTGTTGGGTGACCAAAGGCGAACAACACTATAAAATCACCAAAGTGGAAGAAGGACCGGCCTTGCTGACCACACTGTGACTCTCTAACAATGCCATAGGGGTGGACACTCCTCACCCAGGACCCGTGACATGAAACCTGGACTGACCAAACAAAAGACCTCCAGTTATTGTTATATACATTTTTAATACTTCATGTTCTACACACTAAACCAAGTTATGTATAACCTGTCTTTATTTAGGCTCTCATCTCTTGCACCGACAGGTCATACATTATCCTGTGCCTTTAAGGCAGTGCGGCTACACACTGCCCATGCCCCCCTCCCCCCCAATGCCTCAGGGTTAAGAGGCATAGCAACCGATGGAACACACACTAGTCAAAATGGCCCAACCTTTTTAATTCTCATAGACCTCCTTCACAGTCTTAAAGAACCCAGCCCTAACACGGCACACTCATACTCTGAAATATAATCCATTCACACATAGATGACTCTCAAACTCCTAGCCCTTACTCTTGTATCCAACTTTATACAAATCGTACGGCCAAAAGGAACAGGGGGCTTACCAGCGCAACTCCGGTACCAGCACCAAATCACCACCAGTGCAACCCGCTGAATCCACACTAGCTATGACACCTATAGCCACCACTGGCACGGGCGATGACATCGTTATGACTACCTAGCCCTAAATAAGAAAAATGTGCACTGATAATCTTAGCTCCAATGGCAGGAGGCTTCAATCACTGATTTATTTTATGCAACTGCTGATATGGCATACCCATACAAAGCCTGTATGATTACACCGGCACTGAAAATACAGTATTTAAAGGGACTCATTAACTCCCTATAGCCTAGGTTTGACGCACCTCTGCATCACACGGAGGCTAGCCATAGTTATATGGTGTATTGTATTACCACTACACAAGAATAGCCAACCTAGCAAAACGCTTAGCTGAACTTGCTCGGTGAGAATTAGTTGAATCCCTAATAGCGACTGACTAACACTTTACTCTCCGGTGTGTAAAAATTAAGCATGTAACTAATGATCCTTATCTTACAGGTCATACACAAAATCCGCTAATGCATAACCTATACGTTATAGAACAGTTTGTAATCGTTTGTTTCTCGTGATAAAACATTTTTAAAATGTGCTAGCCAACCACATGCCATAATAAGTTGATGTTCATGACAAGCCTGCAGATGCTGTTGTGGCGCTGCAAGACTAACTGTATGTTCGTTAATATGCACAAGAAAAATAAAGAATTTAAAAAAAAACATACTTCTGTAAATATCAATACATTCTACGTGTTTTTTATGGGTAAAAATATCATTATTTATTATTATTTTAAAATCTTTATTTATGAACAGTCAGGTGACACAATAGCAGGCATCATCACAAGCAGTGAAATAGATATAAAAATTATAAAACAGTGCTGCAAGGCCGTCATTTTTGTGAAAAATATAAATAACATAAATTAAGCACTAATGCAAATGTGGTCAATCGAATAACGAGATAAAAAAAAAAGAATGAGTGTAGAAAGAAAAGAAGGCAATAGGAAAAGTATAAAGAAAGTAAGATAATAAAGGAGTTACAGTGGAAGGTTGGCTTGCGCCTTACCCCCTGTAACGAACAGCCTCATATTCCCTTATAAGATTCTCATTTCTGATATGTTTGTTGAAGAAAGCCATAGTTTGGTGAACCTGAGCAGTCAACTTGTCCATGAATTAGGTATCCTTAATCTTGAACTCTATCTCGGCTATACAGGGGGCCTCCGTCTGCCCTATGGACTTAATCCTAATATTTTTAAGTGAATTTGCTTTTAAGTAGGTGTTTATTTTAACTGTAAAATTGTGTGCAATAATTTTATAGTTTTGGCTAAATTTAATGTTTTTCTTTTCATAGTGGCATGCGTTATCTAGAGAAGAGCAGGCAAAGTACTATGAACTTGCAAGGAAGGAGAGGCAGCTTCATATGCAGCTCTACCCAGGCTGGTCTGCAAGAGACAATTATGTAAGTATAGTACTATACTGCTATCAATCTTACACCACATTATTTAGATTTAATTAAAGGAAGCCTATAGCCCCAAAAGTAACAATTGTTGTTTCGGGACTTTAGGTTACTTTAAAGAGATGTCATCCCTGTTCGCCCCTTTGCTGTGTAAAATGTAAGTTAAAGTTTAATCACCTCATATCCAGCATTGGGACTCCTCCACTACTGCCTCCAACTCCTCCTCCGGTGATATCAGCATGACCTCACTTGCATTCTCCTCTAACCCATTGCTTCTGATTAAAAAGCATTAGCTTGAAATCAAGCATGCACAGCAAAACGCTGTGATCCTCCAACCAAATTCTGCTATCAGCAGCATTTTATTTCAGGATAGAGTTTCACTGAGATGAAGCGGTCTTTCTGACTTTAATGGTCATTTTAAATATGCGACTGTTTCAGAATAGTGTTCACACAAATGGCTTATTAGACTTATGAGTAATGACTCAGGACATTCTGTTCATACTTTGGTGTATGTTTTAAACTTGGCTATTTTGACCTAAATTTTGCAAGTTCAGAGCTCTGTTCACCACAGTTAACTTATTAGTGAATAAACTCATGTTTTTTTTGCCATTTAAAAAGGTTTGCCATGAGACTCGTATTTAAATATAGTTTTAACGTTTACTGTCATCATTTAAAATCGTGATCGCTTGCATTGATCTGCTATTTTTATTCTGGACCTTGTGGGGATATTTATGGGATGATAATAGTAAACCGTTGAGAATTGCCCACTATTTCAATTCTCCAGATCCCAAAGATCGTTATCATGTAGTGAAATGTATTCCATATAAATAAAATCACAATTTGTTATAAAAATAGATACAATTTATTGTGACAATTTAAATAATAATAATATGTAACGTGTGATAATAATCAATGAATATTTAGTATAACATGAATATGCAATACAATGGCAATGTTAAAACACGTTCCAATGGTTAACAGCTTCAATTGTCAAGACAAGATTTATGACGGTACTTCAGAGACAAAGAAAAACTTTCTTTGACAGATCACAGCAAAAGGCCATAAAACTTTAGCTAACAGTTACTGAATAACTGAGTAACCCTTTCAATGCTGGCTAGATCCTCCTAAGATCTATTCTCATGTAATTTTAAATAACATAACATTTAAACCAGCTCATTAGTCATTTCCTGGAACCATCCAATAAGAGAAATCTACCAAATTCTATAAGCTGAATTTTTAATTTGCCTAAAAATAAATCTTATCTTATATTAGAGCAAATCAATACACCTGGATAAATACCACGATATGCTAACATGTGATAAATCACATAATATATATATATATATTTAATTATTCTTAATTCCACCTGCAGAATGGAATGTTTATAACTGTATATTCTTTAGTTAACTAAGATTTATAAATATCGAAATCTGACCGTGATTTATCCAGTCATATATCATGCTATTAGAAAATGTTTAATTAAATTATATTAATTAAATGAAACCAGCATATTTACCAGTTAATGAGATGTTCTCATCAGATGTTTTCAGGTAGCTAAGTGTCAAGTAATGTTTGTCATGGGTCTCTTTCTCTCTCTGACTCACTTGCTTCTTACTTCTTGTCTTTCTTCTTCTTGACTCCTTTCTTCCTCCACCTAGCCTGTGATCCTGATTTTTAAAGGGCCAGACTTTCTGTTCCTCATTACTTGATAAGCCAATAGGAAATTGAAGGTGGGGTTACCCTGCATATAGCAATTTAGGTATTTGGTGCATAGAGGGCAGTATCGCCTAACTAAACTTTCCTATCCAGGAAACAGTTAACTTTTCGTGATGACGATTTTGACGTAATTTGGCTTATCTATATGGCTATTATAATTTAAGTTTACTTGTCAGTTCAAAGAGTTTCTTTGGGCTTTTTCCAGACAGTGTGTCGACAATTCCTGCTGTAATTTCTAAAATTGGCAGTTTAAACTTAATTTTAACTTTTACTTTACAATGAGACCTTATACAATTTAGAAAGTCAAATTAATTACTGAGTCTTATCTGGTCACTGGTGTCTGGCTTTCTTGTGTGAAGCTAACATTAAGAAGAGTATTTCACCCCCTTCTCTGTTAGACTCATTGTATCACTTGGTTTGTTTATACAAAGCATTCCTTAGTTACATAGAAACATAGAAACATAGAATGTGATGGCAGATAAGAACCATTCGGCCCATCTAGTCTGCCCAATTTTCTAAATACTTGCATTAGTCTCTGGCCTTATCTTATAGTTAGGATAGCCTTATGCCTTTCCCACACATGCTTAAACTCCTTTACTGTGTTAACCTCTACCACTTCAGCTGGAAGGCTATTCCATGCATCCACTAGTTCAGGCTAGTGTTTAGTTACAAAGAGGATAGAAATTTGTGTCTTTGTTAGCTTGAAATCCAAAATGGAGTCTGCTCTGTTCTGAGTGATTCAGGCAATATACACTTTGAATTTCTATCATAGCACAAAATGTCTGCCGATATAAATATCCTGACAACCTGACAGACATGAGTTAATTTCATGGAAATCAGCCTTTCTTTATAAAAAGGATTGCTGCTGATAAAATAGACAGAGGAAATAGAAAAATCAAAGCAGTGCATCCACATTAGGGTAGGGTGTGAAAATCTTTATTGATAATTTAAAAGGTTTCATAGGGAAGCGGAAAGTCATATCTAATAGTTTTTTGTACTTAACCCTTAATTAAGTACCACTGACACTTTGACATTGTATTTCCTTTTATTATTCATAAACTAAATATAAAACTAAATTACATTTATTGTGGGTTGTGGTTTGGTGGCCAAATAGATACTAATCAGTTGATTTTATAATACAATTTTTTGATATGTGTTGCGATTTAAGTAACATCAAGCATCCTAGTTAAATATTTATATTTCAACAGAAAATTTACTTTTTTTTTGTTTGTTTGTTTTGTTTCGTTTGTCTTTTTTTTTTTTTTTTTTTTTTCAGGGGAAAAAGAAAAGAAGAACCAGAGAAAAACATCAGGATACAAATTCAGGTAAGATTTCCAGAGGGGGGTGTGTATAAACAAATGGCAAGAATAAAAATTCGAATTATAATAGTCTTCACAAATAAAAAAGTAGAGAACTTTAAAATTAAGTCAATATATGCAAACATATTTAACTTGGCACAATTAAGTCCACGTCTGGTATGCTAATAAACTTGTAAATAATAACAGTAGTTTTTTGAATGTTTAGCATCTTTTACATACATCTGTGTAGAGAACTGCTGCTGCTGATCTTTGTATTATTAGTCTTTTAAGTCATATTATGTCACACTAAAACAGAACTGCGTTTGTAGGAACTACACAAACCAATAAGGGTTAATCCACGAGTTTCCACAAATTTTACTACATTAACTGTGCCTCTTTGGGGCATACCCAAAAAATGCAGCAGCAGGCATTATTATTTGGAAAGAACATTCCTCTTGAAGAGTACTTTAAAAACCATGTACAATTGTTTTTTTGTTTTTTTTTCCTTCTTTGTTTACCTTAATTAATAGTCTATTTTTTGGGAGGGGGGTTGGGTTTGGCTCAATATTAAAATTAGATCTTCAAAAGCTGATTTGCTGCTGTTACAAATGTAAATAAAAAATTAATTATGCAGTAAATATGCAGTATCACCCTATATTCTTTGTTTCTGGGTTGTACAGGTTAAGAATAGTGTATGGTAGGTGAGGTTTTTTTAATAGAATTTTGGACCCTTCAGATAATATTTTAAGGCATGATCAAATTTTAGCTCATGGGGTAATAAAGGTCTATGCCAACTCGGTGCTGAATTATTGATTTGCATGAGGTGGAGACCTATTTTTTATTTTTAGTTTTTCTTCTAATCTATACATTTGCTAGCAATTCTTCTAGCACAATGAAGATGTAGAATATAATTACTTATATAGTGATCAGCCACAATAATAAAACCACCCCTCGTGCAGCCGAACAGCTCTGATTTGTCGAGGCATGGACTCCACAAGACTTGTGAATGTGTCCTGTGCTAGCTGGCATGAAGACATTGGCAGCAGATCCCATTGGTGTTGCAAAGTGGGACCTCCATGTGACCTCCATGGATCAGATTTGTTGTTCCAGTACACCCCACCAATGCGGCTTAAAATCTGGTGAATTTGGAGGCCAAGGCAACACCTTGAACTCTTTGTCATGTTCCTCAAACCATTACTGGACACTTTTTGCAGTGTGGCAAGATGCAGTATCTTGCTGAAAAAGCCATTGCCATCAGGGATCATCATTGCCATGAAAGGGTGTAAGTGGTCTGCAAAAATCTCTAAGTAGGTGATATGTATCAAAGTAACATCCACATGAATACCAGGACCCAAGGTAACCCAGCAGAACATTGCCCGGAGCAAAACACTGCTTATGCTGACCTGCCTTCTTTCCATAGTGCATCCTGCTGCCATTTCTTCCGTTCGTAAATGACGATCCCGCATCCGGCGCTCCTGATCTAAAAGAAAACGTGATTCATCAGGACAGGCAACCTTCTTCCATTGCTCTATGGACCAGTTCTGATTTTCATATCTCCATTGAAGACACTTACAGAAGTCATCAATGAACAGAAGTCATCATTGGGCATTCTGATTGGTCTGTGGCTATGAAGTCCCATACGCAGCAAACTTCGATGCACTGCACTGTGTTTTCTGACACCATTCTATTGAATTACACCTTTATATTCTATATGACCAGAATTCATTTTTTCAGCAATTTGAACTACAGTAGCCCTTCTGTGTGATCAGACAATATGGACTAGCCTTTGATCCCCACTTCTGTGTCTTGAGCTCCCATTGTCACGCAGTGCATCTTAGTTTGCTGCATATGGGGCTGTGTCAGAGTGCCCATGATGACCCCTGTTCACTGCTGTAATCGCCTTTAATTGGGCTGTGCGCAACAGAACTGGACAATGAAGCAATGAAAAAAAAAGGTTGTCTCGTCTGATGAATTACATTTTATTTTATATTAGGTGGATGGCTGGGAGTGGCCTCTTTCAACATCAGAGGGACCTACATAATATTAGGCAGGTGTTTTTTTTATTATTTTATTCTTTATTTTTCTGTGCATAAAAGGCAGTTACAGATGAATTTGCAATGGCATGACAGCATAGACAAATAATGTAATGGAAAACAGTGAGATATAAGGGCATGACATAGAAAATCAATGCACATTTTTAAATTAAAGGTAGGAAAGAAAGATTTTTGTTAGTTAATGTAGAAACAGGAACATGTTAGGCATATCTGTCTAGGTAGAAAGAACAAGTGATGCAACTACACAGGATTGGTATAAGACAGAAAGAAAGACACCACCAGTTGTTTAACTGTGCTCGCTGAGTGTGAAGGTAATCCAGTATGCAAACTAAGCTAAACTGCCAGACTGGGCACGGGTAGCTAAATGGTAGCTTATTCAACGAATACTCATAGCACACAAACAAATTCCTGGAAGGTATAAGAGGGTACAGAAGCCTCCATGGATTCTGCAGTTTGCCACAGCACTCCATCTCCCATGACTCCAAACCTCTCTCTTTGCAATAAGACAGAGTCCACAAGACTGCAGAGAGGTATCATTTTCACAGGTACGTATCACACATGTGCAGGCTGAGCAACAGGGATCGGTAGTGTTGTTTGCTGACTCTGTCTCCTCAACCTCGGCCAGAACCGCCGGCATATCGCTTCAAATTTTTCGTTAAAGTATCCCTCCCAGCTCTGCACCTCAGCTTGTGGAGCTGCAGACAGGTGAGTAATTGGGGGTCGGGATAACCCCCACCTGTCCAGTGGGGTGGGGACACGGGGCTCTGAAAATCCAATTAGGAGTATCAGACGAGGTTGCCAGTGTGGGTAAGTCCATCAAGAAGGGATTTTCACCCTCTAATTAGCTTTTAGAGCAGGATTAAGCAGGAGTCCAAGCACTCTGCGACCACATGGCGTCCAGGTCCCTCCCCTTGGCAGGTGGTTTTATTGTTGTGACTGATCAGTATATATCTAACACCCCTTGACAAGTGCCATTGTAACCATATAATCAATGTTATTCACTTCACATGTCATTTATGGCTGATCAGTGTATCTGCTGTTTTATGACTTATGTTATAGTTTTGATAATACCATGAGCCCAGCATTCTGCTTAAAGGACCACCATAGGCACCCAGACCACTTCAGCTTAATGAAGTGGTCTGGGTGCCAAGTCCATCTGCTATGTTTACAAATGGGTTAATCCAGCCTCTAGTGGCTGTCTCATTGACAGCCGCTCGAGGCGCTTCCGCGCTTCTCACTGTTATTTTCACAGTGAGAAGACGCCAACGTCCATAGGAAAGCATTGAGAATGCTTTCCTATGAGACTGGCTGAATGCGCGTGCGGCTCTTGCCGCACATGCGCATTCAGCCGATGACGGCAGAAGAAGGAGGAGATTCCCCAACGCCGAGGGAGC
Organism: Pelobates fuscus; assembly: GCF_036172605.1. NCBI lineage: Eukaryota > Metazoa > Chordata > Amphibia > Anura > Pelobatidae > Pelobates > Pelobates fuscus. The sequence continues at coordinate 132,637,454 of NC_086319.1, read as the reverse complement.
CCGGCACTGGAAAAGGGTAGGAATTTAACCCCTTCCTCACCATAGAGCCCGGCTGGAGGGGGACCCAGAGGGTGAGGGGGACCCAAGGACCCTATAGAGCCAGGAAAACAAGTATGTTTTCCTGGCACTATAGTGGTCCTTTAATAAAGCAAACTATAAAATAATTGATTTTAGGAGTCTTGCAGCAGAGGAGCTTAATGAGGTTGTTCAGGTGAGAACTATAGCTCCCTGCAGCCTTTCTCATGTAAACACTGTATTTTCTGAGAAAATACAGTGTTTACATTGAAAGCTAGGAACACCTCCAGTTGCAGTCACTCAGAGTGAGCCAGAGGGACTTCTGAGTTGATGGAGGCATAATATGCCTCCATCCACTCAGATCTGCTGTGCACAAGCATCCTATGATTCAGTATCTCCTCCCACTGCATGCAGACACTGAAATTTCCTCATAGAGATTCATTAATTCAATTCATCTCTATGAGGACATGCTGATTGGCCAGGGCTGTGTTTGAATCATGCTGGCTCTGCCCCTGATGTGCCTCCTTGTCAGTCTCATCCAATCCTATGGGGAAGCACTCAGTGGCGGATCCAGGGGGGGGGGGCGCAACGGGAGATTCCCCCCCCTCCCGAGATTGTCCCCTGCCGGCTAATGCGGGGCTGGTACTGTCCAAGTGCCAGCCCTACAATGTGCCTTCACGGACAGGAGGGAAGATCAGAGGGAGAGAGGACCCTGGAGCTCAGCCTGAAGCTCCTCTGGGTCGTATACTCGCGAGCATGGAGCGTTACCACGGCAACGCTCCGGATCTCGCGAGAGTGAACTCTAGCCCTGGAGCGCGGGCTAGAGTTCACTCTCCCCACTGGGACCACCAGGGACTCCCCACCGGACCACCAGGGATCCAGAAATGTCCCCCCTCCTCCCACATAAATATATACATTTAATTTAAATTAAAAAAAATTATTAAAAAGCATGCCTACCCTCCTTCCCCCCCATACACACACTGCCCCCACACACACACACTGCCCCCCCCACACACACACACTGCCCCCATACATACACTGCCTCACACACACACTGCCCCCATACATACACTGCCTCACACACACACTGCCCCCATACATACACTGCCTCACACACACACTGCCCCCCATACACACACTGCCACCCATACATACACTGCCTCACACACTGCTCCCCCATACACACACTGCTCCGCCATACACACACTGCCCCCATACAAACACTGCCACCCATACATACACTGCCTCACACACACACTGCTCCCCCATACATACACTGCCCCCCAAACACACTGTCCCACACACACATACAGTGCTCCCCATACACATGTACACTGCTCCCATACACACATTGCCCTCCCCACACACAGTGCCCCCATACACACACTGCCCCACACATACAGTGCCCCCATACACATACATACAGTGCCCCCCCATACACATACATACAGTGCCCCATAAACATTCAGTCAGTGCCCCCCATACACACACATACAATGCCCCCATACACACACTGCCCCAAACACACATACACTGCAACTCTCACACACACTGCCCCCTAACACACACAGCCCCCTAACACACACACTGCAACCCTGACATACACACTGCAACCCTGACATACACTGCCGCCCTCACGCACTCACACACACTTCACCGCTCACACACACACACACACTGCACCTTTCACACACACACACACACACTGCACCTTTCACACACACACACACACACACTGCACCTTTCACACACACTTCACCCCTCACACATACCACTTCTCCTATGCCCTATATCCCAGCAGACCCCAGGTAAGTGTTAAACTGTTCCTAAACGGTTTGACTACTTACTCTGGGATGGGATCCTGGCACTACTGGTACCATAACTACTACACTGAGCTGTAGTGATTATTGTGCCTGGATTATTTCTTTAAATAATCTACAAGTGCCCCTCCCGAGATCAGGCTCTGGATCCGCCACTGGAAGCACTGTGATTTGATCAGGCTATCACATGTCAGCAGACTGCTTGTTTATCCTGAGTCTAACAGCATGCAGATTTACAGCTCCTGGCTTGAATTCAGTAAGATTTTTACTATATTTATGAATGCATGAGGGGCCCAGGGGGGGCTAGATGGTCGTGTTAACACTAAAGGGTCAGGAATACATGTAGTTGCACTGGTGACTATAGTGTCCCTTTCAGGTTTTCTGACTGAGCCTGCTACTGTATTTTAGCAGGTGTTAAATCCATGCCTAAGAAGTGGGGTATTAGATAAGGATGCAAACTCCATTATAATATTCTGCTAATCCATTAAGCGTGGAGAAATGTACATGGCACATTAAAGCACTCCCTATTAATTCCTCTGACAACAAGTTGGGCTCAGTAATGGCTAGAATGTCTGTCAGATGCTTAGGCACTGACATTAGAAAAATAAACCTAGTCGGAGAAGTATGCATGTATGATCAGTGCTAGAAGAAATGTATACACAAATTGTTAGGCTACATACAAGCAGGCCAATAAGAATGGTATACACAAGAAGAAGAAAAAAACACAGCCTTCTTACTGTTTTGTCACAATTATATTTATATATATTTATATTTTTGCTTTTAAATATGTTGCCAAAATAATTCAAATTAAATATATATCCACTGTGATAAATGTATGAGGCTAACTGTATTTGAGATGTCATGAGTTAAATCTCGTAGGTGATCTCTAAAATATACTTTTGAAATGGACAGCAGCAAATAAACCCTTTGTAACTTAAACAATCCAACTACTACTAGGGGCTATGGTGTTTTTAGTGTTCCTCCAAGTTCTGCCTATGTTTGGTGTAAGAATCACATTACTAAAGCAAGAGTAGATGCAGTGCGTGCGTGTGTTTTTTGTTGTTGTTGATTGTGTGTTTTTTTTTTTTTATGGGGGTCTGGTGGAGACAAAGTAATGTTTAACCCTTGCACCCTCTGAACCAAGGCCTAGATTGGCCTTGTTCTTGCCATTCACCATAGCATTTTTGAGACAGTTCCACACCAAAGGTAACTAGTAATACTGAAATTAGTTGGTTTACAAGGAAAAATCATGTACTTTGGGTAGAGACCAAATTCAAATTGGACAAAAGTGGTAAGTAGAGTGCCTCAGGGTTCTATCCTGGGAAAACTTATCTTTATTATATTTATAAATTATCTTGAATTGGACATTGAAAGTCATTTGTTGGTTTTTGCATATGACACAAAACTAGGTAAGATAATACAGTCTGAACGTGATATAACTTCTTAACAGAGGGATTTGGATACATTGGAGGACTAGGCAGTCAGATGAGATAAATATAGATAAATGGAAAGTCATGCATTTTGGAATAAGGAATCTATAAGCCACTTATACATTATATGGGGTTGAGTTAAGGATAACATTAAATGAAAAGGACCTGGGACCAATTTTGCAGTTGCAAAAGCTAGTAAAGCACTTTCCTGATTCAAATATAATTTTGCAAGAGCACTCTGCGCAGCTCAAATGTGTCAAATGAAGTGCTCACACTGTGCCTTATAGGATTTGGGAACCCTATAAAACAAACCTGGGTCAGTAGGACAGGACTGTTGATAGGTATGTTCACCACTTTCATTTACACAACAGAGCAAACATAGCCTACTGTGTTTTTTCTTTGTATAATCCATACATAAACAGACTCTGACAAAATAATATGTTTGCTTGGTCTCCCTCCTCTTTTACACTACTGCATTATGAAAAGGAGTCTTTGGGGTTTAAAGCCTTTGGGCTGCTTAAAACCCAAAATGTAGTCACATCTCCAGCAACTGCTACCATTACATCACCATTGTGCTGTAATTTATAAAAAATAAAATAAAAGGGATGGTATTAAAAAAGTACTTTATATAAGTAGATAATAAAATATAGTCCAAGTAACTTAACACTAGTCCAATATAGTGGATCCACAGCAGTAGGGAAAGTTCTTGTGGAACGGTAGATAAAGGATAGTCACGAGTGTAGGGTTGTAGTCCAATGGAACATGTAGGGAAGAAATAAAAAGAACGGATTCCAATGGTACAGTATATAGATGCACTTAAATATTCGGATTATAATAATAAGGAACTGCTCACAATATCCAGAGCTAAAATCCAGCTCTGGTATGGAATGCGTGAAGTGGAATGATCCCCACTCAAGCATATAAGGAGTACTTCCGATTATTAGATGTATATGACAGTACGGTAGTCCAACAGCAGAGTGGCCCAACCCAGAATAAAAGAAAATATAGTGCTCACTGTATCTTTTTAAAATAAAAAGATAAAAATATGAAATATACAGTATATTGAGCAGGCTCACTGCTCGGTGAATAGTGTATGGGGGGTATAATCCACACCTAAGGATTCTTTGTGCTTCTTTAAGGAGATGAAAAATAATGTAGTCAGGTCAGGATATTAAAGTAAAATATAAAGTGAAAGAAAGGAATATAGCAACCAAAGTATATAAAGCCAAAAAAATCCTTTTATTATCACAAATTAAAAGGTTTCTAGACGCGTTTCGCCTGAACAGGCTTCTTCATGTAGAAACTAGTAAAAACATAGACCTGACATAAATGAGTTTATATAGGATACGTTAATTGCATTGAGATTTGAATATTCCTGCCATAATGACGTCATCATAATCTTAATAGAAAGATATATAATAAAAATGTAACTTTGCAACATGGTTAAAGGTAAGTAAACTATTAGGGTATATTATCGAAGGTTATTTGTAATATTACTTAATAAAAACAAGCCTTTAAAATGCTTAAAATAGAGTATAAAGAGAATCACGTGACGCGTGGCTTGTTACGTGATCTCGGGTGGAATGCATGCCTCAAAGATAGGCGGGACGCATGTGTGATAAGGCGGAGTGAGCGGGAGCTGAGCCGTCAGAGAGAGAATCGTCGCGTCACCACAGCGGAGGAGCCTCGTGGTGGTAGCGACGAAGAGATACATTTGCCGATATGCTGTCTGGTCAACTTGGCAGAACAGACAGCATAGACAAACATATGTCAAACGGGTCACAGGATCAAGACCTGAAGGGAGTGCAGAGAGCAGACTGATCTCCTGCACAATTAGTAAAACGAAGCATAAATATAGGACAGAAAGGCACATACATTAAAAAATTATGCAATAACAGATTTGACAGACTTGTATAACAATATATAAATAGAAAAGGCTTTTACATTAGCAGATATATGTAGTGCACAATGATATAGGGATATGTATAATAAAAACAATAGAATAACATCAAATATTGTGTGCATATTGGTGCAAAAGGATTAAATGAGACATTGTAATATTTGACATTTGTGAATAGTAACATATATAAATAAGAAAATGAGTATAGCAAAGAGTATAACTGAGAGTTTTAAAATAAAAATATATGGGTAAAAATGAATACATGAAAAAGTAAAAATAAGAATAAATAGTAAAAAGGAATGAAAATGAAATGTAAAATCTATAATCGGTATTATTATAAAAAAATAAAAAAGGTCAAAGTCTATATTTAGACCTTGTGGGGCAAGAGTCTTTAGATTATATGCCCATTCCATTTCTTTGCTCCCTAAAATCTTTTTTATATCGCCTCCTCTCTACGAGACAATGCATGTATCTATGCCTATGCATTAAGGATATTTAGGATTTTTACCGTGTTTTTAAAAATGTTTTGATACTGAGTGGTTCTCATAACCGCTACGGAATCTGTTAGCGCTATATAAATGGCAATAATAATAATAATAATAGTCCGGCAGTGTTCTGCCAGTCTGGTCTTAAGATTTCTGGTGGTCATGCCGACATATTGGAGCCCGCACGGGCATTCCAATAAATAAATTAAATTTTTTGTATTACAATTGATAAAAAAATTTATAAAGTACTTTAGAATGCAAGTGTTTTATGGGTGTAGAGTGGTCCTTGAAATTCTTTGCCAGAAGTGTGAGATCTGATGTCTGCAAGTCACATGGTTTAGTATTTTTCTTGTTTGAGATAATTTGTGCTTTTTGCTAAAGTGCAAGTGGTGAAACGACAAAAAAATTGCAGAATTCATGTTGTCAATTTACCACAATTCACTGTTTAGTGAATAAGCTCCAAATATGTGGTTCTCTTCCTTAAACTTTTTAAAATTAAATTAAATTATTGCACACATTCTTTGCTCAAGATATTCTTAACAACGCATGGATTGATTGAAAAGTAAACTGCTTGCTTTTTTATTTTTTTATTTTTTTGCTGTTCTTGAACTTTTTGACTATGGCATACTATCTTATTTTAATGCTTTGTCAGCTTGCTATGGTGGTGCACACAATTTAACACATGCTAGTGCTAAATTACCAAATGTTAATTCGTCAAACTGTACTGTTGTGAGCAACCAAAGTACGGTACTGCAGCATGCACTTTATGATATTTGATTACTCAATGTATATGTATAGTATGTTAAAACAATTGAAGGAACACTCCTAATGTTAAAAAAAGAACAATATTTAGTTTTACCATTTTGATCCCAGGCCATCCCTCTCCACGCTGCTCTGCTCGAACCCAAAAATACTGTCAGTGATGACAGTCTCCTCTTCCTCTTTGGACAAAGTTGATGCATGGACAGCTATTGGCATCAATGCACCAAGCTATTGTGTCAATAACCCAATATAATGCTTCTCAAAGGGAGGCTCTTACTATCTCTACGATTACTCATTAGAGTGAATCAGAACGCACTCCTAGCTGTTAGCTTGGCTGCCAGGGGATGTTCCTAAAGTAGATCATAAAAGTGCTGATTTCTCTTGAATTCTGTAATTTTATGAATGGGGACAGAGGAAACATGCAGTTAAGCCCTAAATCGCATCAGCATGCTGGAGTATATTAGGGATGTGGAGTGTCTCTTTAACAAAAATGACTACCTGTACAGACCACAATAAAGTAAAACTATGAATGTATGTTCTGGGATGGAATTTTCGTTTAGATTTGGCTCATCCTTCATTTATATTGACTCATCCTCCCATCATATCCTGTTTAAGAGTGAAGAAGCAGATTTTGGGCACAGTACTGAGCTATGTATATAAAATAGCTATACTGAGTATGCAAGAATGACAAATACCCATGTTTGGAAGTCACAAAGTGGCTCCCCAGCATGATGACTGCTCCAAACACAAAGTATACTTAGTGACTTTTTCTTATTGACACTGCTATTTACTTTTCAGGGGTGCTTACTATATGTGGGCAGTTTGCACTTATGCATCTTTGTGTCTACATCTTACAGTTTTAAGTGCCTAAATTTTTGTTGCATCTTTTCTTCCCTTTTTGTGCGGCTTTACCTTCCCCTGCGCATGTTTCTATACTCAGATCCTGGCTCCCCTAAGAAATGCAGAGCTCGCTTTGGCCTCAACCAACAAACGGACTGGTGCGGCCCGTGCAGGTGTGTATCATAAAAATATCTGCTTCTTTTGCACTCTGTCTTTAACTCTTTTGCATGCTTTTATCTAACATAAGTCTTGCTCACTTGTGTCAAATGGTAATGCCAACTCCCCAATAATTATTCTGTGGTGTTTTAATCTTTTTTATTAGGCTCAAGATTTATAGTAGATATTTGTGGCAAATTCTGGTTAAAAATCAAGGTCCAATAAAAATAAATAAATAAAACAGATCATATGTGCAGCACACGAGGCAATGTAGTTTTCGGATATTTATTTTTAGTTTTTAACCAGATATTGTCCTTAACAATTATGAAACTAACCTGCATTTCTTTACTTTAAATTGTATTAAAAAAATATTCACTGCATATAACCAACAGTAGTAATCCATATGACATAAATGCTTTAGTAACACTCCACTACAATCTGCTATGGTGTAAACAATATATATATTTTTTTAAATGAACCAATTAATGTAGTGACCGCCAGGTGCAAAGGGCAAATCCTCTAACAGTGACTGAACGGGACAAGAGAGAGGCATTCAATTGTAGGATTAAAGTGACTGTGTCACCTCCATTTTACCTTTTTCATCTTGCTTTCTCTTCTCTTCCTCTTTCAGAATGTTCTTATTTTCTATTTCTGATCTAGTTCTCTTTGAAACATAAGATATAGTAGGGGCTACTTTGTCTTGTGTATTATTTTCTACAATTGGCAATCTTGACAAAGGGTGGAGCTTAAGACAAACTTCCTTTTGTTCAGGGCCGGTGCATGGATTTCTGCCGCCCTAGGCAAAGATCCATTTTGCCGCCCCCTCATGAAAGCAAATACAATCTCAGAGGTTTATTCACTAAACTCTGAATTGCAGTAAGTTGAAAACCAAATTGCAAAGTATAAGCAAAAACAGCTCAGCTGTGACTGTAGCCGAATTGGAGAATTCTTCTAGATATAGCTAGTTTGGCCTAAATTTGCCATATGGTTTCCAGTTAGGTCTACCTAATACACACATACTGCTGCATGCATACATCCATAAACACACACTTCTTAATACCTACATCCATACACACATACTGCTTCACGCCTGCATCCATACACACATACTGCTTCATGCCTGCATCCATAAACACATACTGCTTAATGCGTACATCCATACACACACACTGCCTAATACATGCATCCATACACACATGCTGCTTAATACCTACATCCATACATACATGTATCCATACACACATACTGCCTAATACATGCATCCATACACATATACTGCTTAATACCTACATCCATACACACATACTGTCTAAGACATGCACCCATACACATATAATACCTAATACCTACATCCATACACACATACTCCTTTATACATGTATTTTACATTGAATACATAATTTATTGCTGTGATAAATGATGTATTCAATTCATTTGGTGAATTTAATTTATAATAAGACTAGCACAGATGAGCACACACACTGACAGACGACCATACACTGCCAAATGAGCACACTCACTGACCGACACATACTGACCGACACATACTGACAGACACACTCACTCACTCACAGACAGACACACTGGCAGACACACACACACTGACGGACACAAAAACAGACACTCACTGACATTCAAACACTCACACAATTTAATTTTTTGAGGCCCATCCAGCCTCCCTACCTCCCTGGGGTCATGTGTGGGGCAGCTCCTCACTCCTCACACCCGCTGTTTAGTATGCCTGGGCCAGAATGACGTCATATTCTTGTTACCGGCATCACAGAGGGCGCGCGAGAGAGGACTGAGAAGCTGGAAGATCAGTCTCCCTCGCTGCCAACACTTGTCTGCCTTCTCCCCCGGCATTTATCGGCAGAGCAGGCGCCTGCCATCTGGGTAAGCAGTTGTCAGTTTCGGGGGTGCCCTAAGGTACCTCCTGGGCCCTTTGAGACAGGGCTTCTCTTGGCTCCTCCACCTTCGGGCACATGGAGGATTGGCCCGGCGCTGGGTGGGGGGAGGGGCTGCTGAACAGCTGCTCGCCCAGTGCTGCGGCCCAAGACAGGGGTAGCCCACTAGGAATGCCTAATTCGCCGGTTGCACTGGCCCTGCTTGTGTTAGCTTGACAGAGGAAGTGAAGCTTGCCTTGAAGGAACACTAAAGGGTCAGAAACACAAACGTATTCCTGGCCAATGGAGTGTTAAAACCACCATTTAGGTAGCTTGCCTCCCTCTTAGCCTACTTAAAAGATAATAAAACGTATCTTATTTCCAGCGCTGCTAGGGTCTGCTGGCGCTGGGCCCGGCCTGATCCACCTCCTTGCTGACATCATCAGAATTTATGATTTCAGCCAATCCAATATTTTTCTAATAGAGAAAGCATTGGATTGGCTGAAATCGGCAAGGGGGCTGGGCCAAATGCTGGCTTGGCCAGTGAGCACCCCCTCATTGAAGCATTGAATCAATTCATCTCCATAAGGAAAGTTCTGTATCTGCATGCAGAGCGTGGAGACACGGAATGGCAGTGCTGCAGCACTGTGCAGCACTGCCCCAGGAAGCACCTCTAGTAGCCATTTGAGGAGTGCCCAGTGGAGGTGTCCCTAGGTGGCAATGTAATAAACACTGCCTTTTCTCTGAAAAGACAGTGTTTGCATGAAAATGCATGCATGGAATGATTATACTCACCAGAACAAATACAATAAGCTGTAGTTGTTCTGGTGACTATAGTGTCCCTTTAAGCTTCATGCTTTTGTTACATTTGTCAGGCGTAGGAAAAATACATGGAATAAAGTAGTCCCTACAGTATCTTATGGTTTAAAGATAAATAGATCAGAACAGATTTTGAAAGAGTCAGAAAAGAGGAAACAATAAGAGAAAGGTAAGTTTGAGGTATCCGAGCCATGTGTGGATTTCTACATTTAATTTTATTTTTCACACCTCACGGATAAATATTTGTTAAATATACGGATATTAATACAATTTCTGAGAAATGACTGTTCACATTTAAAGGTGTAGTCATAGCATTCAAATTGATACAGCTTATTGCAATGTGTGCAGTGTGAGGAATCCTGTGGAGAATCTTTATTTTTAATTCAGAGCTTGAGAACAATTTAATGAAGAATGGATAAGCTGCATTCATAAATGCCTTAGTCCATACCCAGTACAATAAACTGAGGCGTCATTTGTGCATAGAGTGCCTTTTTAAAAGGACAGTCCACTACCCAAATGAAAAGAAAAAAAGTCACTGTTTAGTAGAAAGACCCCCTCCTCTCCCCCTCCCCCCCCCCCCTCCAAATATTACCAAATATTACCAGTGTGGGCAATCTTGCTAAGGATCATGCATACTATAGGATGATTGTTTATGACTGGCCACCATGTATATAATAATAAGATAAATAGGCGTCTTGTATGTAATGGATAGATAAATGGTTAATGTGTGTTGTTGTTTGTTTGTTTTTATTTGTCCTAAGATATCGGAAGGGAATTTAAAATTTTAGAGAAAAAAAAGCAAATTACAAAAAATATTAGCAATTATTCAAACTTTTCCCCCTCTTTGGTTTGGAGGGATTCTGTTTAATTATGTAGATGGTAGAGCTCATGCCACAACATGTCACTGGTGCTGGGTTCACGACTTTCATATGCTCTAGTTTTATTCTGTAGAATAAAACATTTTTATCGATTGTATTTTTGCTTGTTTGTTTAACTAAGTGCAGTACATTACATTTAAATGGTATACTCCAAAAAGGAAACATACCACATTATAGAGATTGTGGATTTAGGCTGAAATAGCTAAAGTGGAAAAAACATGATACTTAGTTAATTTTCTAGCTTTTGCTGTTTAATTAGCAACCTTCTTCATTATTGCAGATAATCTGGGTTCAAGCAGTGGTTGCATTATTGGATCCTCAAAATGTTTTTCTTAATTTGGATTCTGGACTTTTTTATGTGTACAACTCTGGCAATCAATGTCTGAGTTGATTGCACATCCTTGGCAATTGCAGGGTAATGTGACATTGGTCAGTTGTCAAACTCTGATTTGACATAGCAAAATGGTATTTTGTTACCTGATAAATATATTCTGTTTCAGCAGCATAAATATTGACAACTTTGTAAAAAACCCTCTAACCAAAGTGTGAATTACTTTGCATCTCATTATTTACATTTAGTATTAAAGGGTTACTCCAACCACCATGACTACTTCTGCTTGAAACACTGCACATACCTAGATATTGTTAACTGTGTGCCCTGGGCTATTTGCATCCCCGGCACATGTGACTAATATCAATTCTGTGCATAAAAAACATCTATCATCTGTGCACACTGTCGACAGATGTAAAAATCTTCTACTTGTAGGCAGCGTACTTGTAAACGGAAGATCGCTATCCCCTCCCTTCTGCCTCCCTCTGTTGCACATAGTTTTTTGTTTTTTAAAAATCCTCCCTTCCTTGTTCTCCCCAATCCCTCCCCACACCATGCTAGAACTCTGTGCCGGAAAAATGGTTTAATCACATACTTTTCTATGAGCAGCTTTACACAGAGTTGGATTGAAGGTGAGCTATTTTTTGTGTATGTTTTACTGCAAATCAAGGGAGGGACCTTAACTATAGTGCCAAATAGGGGATATTAAATAGGTCAATAGGCTTGGAGTAACCCTTTCATCAAATTAAGTATTCTAGAAGTTCACTGTTTCAACAATGAAAATGAATGCAAATTTACTTTGTATAGAGATATGGTAATTCTGAAAGGCTTACAAACCCTTTCTTCTGCAAGTGGTCATCTCCCAATTTTGATCACTTTCAGGCATTCCACCAGTTGCAGCTGGAGAATTTGATGGGGAAGCTCCAGACTCCGCCCTTTAACTTTGTATCTACCATTGTCTGGTATCAATGAGCTACATAAACTACAGCGATACCCATACAACAAGTAGAGTTTAGTAAGATATACAGATACAGCACACAGCATGGATGCATACTTTGGATTCTTATATGATCTCATCAAGATGCAATAAGTCAGTTTGTGAAATTTCATCCCAGCTAGATATTTCATGGTCAACTCTAAGTGGTATTGTTGAAAAAATGTAGGAACACCAGCAACTCAGCCATGAAGTGGAATTCTACATAAAGTCACAGCGCTGGGTCACTGCTGAGGTGCATGGTGCGTAACAATCACCAACACTCTGCTGATTCCATAGCTGAAGAGTTCCAAACTTCCACTAGTATTATTATCAGCACAAAAACAGTGCAGCAGGAGCTTCATGAAATGGATTTCAGTGGCTGAGCAGCTGCATGAAAGCCTTGCATCACCAAATATAATGCCAAGCGTCGGATAGAATGGTGTAAGGCACACTGCCACTGATCTCTCTCTCATGCTTCTCTGTTTTGCAGGCTGATGGGCTAGTGCCAAGAGAAAGTTACATTTCTGACTGCAATGTGCTAACTTTAAAGTTTGGTCAAGGAGGGCAAATGGTATGGGGCTGTTTTTAGGAGTTGGACTAGGCTCCTTACTTCCAGTGAAGGAAAATTTGAATGCTTCAGCATATCGAGACATTTTGGACAATGCTATCCTTCCAACTTTATGGGAATAGTTTGGAGATTGCCCTTTTCTATTACATCATGACTGTGCCTCAGTGCACAAAGCAAGGTCCATAAAGACATGGTTGGTGTGGAAGAACTTATTGGCTCACATAGAGCCCTGTCCTCAAGCCAACTGAACACCTTTGGGATGAACTAGAATGGAGATTGCGAGCTAGGCCTTCTTGTCTAACATCAGTGCCTGACCTCACAAATGCTCTACTGGATGAATGGGCAAAAGTTCCTACAGAAACACTCCAATATCTTGTAGAAAGGATGAAGCTGTTATAGTGATAAGGGAATCTTTTAAGCAAACAAAGACGTTTGAATGACTATCTGTTCCTGTCCAAATTAGAGATGTTTAAATTGCGTATACGCAGAAGTAAATTCACACTGACACAGGGTTCAGATTAGATGAAAGAACTTCAGGAAATTTATTGGCTTCTCTTAAAAAGCGGGCTTGCAAGCCCTTTTAAAGGCGAAATTACATCATTGTAAAAATCAAGATATAAGCAAGAAAACATTGTCAATTGGCTAAATTATAAAGTGGTTAGTTAAATGCCCTCCCTGTTGGGTGTTACATCTTATGTCATAATTTACGTCATGACGAGCTCCTCCAGGTTTCAGCGCCATCTTGCTGGGCACGAGGGAGCTTACAGCTTACTCGATAGGAGGGGGACTTGGCAGCTATCCATAATGAGTAGTTGGTACCTTAGTCGTTTCAAGGTTAGCATCTCAAGGCCTCTTTAGCAATTATACACTCTATCAAGACTATCTGCTACAGAGTTTCATTTAACCAGAAGATTCTAGCATTTTCTGCTGACATGCTGTTTCTACGAACAAAGGAACCTTGTAAAGCTTAAACTATGAGGCCTGAGAGCTGAATATGAGAATATAGTATTAAAGGGGCCCAGTAAGGATTATATAGTTTATAAGGGGCCTAATAATGGTTATAGGTTATAAGGGGTTTAATAATTCTACAACAATAGCTGCATATTAATGTATGTGTATTTAGACTGCAATGTCATAAAAGTCCCTGTTGATGTAATAGTCAGATGTCCCAATACTTTTTTCCATGTAGTCTATTAATATATGTCCTGTACCTTGTAATATACTCTAGAAGGCAGTTTGTTGTGTTACATGACACACAGATGGACACTATGATAAATCAAGTATAATAAAAAAAAAAAAAAATAGAGGTGTGCAATACCAATACATATAAGTGATCACTCAACAACAATTAAGAACTTAAAAAATTGTCAAGCAGTCTATGTTGAACAACTTGAGATGGATTAACCCAATAATGTAAATTTATGAAAGCCTCTAAAACCATGTTATTTTTTTTTTTTCTTTCTGAGTAAACTTAGACTTTGTTTAATGCAGTTTTATACCAACTGCAGGGGTTAGGCCATTTGGCCCTGCCATTATAAAATACCTTTAACTTTTTTAAAAAACTATCCTCAAGAGATCACTATAGTCACCATATAAAAGCAAGAAAGAAAGGTACCCCAGCCTTGTTTCTTGCTTTTATATGAACTTGTCATAAAAAAAAAAATCAGAGCACTTTTTATTAATAAAACTTACCTCCGTTCCAGCGCCGAGCTCCCTGCCAGGCCACGCCCCCTTTTTTGTAAAAATTACGAAATTGCAGGTCCCAATCAGACGCTTCTCTTTGAGAAGCATCATCACTCTCTGGTGCGCACGCGCGGTTTCGCACCAATCAGGTGAATGCCGCTCTATGAAAAAACTGAGCGCTCCACTGCGCATGTCTATATCTTTCTCTATCTATCTATTTCTATCTATCTATATATATCTATCTATCTATTTCTATCTATCTATCTCTAGATAGATATCTATCTATTTCTATTCATCCCTATCTATCTATCTATCTATTTCTATATCTATCTATTTCTATCTATCTATCTATAGCTATCTATCTATCTATTTCTATTTATCCCTATCTATCTATCTATCTATTTCTATATCTATCTATTTCTATCTATCTATATATAGCTATCTATCTATCTATCTAGTTCTGTCTATCTATTTCTATCTGTATCTAGTTCTATCTATATCTATTTCTATCTATCTATTTCTATCTATATCTATATCTATCTATCTAGTTCTATCTATATCTACATTTGCAAGAAAAAGTATGTGAACCCTTTTGGAATGATATGGATTTCTGCACAAATTGGTCATAAAATGTGATCTGATCATCATCTAAGTCACAACAATAGACAATCACAGTCTGCTTAAACTAATAACACACAAAGAATGAAATGTTGCCATGTTTTTATTGAACACACCATGTAAACATTCACAGTGCAGGTGGAAAAAGTATGTAAACACTTGGATTTAATAAGTGGTTGAACCTCCTTTGGCAGCAATAACTTCAACCAAACGTTTCCTGTAGTTGCAGATCAGACGTGCACAACGGTCAGGAGTAATTCTTGACCATTCCACTTTACAGAACTGTTTCAGTTCAGCAATATTCTTGGGATGTCTGGTGTGAATCGCTTTCTTGAGGTCATGCCACAGCATCTCAATCGGGTTGAGGTCAGGACTCTGACTGGGCCACTTCAGAAGGCGTATTTTCTTCTGTTTAAGCCATTATGTTGTTGATTTACTTCTATGCTTTGGGTCATTGTCCTGTTGCAACACCCATCTTCTGTTGAGCTTCAGCTGGTAGACAGATGGCCTTAAGTTCTCCTGCAAAATGTCTTGATAAACTTGGGAATTAATTTTTCCTTCGATGATAGCAATCCGTCCAGGCCCTGATGCAGCAAAGCAGCCCCAAACCATGATGCCCCCACCACCATACTTCACATTTGGGATGAGGTTTTGATGTTGGTGTGCTGTGCCTCTTTTTCGCCACACATAGTGTTGTGTGTTTCTTCCAAACAACTCAACTTTGGTTTCATCTGTCCACAGAATATTTTGCCAGTACTGCTGTGGAACATCCAGGTGCTCTTGTGAAAACTGTAAACGTGCAGCAATATTTTGTTTGGACAGCAGTGGCTTCCTCTGTGGTATCCACCCATGAAATCCATTCTTGTTTAGTGTTTTACGTATTGTAGATTCGCTAACAGGGATGTTAGCATTTGCCAGTGACTTTTGTAAGTCTTTAGCTGACACTCTAGGATTCTTCTTCACCTCATTGAGCAGTCTGCACTGTGCTCTTGCAGTCATCTTTACAGGATGGCCACTCCTAGGGAGAGTAGCAGCAGTGGACTGATGAACAGCAAGGCTTTTGGAGATACTTTTATAACCCTTTCCAGCTTTATGCAAGTCAACAATTCTTAATCGTAGGTCTTCTGAGAGCTCTTTTGTGCGAGGCATCATTCACATCAGGCCATGCTTCTTGTAAAAAGCAAACCCAGAACTGGTGTGTGTTTTTTATAGGGCAGCTGTAACCAACACCTCCAATCTCATCTCATTGATTGGACTCCAGTTGGCTGACATCTCACTCCAATTAGCTCTTGGAGATGTCATTAGTCTAGGGGTTCACATACTTTTTCCACCTGCACTGTGAATGTTTATATGGAGTGTTCAATAAAAACATGGCAACATTTTATTCTTTGTGTGTTATTAGTTTAAGCAGACTGTGATTATCTATTGTTGTGACTTAGATGATGATCAGATCACATGTTATGACCAATTTGTGCAGAAATCCATATCATTCCAAAGGGTTCACATACTTTTTCTTGCAACTGTATCTATCTATCTATATCTATCTATCTCTATCTATCTATCTATTTCTATCTATATATATCTATCTCTCTATCTATCTATCTCTCCCTCCCACTCTCTCACACTCAGCCGCCCACACTCAGTCAGTCACCCACTCATCCTCAGTCACCCACACTCAGTCCCTCACCCACACTCAGTCACTCACTCACCCACCCACACTCAGTCACCCACTCACCCTCACTCACCCATACTAACTAAATAAATTTACTTACAGTTTGAATTCTCCCCTCCTGCTCAGTCTCTGGTCTTCAGCCTGTCAGCTCCAGCCGACTCTGTGTGCTGATTTCCCACAATCCCGCGGTGCAGACAGGCTGACAGCCTGCAGACAGGATACTCGTGCACAGTGCTGCACAGAGCTGCCCTGTCTGCTGACAGCAGATCTGAGTGGATGGAGGCGTATTATGCCTCCATCAACTCGGAAGTCCCTCTGGTGGCAGTCTGAGTGACTGCAACTGGAGGTGTTTCTAGCTTTCAATGTAAACACTGTATTTTCTGAGAAAATACAGTGTTTACATGAGAAAGGCTGCAGGGAGCTATAGTTCTCACCTGAACAATCTCATTAAGCTGAAGTTGTTCAGGTGACTATAGTGTCCCTTTAATTTTATCTGACCAATCTAAAATGGCAGCATATTTCCATTATGGTCAGCCATGCAAAAATGGTGACACTCATGGCTGTGTATGTCGTTTCATGCTTTCATTTGGCTAGGCATGTTGGAAATGTCGGAAATGTCAGCCTTTTTTGCAGGTTTATAAGCAAACAAAACTAAATATCCATACAATATAAAGAGAGGTTCAGAGAATTAATACTGAGATTGCCCAATTTTCGTTTGAATTCCCCTGGTGAATACATTGCTTAAGGGCACCAAAACTATTTATGCTCATTAGATTGAGCATAAGATTACATATATACATTGAGCTAGCAGTTATGCTAGCAAATGTATAGATTAGGAGAAAAGACTATTTAAAAATATTTTTTTTTCTCCCAGTTGTCAGTCAGTGTTGAGGCGTTGACTGACAAGGTAGAGCAGAAAAGACCTCCCACAGGAAGTCCCTCTGCTCTCCACCCATATATTGTGGTTACTATAGAAACCCCCTAACCGGCGCTTCTAGGCTAGGGGTATAGGAACGAAGTGATGTGACATCACTCCGTTACGACGCTGGCAACGGAGTTGCCTGCTTGAGGATGTGTCCCAAACAAGGCAAATCAAAGAAATCCACATGTTGAGCAGAGGACAGGCAGGAGGTGGGTGTTTCACAAAGAGTATCGCACACAAAGCAGTGCTGGACTGGAGGAAAAGTTAGTAAATCTTGTATTTTACATTGAATACACCATGTATCTTTCTGATATATGTTGCATTCAATGTATATGGGAGTCATTTCAGGTAAGTTCATATCCATAACTGGTTCACTTTAAAATATGACTGGAAACATGTAGGAGTCAGAGTCAACAGCAGCAGGTAGTGGTTTAGAATCAAATCCGTCTATACCCTATAATCTCTGTGCCAAGGCAGAAGTATGCAATGGCTATCTTACTGTGCAAAATGTAATGCACATTACTATAGAAAATGTTTTGTAGTATCATATACATAGACTGATGTGCATGCCAGTATTTGATGTTACACTTAAAACAGTTTTTCTGTGATGTAGACTCTTTTTATGTACCGCTGTATGGTATTATCCTCATTTTTAATTTCTGATCCTAGTGTTATGTATGAATATGGTTAAATAATTAACTAAATGGGAACAAAATGTATTTTGTCGGAAAATATTTGATATTAATATTTGAAATGATCAATTCACCCTTTATTTACAGATAACTCTCTTCACTGTTCTTAGGAGGAAAAAGAAGTGCATACGGTACTTACAAGGAGAAGGAGACTGTGGCAGCCCAGTTTCTTCCGATGGAAGTGCTATAGACTCTCCATCCTCACCATTAAATGCACTCCAGTGCGTATCGTCTTCTGCTTATTCTTCAGGCAAGCTTAGTAGCCTCGCTGATTCTGCCGAAATTGAACAAAACTACCCTCTGCTCCCCTCTAATTCAAAATCTATCGGTACAACCACAGGACATAGACTTAAAATCACATCTCATGCTATAGATGTGTTAGAGTCCACACCTGGACATAGTGCAAATGTCAAAGCCACGTAACACCACAACAGTGGATCAACTATTGTCAATGCTGCATCGGACACTTTATAACTATTTTAAGGCTTTTTGTAGGCAAACCACCATCCTATGTGCCATCAGTCAGCACCTGAGATGTAAACTTAGACTACTTGACCATTGTTCAATCAATATTTTAGAAAATGTTACACTAGTCAAAAAGAATCTATCTTTCCAGAGGGCTAGTTTGGATTTTTTTCAAACATTGTTAGTGTTTCTTTTTTTGTGTTTTTTTTTTTTTTTTTTAAGAACTAAACAATCTTGTATTTACTCTGCTTTTTTATCCTTAATATCATATGCTTTTTGCAGTATTATCTATCCAAACCAGTTAAGTTAAACAAAAAAAGCACTTGAAAAGGATGCATGTGGGTGCTTCATCCTCTGAAAATTAGATATGAGTTATATCTTAATTTAAAATAAACACTGTCCACAGGTGTAATTTTAAAAAGGAAGCAAAATGTAAGTAATATATATGTATGGGTGTATAAACAGTATACTATGAAAATGAGTGGCAATTATAAAATGAAGGCACATGCCAGTAATGAATAAGGCAATTAAAGGAACACTTCAAGCACCATGATCACTAAAGCCCAATGTAGTGGTTAAGGTGCAAGGAGTGCTTCGACACTCACATTACAGCATGGGTTAACAACTTACAATGGTCCCGCTTAACTGGATCCTACTGGATGCGTGCTGCCGCATCCTCTGCATCCAGTCTTCTCCAGCGGGAGAAGTCATATTGCTCTATAGAACAAAGCAGGGCCATGCAGGATGCAATCAATGTCTGAAAGAGTCTGCTGAACACTCAGCCCGTTAGTGTGGTCCAGCATTAGCCTTGCTTTACTCAACACAATCATCACAATCATCTGGCTTCTCCTGCAGGAAAAGATCTTATGTGGCCCATGTGCCCAACTTGACTCGGGTAAATTGTCAAACCTTGCAGTTTGACATTTACAATGGGACAGTACCAGGGTACTTCTGGAACCATAACCACTAAATCAGGCTATAGTGGTTGTGACGTTTTGAGTTTTCTTTTAAACCGGCACAAAGGTATATTCCTTTTATTCCTGAATATGCAAAAAAAAAAGATAACTACTTTGTATTGTTTAAAAATAGACTAGTTATAGAAATAGCCTGTTTTATTATTGAAGGTTTACAAAAATATTTAAATCTGAAAATATATTGATAGGTCAGATGTGAACATCACTGACTGATAACAGACATTCCAGATTTGTTTTATTGTAAGCAATAAAGATTGTGGCAAGTGTTTAAAGTTTAAAAATATTTGAATGATTGGATGTATACTTTTATGTAGCTGTGTGGACCAGTACTCAACCTGGACTTCAAAAATCAGAAAACTGCCCAAGTTATATCGATATATAATTTAAAGGGAGCTGGGTGACCCATAAAACCTTTATAATTGGAGATCTTTTAAAAAAAAAAAAAATCCCACTGTTCTATGTCATCTGTTCTTTTGGAGTAGCTACAATTTATTCAGATTTTTTACTTAACTCAATATAATAAACACTGTACAAAATTAAAAATGTTAGGCCTCACAGTTAGACCTGCCTGTAAGTTGACAAAGTTCATCATGTTCAAATGTCAGTAACTTCACCGAACAGTGCTAAATTATATCTGTCATTTCCATTGTTTACCAAAATTGTAATAGTTTAAAATATAGTTTAATCCATGTTTTTTCCATTTTACTGTGAAAACTGTGAAACACTCAGAATTTAATTTTGTAAAATATACATTTCAAGTTTTAAAGGGAATCCTAGTTTTTCTTTGACGTTTTCTTTAATAGTTTTTAAAATGAGGTTCCAGTGCTTTTTCACATGCCCTTAAAGTGTCTCTGTCACCACAAACGTACCTTCATTCTATTGTTTCCTCTTTCAGAATCTTATGTATTTTTCTTATGCTTGACCATCTTGACAAAGGGAGGAGCTTAAGGCAAGCTCAATTATCTTTGGAAAGGTGCTTGCCTTAAAGGTACAGCTTAGGCACCATAACAACTTAATCTAAATATAGTTCTTGTGGTGCCAGAAGGCCCCCTGGCGCACTCTTGCCTCAAGGGGTTACACCGTCCTCAACCAATCAGCAGCACCCCTGCCTGATGACACTCCGTGCTTCCTGAAACTGAAATTTCAGAACCCAGATGCTGACTGAGGGGAGCTGAGATCGGCGTTGGTGTCAACTTTGGGGTTAAACCGTTCAAGAACGGTTTAACCCATTGAGGTAAGAATGCATGCGTGGACCTCCTGACACCATAACAACTTCATTTAGATTTTGTTATGGTGCCTAGAGGGTTCCTTTAACCCCTTAAGGACACATGACATGTGTGACATGTTATGATTCCCTTTTATTCCAGATGTTTGGTCCTTAAGGGGTTAAGCTGTAATCCAGTGCTGAAACAAAGTTCTCCCTGAAGCCTTCCTTGACGTTACTCCCCCTCGCATCTATGGAAAATTTAGGGCGGGGGTGTAACCCTTTAAGAAATGTTTACTCTACTGCCATGTATACATATTCAGGCACCAGACAAAAACCTGTAGCCATTGATGCTCTGACCGTTGTGTTAACTGCTAATAATGTGGGAAAGTATTTTATGAGAGTACTGATTGGGTCCTGGGCCTTTTTGTATTCAGATAATGGAAACAAATCCTATTTAAATAGATAAATATTAGTTATTTGGTTTATTACAAATCCAAGCTACATTTGGATTAGCAGCTATGATATCCTACTGTCCTATAAAAGGCAGATTTATTGGAGTAACTAAAACTGGGTATGTTCCATTTGTTTTCTATATATTTTAATATCATGATTAATTTCATAATTGTCCTTTTTAATTGTAGTTTATAGCACATTGTCACATGCTGTAATTTGATATATGGTATAATTAGAATAATTGTCCAGAGCCTCTTCGTCATAAACCACAGCAATCAATGACTTGTTGCTAGCCTAATTTATAGATCCAAGTTAAAAAATCTCAAGCCAGTGGTGTGGTGTTAAAAAAAATACTTCACACTGCAAGCCTGGAGAATATATGTTACCTCACCAAGGCTACATTTCCTCTCTACAACGGCTACTCATGATTGGAAATTTGGGGATAGATTACATTGAATTATTACATTTGTATTCAAGTGTTACGTGGGCAAGTGCAGTGCACTAGAAATTGTGGAACCATTCTATAAGCAAGTATGTGGCTGAACCTTTAGTAATAGAACTATTGTGGGACATCTTGAAAGTGAAGTAGGTAATCTTTCCATTTAAATTTTCACATGATTGTTCAAGGAACATAGCCATTCCCTAATATACTAAATCCCAATGTTTATATTCCATTCATCTCATCCTTCATGGCTAGTTTTATAGAGCAATCCATCTAAGATTCTGTAGATTTTTATGCACTAGGACTGGCACTCTAGATATTGTGGTCTACATCTCCTAGACTGTTTTACAGCCATAATATTGTCAAGGGGTCAGGGGAGCTGTAATCCATAACATCTGTTGTGTCAAAGTTTGCTTACACTTGTTCAAGGTCAGGGGTAGGCAACCTTTTAGTAGTACTGTGCCAAAACAAGATCTTGAAGTCCCTTAGAGTACCATAGGTTGCTAACTTTTATAGATATACACTGCATTTCCACAGCACAATGTATTATTAACCCACTCACAAAACAGTATATATATTTTTACTTTTTCCATAAAGTCTAAATCCTTAAGCCAGGAATGATTACCAACCAGTAGAGGAACAAATGTCCCTGCCACAAACCTGTTCCACTTATTTAATCAAACCAATATAAAACAAAACCATGAAACACACCAAAAAGAAAGAACATACCAATATAGTGTTTATAAAATGAAATCCCTACAGGAGCATTGATGTATTTAATCTTCACAATCTTTAATATGCTTAAATAATGCAAAGTAAAAATAGTGTAAAACCATTATAAAAACATTCAATAATTTAAAATGTAGCACACCTACAACAGCAAAAATTTGTCCTGTGAACCCACTATGGCGATGACCATGTCAGGAGTCCTTCCACACGCAAATCTAAAACGTGGGTGCTATGGTGAAAGTTTCCTCTGCTACGCAATATCACGTCTCGAGAGTAGGTAAAGGTGCAGAGATTTGATGTGAACAGTTTAGTCTCTTCAGACTTTTTCAATAAGAGATTGAATATATTCCAACCACAGGGCAATAGCTAATAAAGTATTACGCACAGTGTCCCTGGGCTCTGCAATGAGTGTAAGCAAAAAAAAAAAAAAAAATCTTATTACTAGGGATAGATTTGATTCAGAAGGATGTTAGGAAAAGCAACATTATCCAAAAAGTATGCCATCGAGAAACGTGTATACATACGTTGAAGACTTTTTGGAATGCTGGACTTAACACTGACTTAGACATTACTTTTGTGTGATCACATTGTATTTTTGTTCATGTTCTAATTATCTGTTTTCCTTATTGTTTTATGGTATAACACGTCCGTGTATTCATGTGGATTGTAAATTTGTTTGGATTGATCTGCAGGACAAGTACTCTCATTTGTAAACATACAATTACACATCACTTAAAATATCCGTGGTCCGAGACAAAAGACAAGTTATTGTGTCCAAACCGACGTATGGGTAGCCCTGTAAATAAAGATAACAAAAAGATTTCCAAAATGCACACTTTATTACACTTAGAAACTTAAATGCTTTCCTTCACTCTTTCTTTAGAAGAGGTATGTATCTATAATAAACAGAGGGTTTCTAGTGTCCTTGTCTTTTAATTATACGAACTGGAATATGCCTGCTAGAGGCAGCCAATGCGGCACCGATTCTGAAGGAATGTCCTGAAGACTGGTGTAATTCAAGTCTCACAAATAGAGTGCTGATGGAAAATATAAATGTAGCTGATGTGAGCAGTGGTGTATCCTGGTTTTGTGCTGCCCTAGGCAGAACAAAACTCAGGCGCCCCCCCCCCCCCCCCCGCGTGCCACCCCCACCCAACCTTTACCCCGCCCCGCATTCTAAACACACACACACACATTCACTGACAGATACGCATACACTAGGTAACAGAAACACACACACTAATAGACAAACTCACACTCAGTAACAGACAAACTCACACTCAGTAACAGACAAACTCACACTCAGTAACAGACAAACTCACACTCAGTAACAGACAAACACACTCACTAACAGACACACACTAACAGACACACACTAACAGACACACACTAACAGACACACACTCACTCGCTAACACACACACTCACTCGCTAACAGACACACACTCACTCGCTAACAGACACACACTCACTCGCTAACAGACACACACACTCACTAACAGACACACTCACTCACTAACAGACACACACACACCTTTGGGAATGCTTGGGGGGGGCCTTCTTTTTTCCATGGTGGTCCAGTGGCTTTTTTTTTTACTTTAACCCCCCCAGCCTCCTTACCTTTGGGAATGCTGGGGGGGGGCTTCTTTTTTCCCTGGTGGTCCAGTGGCTTTTTTTTTTACTTTAACCCCCCCAGCCTCCTTACCTTTGGGAATGCTGGGGGGGGGCTTCTTTTTCTTTTTTCCCTGGTGGTCCAGTGGCTTATTTTTTTTACTTTAACCCCCCAGCCTCCTTACCTTTGGGAATGCTGGGGGGGGGGGCTTCTTTTTTCCCTGGTGGTACAGTTGCTTTTTTTTTTTTACTTTAACCCCCCCAGCCTCCTTACCTTTGGGAATGCTGGGGGGGGGGGGCTTATTTTTTCCCTGGTGGTCCAGTGGCTTTTTTTTTTACTTTAACCCCCCCAGCCTCCTTACCTTTGGGAATGCTGGGGGGGGGGGGGGCTTCTTTTTTCCCTGGTGGTCCAGTGGCTTTTTTATTTTTACTTTAACCCCCCCAGCCTCCTTACCTTTGGGAATGCTGGGGGGGGGGGGCCTTCTTTTTTCCCTGGTGGTCCAGTGGCTTTTTTTTTTACTTTAACCCCCCCAGCCTCCTTACCTTTGGGAATGCTGGGGGGGGGGCTTCTTTTTTCCCTGGTAGTCCAGTGGCTTTTTTTTTTTACTTTAACCCCCCCCCCCAGCCTCCTTACCTTTGGGAATGCTGGGGGGGGCCTTCTTTTTTCCCTGGTGGTCCAGTGGCTGCTGGGCGGTCGGGCGGCGCTGCTGGGTGGGCGGCTAGGGAGCACTTCCATTGAGCTGTCTGCTCAGCTCCCTCGCGCGCCGCACAGTGAGGCTGGGAGGCGGAGCCGTAATATGACGTCATATTCCGGCTCCCAGCCTCACTGTGCGGCGCGCGAGGGAGCTGAGCAGACAGCTCAAAGGAAGTGCTCCCTCGCCGCCCACCCAGCAGCGCCGCCCGACCGCCCAGCAGCAGCCCAGCATGTCTGTTAGCCGCAAGGCTAACAAGACATTTGCCTTGGGCATTTGGGGGGCGGCTTTTTTTGCCGCCCCCTGGAAAATGCCGCCCAAGGCAAATGCCTTGTTTGCCTCGCGGCTAATACGCCCCTGGATGTGAGTGGTTTACCGTGCAGCGACAGAAGATACGTATTTCCTGTTATGACAAACTGTTATGGTGTGACAGTAGCTGTCTAGTATATATAACCGGGACCTGCTGATTGCCATCACGGACCGGAGGGAAGATCAGTGATCTCCCTCCCCGGCCCACAGGCACATTGCTGGGTGGCCGGCAGGGGAGGGAAAGGGAGAGAGAACCCGGGGGAGCTCTTACCCTGGCAATGCTCCGTTCTCGCGAGAGTGAACTCTAGCCTGAGCTGCAGGTTAGAGTTCACTCCCCCACTAGAACCACCAGGGACTGGAAGAGATAGCAGTGTCTCCCATTCCCTCAGCAAAGGTAAGAAGGGAGAGGGGACATTAGCTATATTTATATAGTTATTTAATAAAAATAATAAAAAAAATCTTTAATCTGCCCCCCTATCCCCTCACACAAACTTTAACCCCCTACACACTGCACCACACACAAATATACAGTCCCCCCTTACACACACACAACCCCCCTTACACACACAGCCCCCCTTACATACACAGCCCCCACTTACACACACAGCTCCCCCTTACACACACAGCCCCCCCTTACATACACAGCCCCCTCTTACATACACAGCCCCTCTTACACACACAGCCCCAATACACACACAGCCCCCCGTACACACACATTGCACCCCTCACACAAAAACACACTGCGCCACTCACACACAAACACACTGCTCCCAATATACAAATTGCTACCCCATACATACACTGCACCCCTCTCACAAACGCACTACCCCTCCATACACATACTGCGACCCTCACACACACTGCACCCCTCACACACATACACACTACAACCCCTATCCCGGCAGACCTGGGTAAGTTATCAAACGTTTTTTTAAACGGTTTGACGACTTACTCAGCGAGGGCGCCACAGCAACTCCTGGCACCAAAACCACTACAGAGAGCTGTAGTGGTTATTGTGCCTGGATTGTTTCTTAAAATAATCTGCCAGTGCCCCTCCCGAGATTAGCTTCTGGATCCGCCACTGGGTAGGGCCACGGAGGACCTCATGTCTCTGAACCACAAGTCGTCAAAAATAGCGGCAAAGCCAGTATAGGCTGCAGCATGGGTCCACATGACTGGGGATTGGTCAGTTAAGGGGGGAATGAACATTGATTTAACATTCCAGTTAAAGGACCACTATAGGGACCCAGACCACTTCAGCTCAATAAAGTGGTCTGGGTGCCAGGTCCCTCTAGTTTTAACCCTGCAGCTGAAAACAGTTTCACTGAGGGTTAATCCAGCCTCTAGTGGCTGTCTCACTGACAGCAGCTAGAGACGCTTCCGCAACTCTCACTGTTAAAATCACAGTGTGAAGACGCTCGATGTCCATAGGAAAGCATTGAGTAATGCTTTCTTATGGGTGGTTTGAATGCGCGAGTGGCTCTTGCTGCGCATGCGCATTTGGATCTGACGTCGGCAGGGGATGGAGAGTTCCCCAGCTCAGAGGAAGCCCAGCGCTGGAGAAAGGTAAGTGGCCGAAGGAGTTTTAACTCCTTCAGCCCAGCGGGAGGGGGGCCCTGAAGGTGGGGGGGACCTAATGACCCTAAAGTGCCAGGAAAACTACACCCTGTTCCAAATTATTATGCAAATTATATTTTTCTAATTTACCAAAATACTTGATGTAAATAACAGTCAGCATAATTCTCATGTTATCAACTATTACGAGTACAATTCAAATTTTATTGAACAAACCTCCTAATGAGAACAGTATTTTTTTCAAACATAAAAAACGTACAATGCACTGTTCCAAATTATTACGCACAGTAAGTTTCGAAAGTAAGGTTGTAAAGAACTGAAAATTGTCATTTGTTGTGTTTGCAGCATATTTTTTGAAGTCAAAAGCTATTTCAATCAAACTTATAACAACATTTTAACTTTTTAAACATTTTAACAGGTCACGTTACCTTTTAACATAGGACCCCTTATTTGATAGCAGCTTCACAAGTCCTAGCAGCCATTGATGCAGAGGTATTATTTGCAGCATGAGATGGTGCATTGTCATACATGAAGATGATTTTATTACGGAAAGCATAGTTCTTCCTTCTGTACCAGGGAAGAAAGTGGTCAGTCAGAAACTCCACATACTTTG
Source organism: Pelobates fuscus (assembly GCF_036172605.1). Taxonomy (NCBI): domain Eukaryota; kingdom Metazoa; phylum Chordata; class Amphibia; order Anura; family Pelobatidae; genus Pelobates; species Pelobates fuscus. Next base: position 132,609,934 of record NC_086319.1, on the reverse strand, counting down.
CAGAGGTCATCTTTACACCTTCAGGGACCCTAAACGGGCCGACCAGCTCTCTTCCCATGATTCCGGACCAAAACATGTCTCCACCACTGCCTTGCTGACGTCGCAGCCTTGTTGGAACAGGGTGACCGTCCACCAACCATCCACTACTCCATCCATCTGGACCATCCAGGGTTGCCCGGCACTCATAAGTGAACAGGACTGTTTGAAAATGAGTCTTCATATCTTTTTCTGCCCAATGCAGCCATTTCTGCTTGTGAGCATTGGTTAGTGGTGGCCGAATAGAAGGTTTATGCACAGTTGCAAGACTATGGAGGACTCTACACCTTGATGTCCATGGGACTCCAGAGGCACCAGCAGCTTCAAATATCTGTTTGCTGCTATGTAATGGTATTTTAGCAGCTGCTCTCTTGATCTGATGCATCTATCTGGCAGAAATCTTCCTCAATGTGCCTTTATCTGCACAAACCCGTCTGTGCTCTGAATCAGCCGCAAATCTCTTAATAGGGCGATGATCATGCTTAAGTTTTCGTGAAATGTCTAATGTTTTCATACTTCGTCCAAGGCATTGAACTATTTCACTCTTTTCGGCAGCAGAGAGATCCCTTTTGTTCCCCATATTGCATGAAAATGGTGCTTTGCTTAATAATATGGAACACCCTCCTTTAGTAGTTTTTCCTTAAATTGGGCTCACCTGGCAATCTAACTATCACAGGTGTTCGAGATTGTTTTCAGTGATCAAAAGAGCCCTGAGACACAATTCCATCCATGAGTTAAACTGAAAAACAAATTATTTAATCTTTGTGACACTTAAATAGAATTTGCATAATAATTTGGAACAGGGTGTAGATTATTTTCCTGGCACTATAGTGGTCCTTTAAGTATAAATTGGTGCCACGTGTTTAAATCGTCCTGGGCTTTGAAATCACGAGGCACGAGGCAGAGTAATCTTGAAATAAATGAACGACCATGAGGGATTATGCACATGGCAAAATTGAGTGAGCCCAGGAGGGATTGTAGGTCCCTCTATGAACAGGAACATTGAGCAAGGAATCTGTCCCATTCTTCCTGGATTTGCCAGATCTTTTATCAGATAGGCTACACTGCATTCAAGTAGAGTTCAGTTGTATACCTAGAAACATCAGACTAGCTGTGGAACCTATAGTCTTATTGTTCAATTGTGGGACCCCTAGTTTGAAGAGAAAAGTCATAGTACTGTTAATGCTCCGTGGTATATTGTTCCCTAGTTCTATCATTAAAAAAAATCATCCATGTGGTGAATCTCCTCTGGGCATTGCATGATATTGAGGAGGTACCAACAATAATGTTTAATCGTGTGGGTTGCTCTTAGCCCCAAGAGTGAGTATAGTTGCAAAATTGCTGTAGCGCTTTTAAATACCCTTAATTTAGAAATATGATAAACTATTTACTGTATGAGTGTATTCTGCGTAAATCTAGACATTTTTAAAACATTCTGTTACCATTTTCAATAATCTGTTCTGCCAGAAAAGTATTTTTTTTATATATTTTTGTCACACCTATTGTATTTTTGCTGTTATACTAACATGTCAGACTCTGTGTGAACCATTACAAAATCAGAGATGCCATCTTATTCTATGCAGTGGGATATATCAGTGGGATATATATATACTAGTTAAATGTTTGCAGTTCTATGATGACATATTTGTAGCAACTAAGCCGATTGCAAAGAGTTTACAGATAGTTTGAAAGGGCACAGATAAATTCAGGGGTCAAGTACCCCCCCAAAAAATATATACGCTCGTATGCATATATATGAGATTGGTGTGCTAGGGATAGGAAAGTTATTACGGTAGGGTTAGGAAGGTTAGGGGGGTTAGTGAGACAGGGTTATGGGGTTAAAAAGATAGGGTTAGGTGGCTGGTAAGACAGGGTTAGGGGGTTAGAGAGATAGGGTTAGGGGGGCTAGTAAGACAAGGTTAGGGGGTAGAGATACTGGGTTAGGGGGCTAGTGAGACCGGGTTAGGGGGTTAGAGAGACAGGTTTAGGGGGTTAGAGAGACAGGGTTAGGGGGGCTAGTATGACAAGGTTAGGGGGTTAGAGATACTGGATTAGGGGGGCTAGTGAGAGGCAGATTTAGGGGGCTAGAGGGACAGAGTTAGGGGGCTAGTAAGACAGGGTTAGGGGGCTAGTAAGACAGGGTTAGGGGGTTAGAGATACAGGGTTAGGGGGGTTAGAGGGACAGGGTTAGGGGGGTTAGAGAGACAGGGTTAGGGGGGATAGAGAGACAGGATTAGGGGGGTTAGAGAGACAGGGTTAGGGGGGTTAGAGAGACAGGGTTAAGGGGGTTAGAGAGACAGGGTTAGAGGGGCTAGAGAGACAGGGTTAGAGGGGCTAGAGAGACAGGGTTAGAGGGGCTAGAGAGACAGGGTTAGGTGGTTAGAGGGACAGGGTTAGGTGGTTAGAGAGACAGGCTTAGGGGTGCTAGTGAGACAGGCTTAGGGGTGCTAGTGAGACAGGGTTAGGAGGGCTAGAGAGACATTGTTAGGGGTTAGAGAGACATTGTTAGGGGTTAGAGAGACATGGTTAGTAGGGCTAGAGAGACAGGGTTAGGGGGCAAGAGAGACAGGGTTAGGGGGTTAGAGAGACAGGATTATGGGTGCTAGTGAGACAGGTGTAATGGATCGACGGGCACCCTGACTGGGTACCTCCATTGAAGGATGCTCCTAGCGCTTCCTGAGGACTCCAGGCACTGCAGCAGACACCATAACCACTGTAGACTCATCCAGAGAGCAAGGCAGGAGCAAGCTCTTACAAGAGCTTAGTAGTGATTTAGCAAGGGAGTATGACAAGCATAGCAATTCCTTTTAGCAGACTCCCCCAAAAAGAGACGGCACTCCAAATTGAGGGTGAAGTAGAACTCTGTTTACTTGGCACCAAAGTGCCTTCTTTTATGCAGGTTTAACACATACAGGACCGCCCACATACAGGACCGCCCATTAGCCTTGCTGATAGGTTCTTCTTTCATGCCGCTTAGGGTATAAATACATGCTCAAGTTAATATCCTCATTGATAGCCTTTGAGAAAGGCACTTGTTTTAGCGCCGAAATGCGTTAGGCGTATTATGACTTTGTAATCACAGCACTTTTTTATTTTAGCACTGTTTGGGGTGTTTATTTAGTTTATGGGGAGTTGAAGCCGGATTTGAGTGAAGCTTGTAGTGAGTGAAGGGATGTAGCCTCCTATTATTATATAGCCTTTTGTCACACAGGATAGCAATTAATAGCATTGAGACATTTTATGCAACATTGTAGCGTGGAAACAAAGTGCTCTATTTAACTATTGCTAATCCTAGTGTGCTATAGTGATGTACCGAACTGTTCGCTGGCGAATAGTTCCCGGCGAACATAGCATGTTCGCGTTCGCCACGGTGGGCGAACACCTGCGCGGTTCGATCCATCCCCTTTTCGTCATCATAGTTACATAGTTACATAGTTAGATAGCTGAAAAGAGACTTGCGTCCATCAAGTTCAGCCTTCCTCACACCTGTTTTTTGCTGTTGATCCAAAAGAGAAAAAAAAAAAAAAAAAAAAAACCCCAGTTTGAAGCACAATTTTGCAACAAGCTAGGACAAAAAATTCCTTATTGACCCCAGAATGGCAGTCAGATTTATCCTTGAATCAAGCAGTTATTACCCTACATTGAAAGATTATATCCTTGAATATTCTGTCTTTGCAAGTATGCATCTAGTAGCTGTTTGAACATCTGTATGGACTCTGATAAAACCACTTCTTCAGGCAGAGAATTCCACATCCTGATTGTTCTTACAGTAAAAAAACCTTTCCTTTGCCTTAGACGAAATCTTCTTTCTTCCAGTCTAAACGCATGGCCTCGTGTCCTATGTAAAGTCCGGTTTGTGAATAGATTTCCACACAATGGTTTGTATTGGCCCCGAATATATTTGTATAATGTTATCATATCCCCTCTCAGGCGACGTTTTTCTAAACTAAATAGGTTTAAATTTGTTAACCTTTCTTCATAGCTGATATGTTCCATTCCTTTTATTAATTTTGTAGCCCGCCTCTGCACTTTTTCTAGTGCCATGATATCCTTCTTTAGAACAGGTGCCCAAAATTGCACAGCATATTCAATATGTGGTCTTACCAGTGATTTATAGAGAGGCAAAATGATATTCTCGTCCCGAGAATGAATGCCCTTTTTCATGCATGACAATACCTTACTGGCCTTGGCCACTGCTGATTGACATTGCACATTGTTGCATAGTTTGTTGTCTATAACAATTCCCAAGTCCTTTTCGTGTGTTGTTATCCCTAATTCGCTTCCATTAAGGGTATACGTTGCTTGTGTATTCTTTACGCCGAAGTGCATAACTTTGCATTTTTCAACATTAAATTTCATCTGCCATTTGAGTGCCCAGTCCTCCAGTCTATCTAAATCCTTCTGCAGCAAAGTAATATCTTGCTCACATTGTATTATTTTACAAAGTTTTGTGTCATCTGCAAACACTAAAACATGACTTTCAATGCTGTCTTCAAGATCATTTATAAAAATGTTAAATAGAAGGGGTCCCAGAACAGACCCCTGAGGGACACCACTTGCCACCTCTGTCCAGCTTGAAAATTTACCATTAACGACAACTCTTTGTATTCTGTTTTTAAGCCAATGTTCTACCCAAGAACAAGCATTTTCATCGAGACCGATTTCCTTGAGTTTGAACACTAATCTTTTGTGTGGAACTGTATCAAATGCCTTGGCAAAATCCAAATAGATCACATCCACTGCAACACCCTGATCTATACTTCTACTTACTTCTTCGTAGAACGCAATCAAGTTAGTTTGACATGACCTGTGCTTCATAAAACCGTGCTGATTTTTGCTGATAACCATATTCTTCTCAAGGAATTCTTGAATATTATCCCTTAATAACCTTTCAAATATTTTACCAGCCACAGAAGTTAAGCTCACAGGTCTATAATTTCCAGGCAAGGATTTTGAACCCTTTTTGAATATAGGAACCACATCTGCCTTCCTCCAATCCTCCGGAACACTTCCTGAAAGAAAAGAATCTTGAAAGATTAAAAACAGAGGTTCACTTATTTCTACACTTAGTTCCTTAAGTACACGTGGATGGATACCGTCAGGCCCTGGAGCTTTGTTTATATTAACTTTCTTTAGTTGCTGCAGCACATTGTCTTGAGTTAACCAATTACAATTATTCTGCAAGTTTTTAGTAGCAATCATTTGCACATCTATTGCCATGGGTTCTTCTTTAATATATACGGAGGAGAAATAGTTATTTAGAATTCCTGCCTTTTCTTGGTCTTCATTAACTAACACCCCCGTTTCAGTTTTAAGTGTACCTATACTTTCATTTTTGGGTTTTTTGGAATTTATGTACTTAAAAAATGCTTTGGGGTTGGTTTTGCTCTCTTTAGCTATCATTTTTTCATTTTGAAGTTTAGCAAGTTTAATTGCCTTTTTGCACGCATTATTTGCTTTCTTATATCTTTTATAAGATGCATCTGATTTGTCTGATTTAAATGCTTTAAATGCCCTTTTCTTATTTTTAATCTCTTGTTTTACTTCTCTACTAAGCCACATTGGTTTTAATTTGTTTCTTTTATACTTATTTCCCAATGGTACATACTGAGAAATGTACCTTTCTAATATTTGTTGGAAGATGATCCATTTATCCTCAGTGTTCTTTTCACTAAAGAGTTTATGCCAGTCAATATATTGTAAAGCTTCCCTTATCTTATTGAAATTGGCCTTTTTAAAATTATATGTTTTAGTATACCCCATGTGCTTTTGTTTTTTTGAGTTTATTTCAAAGGACACTAAAATTGTGATCACTATTTCCCAAGTGCTCACCTACTTGAATGTTGGTCAAAAGATCAACGTTGTTTGTTAAAACCAGGTCCAGACAAGCGTCCATTCTAGTTGGTGCTTGTACAAGTTGTGACATGAAGTTGTCATTTAACAAGTTTAAAAACCTAATTCCCTTTGCTGAGCTACTAGTCCCTATGTCCCAATTTATGTCTGGGTAATTAAAATCTCCAATAATTAAAGTGTTACCAAGATTTGCAGCTTTCTCAATTTGCTCAAACAGCTGTTGTTCCTCGTCAATATTAACATTAGGTGGTTTATAACATATCCCAACCAATAGTTGGTTTCCCTTCTTTTCCCCCAAGCAGATATTTACCCATAAAGCTTCCACATTTTCCTCATCGCATTCAATTTGCTTAAGATTTGGCTTTAAATCATGGTTGACATACAAACATACCCCACCACCCTTCTTGTTTTTCCTATCCTTCCTAAATAATGTGTACCCATTTAAGTTAACTGCCCAGTCATGTGTCTCATCCCACCATGTTTCAGTTATGCCTATTATATCATATTGTTTAGTGTATGCTAATGCCTCTAGTTCCCCCATTTTGTTATTTAGGCTCCTTGCATTAGTAAGCATACATTTAATATCATGCGTCTCTTGTTTATTTTGTGAATTACCAACATTACATAGCTTCTCTGTTCTGAGCTTGCCCCTCCCCCCGTCTCCACCCTCCTTATACTGTTCTAAAGCCCATCTCCTTTCTGTCCTATCTCCATTTTGTAGATTGCTATGACCCTCCCCCCCTACTACTAGTTTAAAATCTCCTCCAACCTTCTAGCCATCCTATCCCCCAGCACTGCAGACCCCCTTCCGTTTAGGTGCAATCCATCACTACTATATAGGTTGTACCCAATCGCAAAGTCGGCCCAGTGCTCTAAAAACCCAAAACCCTCCTTCCTGCACCAAGACTTCAGCCACGCATTAACCTCTCTAATCTCCCGCTGCCTTTCCACTGTAGCACGTGGCACAGGTAATATCTCAGAGAATACCACCTTGGAGGTCCTTTTCTTGAGTTTGCTACCTAATTCCCTGAAATCATTCTTTAGGACCTTCCATCTTCCTCTTACTTTGTCATTGGTACCAACATGGACCATGACCGCTGGGTCATCCCCAGCCCCTCCCAATAATCCATCCACTCTGTCAGCAACATGCCGGACCCGAGCACCCGGGAGACAGCAAACTGTCCGGTTGAGCCGATCAGAGTGGCAGATTGCCCTATCTGCTCTCCTAATGATAGAGTCCCCTACCACCACAACCTGTCTTGCCTTCCTTACATTTTGATCCCCACCCGTACTAGAGGGGCTGTCACCTCGGCTGTTAGAAGTAACAGCTTCCTCTAATACAGCTACTCCTGAGCTGATGCTCCCAACATCTTCCCTCAAACGGGCAAATCTGCTAGGTTGCACCAAATCAGGACTAGCTAGCCCTTTCCTCTTCCCTCCCCCCCTGCTTCCTCGCCCCACTGTCACCCAGCTACATGCCTGTTCCCCATCTGTCATATCTCCTCCCTCTCCACTACCTGTCCCCACTAAACTCTGCTCAGTCAGCAGCAGACTCCTCTCAAGATTGTCGATCTCCCTCAAAGTTGCGATTTGCTTCTCAAGATCTCCAATCTGAGCTTCCAGAGAAGCCACTCGCATTGAGTAAACTTTGACCCTGTGCCTCAGGGTCAGCAGACACATTCCAGCAAATTAGCAGCAGACCCTCCCACCTCCTGTACAGCATCCATTTTAGATTCATTCTGAAGCTGCAGGGGCGTGGCTAACCACGGAGCAAGATGGTCGCATGAAAACTTGCTCCGGCACCAGGGCACCTAATCCATCGCAATCGTAAAGCCTAAAGATGCATCTGACACCACAAAACAGCAATGTCCCACCACAAAAATAAGAGGAGCTCGGCAAAACCGGACAAGCTCAATTTTTTCAGCCAAAAACAAACCCCTGCGACTTTGGCGACGCAGGCCTCAAAAGAGTCCGTGGACCCTGAACCGGACGACGGCATGCACACCGGTGACCCAGGAACGCAATCAGACACATCACAAATAACGAAAGCTGATCTTAATGCAGCCCTGGAGATTATGTCTAACAAACTTATCACCACATGGCAACATACAGCAGACTCCATGCGTAAGGACATACAAGAGCTGGGTAAGCGAACATCTCATATGGAGGATAAATGTGACTAATTTGCCACAGCCCACAATGATTTGGCCACAACTGTGGAACGCATGGCAACAGAAATCACCAAATTAGAAGACAAATTGGCGGACCTGGAGGATAGATCCCGCCGAAATAATCTACGCCTAAGAGGAGTGCACGAGGATGTCTCTAACGACAATCTACCGGCGTATGTGCGGAACCTTCTGCTTGCATACTCACCGGAGATACCCACGGACATGCTGCTAGTAGACAGGGTGCATCGCATCCCGGAACCCCGGCACCTCCCGCAAGCAGTGCCTAGAGATATACTCCGCGCCCACTACTTTCATATAAAGGAGCACATCCTCCGAAGCAGCAGAATGAGGGCCAAACCACTATCTGATTACCCTACTGTCAGGATATACGTGGATCTGTCAGCCGCCACTCTAAGAAAACTAAAATAATTTTCTCAAGTTACCAATACGCTGAGGTCCCACGGAATCCGTTATAGATGGGGTTTCCCCACAAAACTGCTTGTCACGAAGGATAGCAGCACGACGGTGATGAGCACTCCTGAGGACGGCGTGAAGACACTGCAAGCTTGGGACATGCCGGTGGAACCGGCTACGCAGTCCGCAAACCAAGCAGGCACACTCAAACAGAACTGGAAAAAATCCCACGGAAAACACTAAAACCAGCCGATATACTGGTTTGTGAGTGATGGCCATTCCGTGTGAAATGACTGTATTTTAAAAGTTATGGACACGTAACCCATTAGTTTCCCTCCTACCCCGACAAACAGTGAATCCCGACCGACTGACGATGGATACCGGCCCCCAAAGGGGACTCCTCCAGGATGTGCAAAGCCGGACCGGGATCTTCCGCCATCCCTGTGACGAGGCGCAAGCAGAGCAGTGGCTATGTGCGGAGGACCCTGGTCTGGCTCTATAACCCAAGCCGATGTAGCCCTTCTCCCTCTCCCTCCTCGCGGTCCTCCCTGTCAACCCTGGGCCTCAACTCCGTGAAACATCCGAAACTTATGGCTCAGATGGAGGCATACACACTACCTGAATGACTCGGTACCCGCTCACATAGACCGAGACCCTGCGTGCAGCTATGAACTGAAATGTACAACCGACCCGTGCTGTGTGATGGGCTCTAACAAAACACCACAAGGTAACGGGGGGCCTGATAACCCAGGCTCTCTGTATGTGTGAACTGAGGTGATTCAAGAGGACTGATACGGGATGGGGTTGGGAGAGCGGGGGGGGGATGCTAGCGGTGGGAGGAACAGACAGGTCTTGATGGGAAAACTGCTCTTGAATATTGTTTATACTGGAATGTATATAATGTAAGCTGCTGGGGCTGCGTACGTGCGCCTGACCTAAATAGGCAGGGGCAGAGTGTACACCCCCAGCACATCAACATGCATGACCCTCACTGTTGAACCCCTGGGCAGGGCCTTAGATTAGCCTGACACAGGATAGGACTACCCAACCCTGCCGAACTTGTCGACACTGAATACGCCAGGATCCACACCATGGACCTACACGTACCTACTTCATTGAAGATGCAGCACACTAATGCAAATATAGGTGCCCAATAGCCACGCCAATGGAAGAGAACCCTCTCTTCTATCCCCCGGATGTGGTAAAACCACACCGTCTCCGCGAGAGACATTCTGCATATAGTTAAAATTCCTTCCCCAATTTCTTCTTTCCCACCAAGAGAAACCCATGATCGGCTAAAAACCTCCAGAAGGTCCAATAAAAATCCTAACCAGCATCGTCACCCATCCGCCCTCACATTACGACACAATAATGTGGCGGGTCCTGGCCCACCCCCTTTGCTACTGATGATGCCACAACGACCTCCTACTCAGCATGAGGGAAGTGATAGCCAGATGCTACACTATACTGTACTGCACAGTTGCAAACCTAAACACAAATTATGAAGATACAAACTGTCAATACTCGTGGCTTAAATACACCACACAAAAGGAGGCTCCTTAGTGACGACGCAAAACACACAAAATCAGACATATTGTGCATACAAGAGACACATTTTGTACACAACAGGGTACCTAGTTTCGCGAGTAGGGACTACCCCACGTAATACCATTCCACCTACTCCTCTAAATCTAGAGGTGTGTCCTTCCTCATTCATGCTTCAGTTACATTTGAGCTCCTGAGCCTCAAAAAGGACACACAGGGTCAATATCTCATAATACACTGCAAACTCAATGATGCCTTATACACACTAGTGGGGGTATATAGCCCTAATAATGAGCAGAGAAACTTTCTACAAAAGGTCCTACACAAAATCCCCACCACTTATCCCTCTTCCACAATCCTCTGTGGAGACCTGAACCACATAATGCAGCCCAGACTGGATACCACACAGTCGTCTGAGTCCCCAAGATGTAAAACATTAGGCAAACAGGCGACAGCACTGGTAAAACTCCTCTTGGAACACAATCTGTATGATGTATGGAGGGCACAACAACCGAATGATCGGGAATTCACATTCTATTCCTCAGTACATAAAACATATTCTAGAATTGATTTTATATTTGTCTCGGGTGACATAGTGTCGAATGCTATACACAGTGAGATAGGAGATATAGTCTGGTCTGACCATGCCCCAGTAATGTTAACCTTAAAAGATCAATTCCAATCTCGCGGATCCACACCCTGGCGCATGAACTCTTACACAGCTCAGACTTTAGCACCAAACTTACCGAAGAAATCACTTCGTTCTTCTCGATAAATGACACACCTGATGTCCCATTAGCCACAACGTGGCTGGCGCATAAGGCATTTATTTGCGGTCTCATGATCAGCCAAGCATCCCATCTAAATAAGCAAGCAAAGAAAGAATATATAACTCTTATGAGATCGCTTAGGGACGAAACTTCTGCACATACCCTAAACCCAACCACATCCAAGCAACAGCGCATAGACCAACATAAAGGACAGTTGAATGACATCCACCTACACACCACAGCCACCATAGCACACAGGCTCAAACTTACAACATATACCCAGGGGAACAGAGCACGGAAGGCCTTAGCAGCACTTCTACGGCAGAAAAGACAAAATGCAAAAATACTGTTACTTTTAAACCCACTAGGAAATAAGGTGTATAACCCCCCATGATATCAATGACATGTTAGCAGATTACTATGATACGTTATACAACCTAAAAAGAGATAAACACACACACCAACCACTCGCCCCGGACATTAACACCTTCCTAGAAGAAGCCCACACACGGCAACTTACACAGGTGGACCGAACCTTCTTGGACGAACCCATTACTAAGACTGAAATAACACACACAATCAAAGCCCTCCCAAAGGGGAAATCGCCTGGCCCAGATGGCTTTACAAATTTGTATTATAAGACTTTTTCACACATTTTAACCCCCACACTAGAAACACTTTACAATACTATCCTCAAGACAGGGAAAATACCACAAGAGATGCTGCTAGCCCACATAACAACACTACCGAAACCTGGGAAACCACCACATAAATGCCAGAATTTACGGCCAATATCACTCCTAAATACGGACTTAAAAATACTGGCAAAAATATACGCCAATAGACTGGGAAACATTCTTCCCAAATTAATCTGAGACGACCAAGTAGGCTTCGTTCGGGGCAGGCAGGGTTCCGATGGGACCAGGAAACTGGTCAACATCCTCCACAGGATCCAGACCACAGGGGAACCCAGTGTGGCACTGTCATTAGACGCCGAGAAAGTGTTTGACAGGCTGCACTGGGGGTATCTAGAAGCCGTATTGAGGAAGTTTGCCTTCCCAGAATGTTTCATTACGCTAGTAACAGCACTATATGATAACCCAGCAGCAAAGATAACGAACGGAGGCTTCACCTCCAAGTTATTCCATGTCTCTAATGGGTCCACGCAGGGATGCCCGCTTTCTCCACTGCTTTATATACTGGCATTAGAACCCCTAGCACAACATATAAGAGACTCCCACGACATTGAAGGGATCAAAGTAGGTGGGAAAACACATAAGATCACCCTATTCGCCGACGATGTCATGCTTACCTTGTCTAAACCTGAAACCACATTACCGCACCTCCAAACTTAATATCAGTAAGACACAAGCCATGGGCCTTAATCTCACCACAGAACGACTCACCGAACTAAAGAGCAAACACACATATGACTGGAGAAAGGACCACCTGACATTTCTAGGGATCCACCTCACACCCACAATAAGGAAGATGTACAAATCAAACTATCTAAAATTACTTGTTGATATTAAACAACAGCTGCATAGCTGGAAAGGGAAATACATCTTGTGGTCCGGGAGAATAGCGGCAGCAAAAATGATGATATTACCTAGGCTACAGTACTTATTCCGAACACTTCAAATCCGCCTGCCACAACACTTTTTTAAGGAAGCCCAAGGCGTATTGAATGGGTTCATATGGGGAGGGAAACGACCCAGAGTGGCGGCGGTCACCATGTATAGGCCTTTTAAGGAGGGTGGGATGGGGGCTCCAGACATCAGGAAATACTACACAGCAGCCTTGATGGGTACCCTCATAACAACCTTCCACCACGCAACACCACCACCATGGCATCAAATAGAAATGGCACACACTGGTGGGATGGCAATGTCCACCTTGGCCTGGATTCCCAAGCATAAAAGGCCAAGATATCAGAACATATGCCCAACCACAGCAGTGACACTCTCGGTATGGGGCAGACATATTAAAGAACACTACCCTGCCTCATATATCTCCCAGCGCTACAAACCCAAGCGTTTCATATCCTTATTCCCGGATTTGACCATGGTCTATGGCATAACAGTGGGATTAAGTGTTTATCTCAGATAATATCAGATGGCCTCATACTGGACTACAATCCACTGTCCAAAACGTTTGATCTACCTCCCAAAGCCTACTTTACTTATTTACAAATACAGTCATGGGCAAGAAAACATGTTGATACAGATAGGGCACCTCAACAAGTCAACACATTGACTGAGATAGAAAAAATCTGCTTGGCCCAAAAACCACCACAAAAACTACTGTCTCTCCTATATAAATGATCTAGAACCAAGGAACCACCAAAAGCTTTAAGCTTTGTAAAAGCCTGGGAGAAAGAGTTAAACCTAGACATATCTAACAAAACATGGTCCCAACTGTTGCCTGCTCACAAACACCTAACACTAAACACATCTCACATAGAGATTAGCCGGAAGGTGTTGTATCGCTGGTACATGGTACCCACTAGGCTACACAAATTCGATAGACGGAAGTCAAAATCATGCTGGAGATGCTTAAAAGAGCAGGGAACAATGCTCCACATCTGGTGGACTTGCCCAAAACTCAAACCCTTCTGGGGAAGTGTTTCGACTACCATAACTGTGTCCACGGGTGTGTCTCTGCCGCTCTCCCCAGAAACTTATCTTCTACTAGCACTACCCCACAAACTACGAAAGGCAGACCTATATCTCATATATCATATAATTATCGCAGCCCTAATGTCCATAAGCAGACTGTGGCTCAGTGAAAACCCACCAAACATTGACCAATGCTTAAAAATGGTGGAAACCACCAAATCTTACGAAGCCGATTTAAATGATGGTTACGCCTGGATACAGAAATTAAACAAATGGACAAGACCTATGTACAGTTGCAGGTCCAGTGTTCTATAATCTAATGTTATATCTATGCATTATGGTTCTTCAATGTTAAGCTGGAGATGTAAGTGTGATATACTTCTTTACTGTGACCATTTTCCACCCTTGTATCTGTACAACTTGTCTATAACACTGAAAATTCAATAAAACATTATTATACACATTCTGAAGCTGCATTCTTAGATAGAGGAGGGAAAGTGTAGCTGCTGCTCATTTGATAGGGAAATTGATAGCAAGGATAGGGTATTCAGTGTCCACTACAGTCCTGAAGGACTTATCTGATCTCTGCTGTAAGGACAGCACCCCAAAAAGCCCTTTTTAGGGCTAGAACATCAGTCTGCTTTTTTTTTTTTTTTGTGTAATGTAATTGCAGTTGCCTGCCTGCCAGCTTCTGTGTCAGGCTCACAGTGGATACTGTGCTCACTTGCCCAGTGCCACCACTCATATCTGGTGTCACAATAGCTTAAGCTTGCATTTAAAAACAACATTTTTTTTTTCACTATAATAGATTGAATAGCAGTTTGTTGTCTGCAAGCATCTGGGTGTCAGGCCTTCAGTGTGTACTCTGCCAACCTCTGCCAGTGTACTTTGCCACTCATATCTGGTGTCTCTATAGCGTGCCTTTAAAAAGAAAAAAATTTTTCACTGTAAGCTAATAGCAGTTAGTTGTCTGCAAGCGTCTGGGTGTCAGGCCATCAACGTGTACTCTGCCAACCTCTGCCAGTGTACTTTGCCACTTATATCTGGTGTCATAATAGCGTGCCTTTAAAAAGAAAAAAAAGTTTTTCACTGTAAGCTAATAGCAGTTAGTTGTCTGCAAGCGTCTGGGTGTCAGGCCTTCAGCGTTTACTCTGCCAACCTCTGCCAGTGTACTTTGCCACTCATATCTGGTGTGACTATAGCGTGCCTTTAAAAAGAAAAAAAGTTTTTCACTGTAAGCTAATAGCAGTCAGTGTCCTTAAAGCGGGTGTCAGGCCTTCAGCGTGTACTCTGCCAACCTCTGCCAGTGTACTTTGCCACTCATATCTGGTGTCTCTATAGCGTGCCTTTAAAAAGAAAAAAAAGTTTTTCACTGTAAGCTAATAGCAGTTAGTTGTCTGCAAGTGTCTGGGTGTCAGGCCATCAACGTGTACTCTGCCAACCTCTGCCAGTGTACTTTGCCACTTATATCTGATGTCACAATAGCGTGCCTTTAAAAAGAAAAAAAGTTTTTCACTGTAAGCTAATAGCAGTTAGTTGTCTGCAAGCGTCTGGGTGTCAGGCCTTCAGCATGTACTCTGCCAACCTCTGCCAGTGTACTTTGCCACTCATATCTGGTGTGACTATAGCGTGCCTTTAAAAAGAAAAAAAGTTTTTCACTGTAAGCTAATAGCAGTCAGTGTCCTTAAAGCGGGTGTCAGGCCTTCAGCGTGTACTCTGCCAACCTCTGCCAGTGTACTTTGCCACTTACATCTGGTGTCACAATAGCGTGCCTTTAAAAAGAAAAAAAGTTTTTCACTGTAAGCTAATAGCAGTTAGTTGTCTGCAAGCGTCTGGGTGTCAGGCCTTCAGCATGTACTCTGCCAACCTCTGCCAGTGTACTTTGCCACTTATATCTGGTGTGACTATAGCGTGCCTTTAAAAAGAAAAAAAGTTTTTCACTGTAAGCTAATAGCAGTTAGTTGTCTGCAAGCGTCTGGGTGTCAGGCCTTCAGCGTGTACTCTGCCAACCTCTGCCAGTGTACTTTGCCACTCATATCTGGTGTGACTATAGCGTGCCTTTAAAAAGAAAAAATGTTTTTCACTGTAAGCTAATAGCAGTCAGTGTCCTTAAAGCGGGTGTCAGGCCTTCAGCGTGTACTCTGCCAACCTCTGCCAGTGTACTTTGCCACTCATATCTGGTGTGACTATAGCGTGCCTTTAAAAAGAAAAAACGTTTTTCACTGTAAGCTAATAGCAGTCAGTGTCCTTAAAGCGGGTGTCAGGCCTTCAGCGTGTACTCTGCCAACCTCTGCCAGTGTACTTTGCCACTTATATCTGGTGTCACAATAGCGTGCCTTTAAAAAGAAAAAAAAGTTTTTCACTGTAAGCTAATAGCAGTTAGTTGTCTGCAAGTGTCTGGGTGTCAGGCCTTCAGCATGTACTCTGACAACCTCTGCCAGTGTACTTTGCCACTCATATCTGGTGTGACTATAGCGTGCCTTTAAAAAGAAAAAAAAGATTTTCACTGTAAGCTAATAGCAGTCAGTGTCCTTAAAGCGGGTGTCAGGCCTTCAGCGTGTACTCTGCCAACCTCTGCCAGTGTACTTTGCCACTTATATCTGGTGTCACAATAGCGTGCCTTTAAAAAGAAAAAAAAGATTTTCACTGTAAGCTAATAGCAGTTAGTTGTCTGCAAGCGTCTGGGTGTCAGGCCATCAACGTGTACTCTGCCAACCTCTGCCAGTGTACTTTGCCACTTATATCTGGTGTCACAATAGCGTGCCTTTAAAAAGAAAAAAAGTTTTTCACTGTAAGCTAATAGCAGTTAGTTGTCTGCAAGCGTCTGGGTGTCAGGCCTTCAGCATGTACTCTGCCAACCTCTGCCAGTGTACTTTGCCACTTATATCTGGTGTGACTATAGCGTGCCTTTAAAAAGAAAAAACGTTTTTCACTGTAAGCTAATAGCAGTTAATTGTCTGCAAGCGTCTGGGTGTCAGGCCTTCAGCATGTACTCTGCCAACCTCTGCCAGTGTACTTTGCCACTCATATCTGGTGTGACTATAGCGTGCATTTAAAAAGAAAAAACGTTTTTCACTGTAAGCTAATAGCAGTCAGTGTCCTTAAAGCGGGTGTCAGGCCTTCAGCGTGTACTCTGCCAACCTCTGCCAGTGTACTTTGCCACTTATATCTGGTGTCACAATAGCGTGCCTTTAAAAAGAAAAAAAGTTTTTCACTGTAAGTTAATAGCAGTTAGTTGTCTGCAAGCGTCTGGGTGTCAGGCCATCAACGTGTACTCTGCTAACCTCTGCCAGTGTACTTTGCCACTTATATCTGGTGTCACAATAGCGTGCCTTTAAAAAGAAAAAAAGTTTTTCACTGTAAGCTAATAGCAGTTAGTTGACTGCAAGCGTCTGGGTGTCAGGCCTTCAGCATGTACTCTGTCAACCTCTGCAAGTGTACTTTGCCACTCATATCTGGTGTGACTATAGCAGGGCTGCCATCAGAAATTTTAGGGCCCCTGACACAGCTAAAGATCTGGGCCCCTGGGGCCAGCCCTGAGTCCGCCCACAAGGATGAAGTGTGTGTGTGTGTGTGTATAGTGGATGCGGTATGTGTGTCATGGATGCAGTGTGTATAGTGGATGTAGAATGTGTATAGTGGATGCGGTATGTGTGTCATGGATACAGTGTGTATAGTGGATGCAGTATGTGTGTCATGGATGCAGTGTGTATAGTAGTACAAAGTGTGTTTAGTGAATGTAGTGTGTGTGTAGTGCAGAGTGTGTTTAGTGAATGTAGTGTTTGTAGTGAGTGCAGAGAGTGTATGGTGAATGCAGTGCAGAGTGTGTTTAGTGAATGTAGTGTGTGTGTGTGTAGTGCAAAATGTGTATAGTGAATGTAGTGTGTGTGTGTAGAGCAAAATGTGTATAGTGAATGTAGTGTGTGTCTGTAAAGCAAAGTGTGTCTAGTGAATGTAGTGTGTGTGTGTGTAGTGCAGAGTGTGTTTAGTAAATGTAGTGTTTGTAGTGAGTGCAGAGTGTGTTTAGTGAATGTAGTGTGTGTGTAGTGCAGAGTGTGTTTAGTGAATGTAGTGTGTGTGTAGTGCAGAGTGTGTTGAGTGAATGTAGTGTGTGTGTGTGTGTGTGTAGTGCAGAGTGTGCTTGTAAGGATTCAGTGTGTGTGTAAAATAGGGGGGAAGGGGAGTATTTTTTATTTATTTATTTGTGTATATTTCAATTTTATTCCCCTCTCCCTGGTTCTTACCGTGCCAGAGAGGGGGGAGATGGCATTTCCTGTTGATCCAGTGGCATGGTGGAGGGAGCCAGCCGCGGTACATTGAAGAGGGGGCCCAGCAGCACACATTGTCTTCCTTTCCAGCTCCTCTCTGACTAAATCTCACGAGACAGGCCTGTGTGCTGTGCGGAGCGTTGCCATAGTAACCCGTGGCAACGCTCAGGCGGCCGCAGGATGCAGGAAAGTTAGACAGAGAGCAGCTGGAAAGGAGGACAGAGTGTGCTGCTGGGCCCCCTCTTCATCGTACAGGTAGCAAGGGGCCCTCTGTGCACATATATATATATAGCGAAAATAGATATATATATATATATATATATATGTGCTTCTCTATGACAAGCGTTCAGCGTCGACATGCAGAGCATGGAGATGTTGAATGTCAATGCTGCACATTTTGCAACACTGACACAGGAAGTGCCTAGGTGTTCCTAGGCAGCAATGTAAACACTGCATTTTCTCTGAAAAGGCAGTCTTTGCAGCAAAAACCCTGCAGTGGTAGACTATACTCACCAGAACAACTACATTAAGCTGTATAATATAAATTAAGCTGTAGTTGTTCTGGTAACTATAGTGTCCCTTTATGTTTGTGCGTGCAAAGGGGTAGGGACTGCAGAGGGTGCCGAAAGGAAGGGGCTGTAAAGGATGTGAGTGGAAGGGGCTGCAGAGGGTACAGGGGGGAATAGAGGCTGTAGTGGGTGCAGAGGAGGGACAGGATGTAGTGGGGCAAAGGGTAATAGGAGCTGCAGTGGGAGCAGTTGGGTAGCCCACTAGCCACTACCAAAAGCAAAACCCTACCATTGCGCACAGTGCAGGGGGGCAGGAGCTGCAGTGGGAGCAGCAGGTAAGGGCTGCAGTGGGAGCAGAGGGGTAGGGAATTCAGTGGGAGCAGGGAGGTAGGGGCTGCAGAGGGAGCAGGGAGGTAGGGGCTGCAGAGGGAGCAGGGAGGTAGGGGCTGCAGGAGGTAGGGGCTGCAGTGGGAGCAGGGGTAGGTGCTGCAGATGGAGCAGGGAGGTAGGGGCTGAATGAGGTAGGGGTTGCAGAGGGAGCAGGGAGGTAGGAGCTGTAGGGGATATGGGCTAGGGGCTGCAGAGGGAGCAGGGGGTAGGGGCTGCAGTAGGGTTGGGGCTGCAGAGGGAGCAGGGGATGCAGGGGGAGCAGGAGGGGTAGGGGCTGCAGAGGGAGCAGAGGGGTAGGGGCTGCAGAGGGAGCAGGGGATGCAGTGGGAGCAGGGGGGTAGGGGATGCAGTGGGGGTAGGGGCTGCAGAGGGAGCAGGGGATGCAGTGGGTGCAGGGGCTGCAGAGGGGGTAGGGGCTGCAAAGGGAGCAGGGGGGTAGGGGCTGCAGAGGGAGCAGAGGATGCAGAGGGAGCAGGGGGGTAGGGGTTGCAGTGGGAGCAGGGGGTAGGGGCTGCAGAGAGTGCAGGGGATGCAGTGGGAGCAGGGGGGTAGGGGATGCAGTGGGAGCAGGTGGGTAGGGGTTGCAGTGGGAGCAGGGGGTAGGGATTGCAGTGGGAGCAGGGGGGTAGGGGCTGCAGAGAGAGCAGGGGATGCAGTGGGAGTAAGGGGGTAGGAGAGGCAGTGGGAGCAAGGGGGGTAGGGGATGCAGTGTAAGCAAGGGGAGGGGGTAGGGGATGCAGTGGGAGCCAGGGGGGTAGGGGATGCAGTGGGAGCAAGGGGGGGTAGGGGATGCAGTGGGAGCAAGGGGGAGGGTAGTGGATGCAGTGGGAGCCGGGGGGGGTAGGGGATGCAGTGGGAGCCAGGGGGGGTAGGGGATGCAGTGGGAGCCAGGGGGGGTAGGGGATGCAGTGGGAGCAAGGGGGGTAGGGGATTCAGTGGGAGCAAGGGGGGGAGGGGATGCAGGGGGAGCGGGGGGAGGGGGGATGCAGTGGGAGCCAGGGAGGGGGGGTTGGGGATGCAGTGGGAGCCAGGGGGGGTAGGGGATGCAGTGGGAGCAAGGAGGGTAGGGGATTCAGTGGGAGCAAGGGGGGGGAGGAGGGGATGTAGTGGGAGCGCGGGGGGGGGGGGGTAGGGGATGCAGTGGGAGCCAGGGGGGGTAGGGGATGCAGTGGGAGCAAGGGGGGTAGGGGATTCAGTGGGAGCAAGGAGGGGGGGTGCAGTGGGAGCAGGGGGGGTAGGGGCTCCCAAAACCCTCCCAAACCTTACTTCTCTGGTGGTCCTCTTCTGAAGGAACCTCACAATGCTGACATGCTGCCTGTAAGTCTGCTCAGGGCAGCTCCGCATAGCTCACTGTGACTGGTGATGTCACTTCCTGCAAAACAAGCCGCACGGAGCTGCCCTGAGCAGTGTTACAGGCAGCTCAGTGAGGCTGTGTTCTGAGACAGGCACACTGAGGGGCAGCCTAGTGTGGTCTTTGGGAGGTCCCTATAGTTGTCCCTCAGTGTGCCCTGCATGGAGGACATGATTAGTAGCAGCAGGGGCCTGCGGACGGCTGTGCGGGCCCCTTGCTGAGTGCAGGCTGGCTGGGGATATTGTTTAACTCCCCAGCTCAGCCATTACTTACTGCAGCAGTATGTGGGGCTCGGGGCCCCCCAGGACCACCGGGCCCATGACAACTGTTATGGTTGTCATGCCCTGATGGCGGCCCTGGACTATAGCGTGCCTTTAAAAAGAAAAAAAGTTTTTCACTGTAAGCTAATAGCAGTCAGTGTCCTTAAAGCGGGTGTCAGGCCTTCAGCGTGTACTCTGCCAACCTCTGCAAGTGCACTTTGCCACTCTTATCTGGTGTCACTATAGCGTGCCTTTAAAAAGAAAAAAAGTTTTTCACTGTAAGCTAATAGCAGTCAGTGTCCTTAAAGCGGGTGTCAGGCCTTCAGCGTGTACTCTGCCAACCTCTGCAAGTGCACATTGCCACTCATATCTGTTGTCACAATAGCGTTGATTTAAAAACCCAAAAACATTTTTCACTGTTATAGATTGAATAGCAGTTAGTTGTCTTCAAGTGGGTGTGTCAGGCCTACAGCGTGTACTCTGCCAACCTCTGCCACTGCACAGTGCCACTCATATCTGGTCGCACAGTAGCTTGCACGCATAGTACCACTAATCCAAAAAAAAATGACAGGCAGAGACAGGCCACCCTGCAGGGGCCATCGTGGTCGTGGTGCTGTGATTCTCTTTTGCCCTAGAATAAATCCCAGTTTTCAGAGGCTACGTACCCTGAACTTGTAAAGTTCTGAGGACATAGTTGACTGGCTAACACAGGACACCCAATCTTCTACAGCTTCCGCTCGGAACCTTGACGCACCATCCTCCTTCAGCTTAGCTTCGGGCACCTCTCAAGATACCACTCACCCGCCTGCCGCCACCACCAACTCTAGCACCACAGCCGCTTCACTTGGTATGTCAGAGGAGTTATTTACACATCCGTTTGAAGAAATGAGTGATGCGCAACCATTATTGCCAGAGGATGTAGATAACAGGGATATATCTCAGGCAGGCAGCATTACACACATGGACGTACGGTGTGATGATGATGATGTTGTACCCGCTGCTGCTTCCTTTGCTGAGTTGTCAGATACAAGTGAAGCGGTTGATGATGACGATGCGTCCATGGATGTCACGAGGGTGCCCGCTAGGCAAGAAGAAGAACAGGGTGAAAGTTCAGATGGGGAGACAGAAAAGAAGAGGAGGAGACGAGTTGGAAGCAGGGGGAAGTCGTCGCAAGGAGCTAGTGGCACAGTCAGACAGCATGCATCGGCACCCGGGGTCAGCCCGACAGCACGCCAATCAACTCATGCTGTGTCCACCACCAGAATGCCGTAATTGCAGAGCTCAGCAGTGTGGCATTTTTTTGTGTGTCTGCCTCTGACAACAGCGATGCCATTTGCAACCTGTGCCAAAAGAAACTGAGTCGTGGGAAGTCCAACACCCACCTAGGTACAACTGCTTTGCGTAGGCACATGATCACACATCACAAACGCCTATGGGATCAACACATGAGTACAAGCAGCACACAAACTCAAAGCCGCCATCCTCCTCCTGGTCCAGCATCTTCAGCCACGTCAACCACTGCTGTCCTCCTTGCCCCCTCTCAACCATCCGCTACTCCGTCTCTCGCCTTAAGCAGTTCCCGCTCATCTGCCCACAGTCAGGTGTCTGTCAAGGACATGTTTGAGCGTAAGAAGCCAATGTCAGAAAGTCACCCCCTTACCCAGTGTCTTACAGCTGGCTTGTCTGAACTATTAGCCCGCCAGCTTTTACCATACAAGCTGGTGGAGTCTGAGGCGTTCAAAAAATTTGTAGCTATTGGGACACCGCAGTGGAAGGTACCCGGACAAAATTTCTTTTCACAAAAAGCAATCCCCAACCTGTACTCGATTGTGCAAAAGGAAGTAATGGCATGTTTGCCACACAGTATTGGGGCAAGGGTCCATCTGACCACTGATACCTGGTCTGCAAAGCATGGTCAGGGCAGGTATATCACCTACACCGCTATTGGGTAAACCTGCTGACGGCTGCCAAGCATGGAATGCGTGGCTCTGCAGAGGAGTTGGTGACACCGCCACGACTTGCAGGCAAGCCTGCTGCCACCTCCTCTACTCCTCCTACTCCATCCTCTTCCATAACCTCCTCGGCTGAGTCCTCTTCTGCTGCTGTGTCTTGCTCCACATGAACGGCACACCCCCAGCTCACCAGGTACTATTCCACATCCCGGATACGGCAGTGTCAAGCCGTCTTGGGTATGACTAGCTTGAAAGCAGAGAGTCACACCGGACAAGCACTCCTGTCCCCCCTGAACGCACAGGTGGAAAAGTGGCTGACTCCGCAGCAACTGGATCTCTGCAAAGTGGTTTGTGACAACGGAACAAATTTGTTGGCGGCATTGAAGTTGGGCAAGTTGACACATGTGCCGTGCATGGCACATGTGTGTAATCTGATCATACAATGCTTTGTGCATAAGTACACAGGCTTAAAGGACGTCCTGAAGCAGGCCAGGAAGGTGTGTGGCCATTTCAGGCATTCCTACACGGCCATGGCGCACTTTGCAGATATCCAGCGGCGAAACAACATGCCAGTGAGGTGCTTGATTTGCGACAGACCGACACGTTGGAATTCAACACTCCTAATATTTGACCGCCTGCTCCAACAAGAAAAAGCTGTTAATGAATATTTGTATGACCGGGGTGCTAGGACAGCCTCTGGGGAGCTGGGAATTTTTTTGCCATGTTACTGGACGCTCATGCGCAATGCCTGTAGGCTCATGCGTCCATTTGAGGAGGTGACAAACCTAGTCAGTCGAACTGAAGGCACCATCAGCGACATCATACCATTTGTTTTCTTCCTGGAGCGTGCCCTGCGAAGAGTGCTGGATCAGGCCGTAGATCAGCGTGAAGAGGAAGAGAAAGAGTTGTGGTCACCATAACCACCAGAAACAGCCTTATCAGCATCGCTTGCTGGACCTGCGGCAACGCTGGAAGAGGATTGTGAGGAAGAGGAGTCAGAGGAGGAATGTGGCTTTGAGGAGGAGGAGGAAGACCAACCACAACAGGCATCCCAGGTTGCTCGTTGTCACGTGGCTGGGGGGAAGAACATACCTTCATTGAGATCACTGAGGAGGAGGAAAGGGAAATGATTAGCTCGGCATCCAACCTTGTGCAAATGGGGTCTTTCATGCTGTCGTGCCTGTTGAGGGACCCTCGTATAAAAAGGCTGAAGGAGAACGACCTGTACTGGGTGTCCACGCTACTAGACCCCCGGTATAAGCAGAAAGTGGCGGAAATGTTACCAAATTACAACAAGGCGGAAAGGATGCAGCATTTGCAAAATAAATTAAAAAGTATGCTTTACACAGCGTATAAGGGTGATGTCACAGCACAACGGGAATCTAACAGGGGAAGAGGTGAAAGTCATCCTCCTCCCACGACCACGCCGGCAAGGACAGGACGCTTTAAAGACGTGTTGTTGATGGAGGACATGCAGAGCTTTTTAAGTCCTATGCATCGCCACAGCCCTTCGGGATCCACCCCCAGAGAACGACTTGACCGACAGGTAGCAGACTACCTCGCCTTAACTGCAGATATCGACACTCTGAGGAGCGATGAACCCCTTGACTACTGGGTGTGCAGGCTTGACTTGTGGCCTGAGCTATCCCAATTTGCGATAGAACTTCTGGCCTGCCCCGCTTCAAGTGTCCTGTCAGAAAGGACCTTCAGTGCAGCAGGAGGTAATGTCACTGAGAAGAGAAGTCGCCTAGGTCAAAAAAATCTAGATTACCTCACCTTTATTAAGATGAATGAGGGATGGATCCCGAAGGGACTGACAGTGGGCGATACATTCGACTAAAAAAAGGCCTGATGAGATGAGCTGCCTTGGGCTAAAAATGGTCCACACACTGCTGTATTTTAGCTCTGAATGCTGGTTGACTTGCGTGACTTATCTGCCACCAGCTAGGGTTCAAGCCACAATGTTTTAGAGCACTTTATGCCTGGGAAACAAACATCAATTTTTATGGCCGCTGCTACAGCAGCGGCTGCAACAATACCTAATTTTTCAGGCATGTGTACATGCCTAATTTTTCGGCCCTCTGGTGCTGCACTGTGGCTTCAAAAACCAAACCCAAAAAAAGGCACATAACAGGGATTCAACTGATAGGAGTGGTGTGTTAAGTAGTACTATTCCAATCTGGTGGCACATTAGATTGCACGCGCAGTGCCCCAAATTTGAAGTAGGAGGACCGACCAAGCATCTTTTTCCATCTCCCGGTTCCTAAAATCGATGCCATATACACGTCCCCTGATAGGGCGCCAGCTCGTTAATCTCTTGGGTGCCAGCTTGTTATTCTCTTTTTCACTTCACTAGGGACACTTTACTGCACTATGGGCACTTAGACCCACTCTTTGTCTTGCACACTGTTATTCCTAGCCAGCATCTGTGATGGGAAATCAGGCAGTCATCTAAACGTTTAGATTGAGCTTTAGCTTAGAACACCCTTGAAGTGTTTAAGGAGATTAGGGCTAGTTTAGAGGATTCTTCTTAGACCTCTCTGAGTCTTTATAGCCCTTCTACCTATCCAGCATTTCTGGAAACTAGCTAAGAGAAAGGGTGGCTGTTTGTCTGTGATACATTTAACTTTATATCACCTTATTGACACTTTATCACTCCGGTCTCCATACTCTCTGCCTATACCCATCTATTTAGAGGGAATTTCCTTGCCAATGCCAATATTATATAATAGGTAATAGTATTACCATTATTACACAATGAGGTCTCTTAGGACAGGTGTCAATCCATATCTGCTAAGTGACCCTATGTAGGGGGAACAGTCCCTATTCTGCTCTGTGTCAATGTGTATCAGGGATCCTTAGGATAGGTGTCAATCCATACCTGCCAAGTGACCCTATGTAGGGGGAACAGTCCCTATTCTGCTCTGTGTCAGTGTGTATCAGGGGCTCTGAGGACAGGTGTCAATCCCCTATGTAGGGGGAACAGTCTCTATTCTGCTCTGTGTCAGTGTGTATCATGATCTCTGAGGACAGGTGTCAATCCATATCTGCCAAGTGACCCTATGTAGGGGGAATAGTCCCTATTCTGCTGTGTATCAGGGGCTCTGAGGACAGGTGTCAATCCATATCTGCCAAGTGACCCTATGTAGGGGCAACAGTTCCTATTCTGCTCTGTGTCAGTGTGTATCAGGGATCCTTAGGATAGGTGTCAATCCATATCTGCCAAGTGACCCTATGTAGGGTGAACAGTCCCTATTCTGCTCTGTGTCAGTGTGTATCAGGGGCTCTGAGGACAGGTGTCAATCCATATCTGCCAAGTGCCCCTATGCAGGGGGAACAGTCTCCATTCTGCTCTGTGTCAGTGTGTATCATGTTCTCTGAGGACAGGTGTCAATCCATATCTGCCGAGTGACCCTATGTAGGAGGATCAGTCTCTATTCTGCTCTGTGTCATTGTGTATCATGGTCTCTGAGGACAGGTGTCAATCCATATCTGCCAAGTGACCCTATGTAGGGGGAACATTCCTTATTCTGCTCTGTGTCAGTGTGTATCAGGGATCCTTAGGAAAGGTGTCAATCCATATCTGCCAAGTGACCCTATGTAGGGGGAACAGTCCCTATTCTGCTCTGTGTCAGTGTGTATCAGGGTCTCTGAGGACAGGTGTCAATCCATATGTCATGGTGTCAATATGTCATGTCAGGTGTCAATCCATATCCATTGTGATTTAGGAATGTTAGGTGATTTATGCCCTTTATGGATTAAAACCAGACTCTGCATCAACTGTGTAATTTTCCATGGGAGTTTTTCCATGGATCCCCCTCCCGCATGCCACAGTCCAGGTGTTAGTCCCCTTGAAACAACTTTTCCATCACTTTTGTGGCCAGAAAGAGTCCCTGTGGGTTTTAAAATTCACCTGTCCATTGAAGTCAATGGCGGTTCACCCGGTTCGCCGGTTAGCGAACGTTTGCGGAAGTTCGCGTCCGCCGTTCGCGAACAGAAAATTTTGTGTTCGCGACATCACTAGTGTGCTACTATTACTGGGGCAGGAGGGTTTTTTATGTTTCTACTATAAGACTATGGAGTAGTATTTGCTTGTTAATTCTATATTAGAGAGGTCTATTCAGCCTTTATTTTAGGCTCTACACACACTCTCATTCTTTATATTGGGCACTCATATGTCATATAACAACATTTACCTCCTAATTGCCCCTTTATTTGGCTTCCCTACTCCTTATAGCTCACTGAGCTTCATTTTCTCCTCTTTGTTTATTAGAGTGTTTTTTCATTTATTTATTTTTTGTTTGTGTTTATGATTAATACATTTATTGGAACAGTGTACTCAGACTAATATCCTACTAGTGTATCCTGGACATTTCTGTCCTAGGATCACTTTCTTCTTCTTTTTTTTGCAGTACACAATGAGGGTTATCCCCTCTTTGGATATTGTCTGGACACACTACATAGTCCCTGTTTAAGGGATATTTTCTTTTTTCTTTTAGTTATCTATTATACAGACAAATATACAGAGAAAGGTGAACAGCGCTAGCGGTATACACAAATATATATATATTTTACATACGTAATTGGAGATATTCCTCGATGGTATAGCTTAAAAGAAAAGAACAGAATGCAATAATAGTGCAATATGTATTGATGATATAATAGATGATGAAGAAATATAAAATTCTCACTCACACTTTTAAGAGCTTTATAAGCTCAATGTCAAGAGCCTGGACGGAATAATCCCCGTCTATGGATTTCTTGGTGTACAATCTTCTAAGTGAACTTTGCGAGTGCGAAATTTCCGTGATATATGGAATGAGAGAGTACAAAAAACCAATGGTATAGATAGTAGGTGTATATACAGAGCAAATAAAAGAGAACCTACTTACATAGACTAGAGCAATGGACCTGCTCTAGTTTAAACAGCTTCAGGTGGAACATTTTTGAAAAAGTGCACTTTTGAAAAAGCCAAGGCGAAACGCGTTAAGTGAGGAAGAACCACGGACTTTTATAACTTTAATCTGACTGGTATTTTATATATTTGTCATTCACTTTTAAAAAAATTTGATAAAATAAAGTATATACATTTTTACATTACCCAGTCTATTTTTAGTCCTACTCCCTACCTCATCTTGCTGCTGCTACATTTGGGTCCAGTACATCCTTAGGTGGGGATTGTTCCACCTGAAGCTGTTTAAACAAGAGCAGGTCTAGCCTTCTTATCTCAAAGACACAAAAGACACCCTAAAATGCATAATGTCTATTGAAGTACCACAGGGAGGGATTCTATGTAGCCTTGACCTGGAGGCATTGTACTCCTCTATACCCCATTTGAGTGGTATACAACACATAGGTTCATTTCTAGAAACAAGGGGTCCAGAACATTCGCGACATACTACTTTTGTCCTGGATCTACTACAGTTTATATTGACTCACAATTTCTTCCTTTTTAATAACAAGTTTTACCACCAGGTGCGGGGTACAGCGATGGGGACACCTTGTGCCCCCTCATATGCTAACCTCCACCTGGGTTGGTGAGAGAAATATATTGTACGTTCACAACATCTGAAACACTACATGGATTACGTCTACTCATGGAAACGTTATACAGACGATATCCTAGTAGTATGGACAGGTACAAAAGAACTTTTCATTGACTTTGTGGAAGCCTTGAATGTAAATGACCTAAATTTGCGTTTGACAATGGAGATAGGTATATCCACATTGAACTTTCTTGATTGTACATTTACCATTACAGACGAACTAAAGATCCAGACCACTCTAAACCGCAAACCTACATCGACCAATAACATGTTATGTTGGGGTAGCTATCATCCTACCTCACTTAAGAGGGGCATCCCAGTGGGGCAGTACCTGAGACTAAAAAGAAACTGTTCGTCTCTTGATGACTTTATACACAAGGCTGCCCTACTAAAAGCTAGATTTAAAGCCAGAGGCTATCCGAATAGGTGCCTAAAACAGGCATATCAAAGAGCACTTTGGAGTGAACGTGAGACTCTTCTAGATAATGAACCCAAACCATGCCCCCCTAAAACAATCAGGTGTGTGGCAAATTACGATGCAGGGTGGGACACTGCGAAAAAGATCTTGGCAAGATTTTGGCCATTGCTTATGCAAGACCATCATCTAAAAGATGTAATCTCTCCGCGAGTTTCGATAACGGCCAAAAGAGGAAAAAAATTAAAGGACCTTTTGGTACCAAGTCATTTTTCGAAATTTAACACAAATAAGAAAAGTTGGATTAATATGCAGGGTACCTATCAATGTGGACGGTGTGTAGCCTGCCGCTACATAGATAGTGATTCCAAGTTCATAACCGACTCCTCTGGTACACTAAGAATCCCAATTAAACAATTTTTCAATTGCAATTCAACAGGGGTAGTCTACCTTCTTACTTGTAAATGCTGTAAAAAATATGTAGGAAAACAATACGTCCCTTAAAAAGACGCATGATGGAACATATCCATTCAGTTACATCAGAAAGAGACACCCCTGTAGCCAGACATGCTAGATTACATCACAGCCACTCACCTAGATGCTTCAAATTTGTTGGAGTTGAAAAGGTAATAATGGGGAAAAGGGGAGGCGATCTGGATCTGATCCTCAAAAGGAGAGAGTGTTTTTGGATTCACAGATTGGACACTTTGTTTCCAAATGCCCTCAATGAAGGTTTTACCTTCACCCCCTTTATCAAATCATAGTCTCATTTCTAATGTGTATATATTAGTTTACTTGTTACTATCTATACTCACTTTACATATATACCATTATCAATAAGTATATCATAATCATGAACCATTGAGGATGAAATATAGCTACATGAATTATATGTAACTATTGAGCTATTTTTTTCTAATCTGAGCAAAAATTACGTGCACCTTTACAAAGGGATTTTCACTTTATTTTGTTAACATTGTTGCTCTTGTTTCATCCTTTCCACCTATGTATGGATTATATGTAATTATTGAGCGTTATGTGCATCATATGACTTTAAGTAAATCCCGTTGCTATATATTTTCTTCACACTGTTAGCCCTCGTTTTACCCTTTACCACTTATAATATAACCTAGATCTTTGTATATATTGACTATAGTTACAGGGATCGGTATTTCTAATGTGGAGGGTTAAGACTGTACTTTACAGCATTATATATACTACTTTACACAAAACAATTCTGTAATAAGTTTATCTTTCTGTATATATACATTTTTATGCTGTCAGTGTTTAGTTAATCTCTGGGATCTGATGCCTATGTCACTATTTTGGAAACGGGGGGTGAGAGTCAGTGTCCATGGTAACACAAAATATATTTATTTTGGTGTTCGGCACTAAGCTCCGCCTACCGTAATTTGATTGGTGCAACTACGGACGATTGGCAGAAGGGAGGTATTATTCCGATTGGAAGGCGTGTAAACGTAACGCCGCCCATAAGCCTTGCTGATAGGTTCTTCTTTCATGCCGCTTAGGGTATAAATACATGCTCAAGTTAATATCCTCATTGATAGCCTTTGAGAAAGGCGCTTGTTTTAGCGCCGAAACACATTAGGCGTATTATGACTTTGTAATCACAGCACTTTTTTATTTTAGCACTGTTTGGGGTGTTTATTTAGTTTATGGGGAGTTGAAGCCGGATTTGAGTGAAGCTTAGTAAGGGATGTAGCCTCCTCTTATTATATAGCCTTTTTTCACACAGGATAGCAATTGATAGCATTGAGACATTTTATGCAACATTGTAGCGTGGAAACAAAGTGCTCTATTTAACTCTTGCTAATCCTAGTGTTCTACTATTACTGGGGCAGGAGGGTTTTTTATGTTTCTACTATAAGACTATGGAGTAGTATTTGCTTGTTAATTCTATATTAGAGAGGTCTATTCAGCCTTTATTTTAGGCTCTACACACACTCTCATTCTTTATATTGGGCACTCATATGTCATATAACAACATTTACCTCCTAATTGCCCCTTTATTTGGCTTCCCTACTCCTTATAGCTCACTGAGCTTCATTTTCTCCTCTTTGTTTATTAGAGTGTTTTTTCATTTATTTATTTTTTGTTTGTGTTTATGATTAATACATTTATGGTTTTTAAAGTAACAGTGTACTCAGACTAATATCCTACTAGTGTATCCTGGACATTTCTGTCCTAGGATCACTTTCTTCTTCTTTTTTTTGCAGTACACAATTGTCAGGGTACCTGTGGTCTCTACCTCCGAAAGAGGTAGAGACTTAGCTGTTCCTCCATCCAGACGGCCTGATGGCACCCTTCCCCACGGTCTATCCGGTCATGCAAGGCCGGCCGCGAGGGAGTGACTGCCTTTTACAGCATCTAGGCAGGAAGTTGTCATCAGGACACTCCTCCGGAATGACCTGTCACTCAATTGCTGCAGGACCAATCAGGAAGCCTCGGAGGCGTGGTTACTGCTCTGAACAGGGTATTTAACAGAGCTTCTTTCATTAGCTCATTGCCCTGTCATGGTTCTAGCTTGTTCTAGTCACTCAGTGCTTGTGTATTCTATTATCCCTTTTGGTTTTGACCCGGCTTGTTTACCTTACTCTGCTTATCTCTGTTACCCTTGATTCGGCTTGTCTCTCACTTACCTGTCTTCTGTTACCCTCGACCTCGGCTTGTCTTTGACCATTCTATACTGTACTACTTACGTTAGTCCGGCCATTCTAAGGTCCGGTATACGTATCTGGCTACTGTTTGTACTCTGCGTGTTGGATCCCTGTCCCGATCCTGACATTACGACAGGGCCAATGGATCCTGCAAGTACAAACAGTCAGCTGGCTTCTCCTGATCCTAGGTTTGAAGCCATGGATCACAGAATGGATCAGATGGCGCTTGCGCTACAGGCTCTATTATCTCGTGCCAATAACCCACCAGAGGAGATACGTAATACCCCTGTTTCTCCTGTCGGTTCAGGTCTAGAGGTAGCCACAGTGGGTGCTTCTTCTCGCATTACCCCCCCAGTACGCTATGGTGGGGCTCCTGAGAAGTGTCGTGGTTTCTTAAACCAAATTAGTATCCACTTTGAATTGCAACCTCGCTCTTATCCTACAGATAGGGCAAAGGTAGGATTTATTATCACCCTACTTATTGAGAAAGCTCTGAGATGGGCCAACCCATTATGGGAGAACGATAACCCATTAGTTTATAACTATAACGCCTTTGTAACTGCTTTTAGAAGAACATTTGACCCTCCAGGTAGAAAGGTTAATGCCGCCAGATTACTGTTGCATCTGAAACAGGAGAACCAAACACTGGTGGATTATGCACTAGAGTTCAGGTCTCTGGCGTCGGAGGTCAAGTGGAATGAGCAGGCGTGTATGGATGTATTTTTGAATGGCTTATCTGAAGTAATCCTTGATGAGGTTGCTACCAGAGAACTCCCTGAGAATTTAGAGAATTTAATTTCGTTCATCTCTCGTATAGATGAACGTTTAAGAGAGAGACAGAACACTCGAGAGAGGAACCGGAGACCTTCTTTTAGGTTAGCCCCCGCTTTTCCAAGTCCTGACTCCACGGTATCTTTGCTTCCTGAACCTATGCAGATAGGGTATACCCGCCTCTCTGAGGAGGAAAGACAGTACAGGAGAAGAGAGGGTTTGTGTATGTATTGTGGAGTTAAGGGTCATTTACTCTCGAACTGTTCTAACCGCCCGGGAAACGCTCGCACCTAAGTCTCTCTAGAGGACAGGCCTTGGGTGTTTCTATTTTGTCCTCTACTCCTAATTATAAAGATCACAGGCTTCTGCTACCAGTTTCCTTAACTTGCGGGAGGGAAGTAGTAAGGGCTATGGCTTTGATAGATTCCGGTGCTGCTGAGAATTTTATCGACCAAGCCTTTGCTAGTAAAAACTATTTCCCATCCCAGCTAAGGGAGACACCCTTGGCCGTTGAGGCCATAGATGGTAGACCACTACTAGATCCTGTTATCTTTCGTGAGACCATACCCATTGAGTTAGGTGTTGGTGTCCTACACGTGGAGAATTTATCTCTTCTGCTCATTTCGTCTCCTTCCGTTCCCATAGTTCTGGGGTACCCATGGTTGAAAGAACATAACCCTATTATCGATTGGGAGTTAGGGGAGATACTCTCGTGGGGCCAGGGCTGCCAGGATCGGTGTCTGTGCAAGGTTTCTCCATTAGCTAATATTAACATACAGGAGAATCCTACTCAGTCCACAGAGAGACAAATACCAGACCTTTACCTAGACTTAAGGGCAGTGTTTGACAAGAAGAATGCCGATTCTTTGCCGCCACACAGGTCATTTGACTGTAAAATTAAGCTTCTACCCGGGACTATGCCTCCGAGGGGCCATGTATATCCTTTGTCTGTTCAGGAAAACTCGGTTCTAGAGGAGTATATTCAGGAGAATTTAGAAAAGGGATTTATCAGGAGGTCTTCTTCTCCGGCCGGGGCGGGGTTCTTTTTCATTAAGAAGAAGGATGGCACGCTGAGACCTTGTATCGATTACCGAGGCTTGAATAAAATAACTGTCAGAAATGCCTATCCTATCCCACTGATTACCGAGTTATTTGATCGTCTTAAGGGCTCCAAAATCTTCACCAAGTTAGATCTCAGAGGGGCTTACAATTTGGTGAGAATCCAGCAAGGTCACGAGTGGATGACGGCATTCAATACCCGGTATGGCCATTACGAATACACTGTTAAGCCATTTGGACTATGCAATGCTCCTGCAGTATTTCAAGATTTGATTAATGAGGTACTTAGGGAGTTTCAGCATGATTGTGTTATTGTTTACCTGGACGACATACTAATACACTCTAAGGAGATTGAGACTCACCATAGACAGGTCAGAAAGGTGTTACACAAACTTCTGCAACATGGTCTATACTGCAAATTGGAGAAGTGCAGTTTTGATCAGGCTCAGGTAGACTTTCTTGGGTACGTGATTTCTGGGGAAGGTTTTAAAATGGATCCTGGTAAACTCCAATCTATTTTAGACTGGCCTTTGCCCAAAGGACTCAAGGCTATCCAAAGGTTTATTGGGTTTTCCAACTACTATAGGCGCTTCATTAAGGGTTACTCCTCTATCATTGCGCCTATTACCAATATGACCAAACAAGGGGCTGATACTAAGTTCTGGTCTGAGGAAGCTCTTGGTGCTTTTAAGACTCTCAAGGAACTTTTTGCCTCAGCTCCCATTCTAGTTCATCCTGAGACGACTCTGCCTTTCTTGCTCGAGGTCGATGCTTCTGAGACAGGAGTTGGGGCTGTTCTGTCCCAAAGGTTAGGGGTGGATAAACCGTTACACCCTTGTGGTTTCTTCTCTAAAAAATTTTCTGGGCCTGAGAGCAGATATGACATCAGGGAGAGGGAATTGTTAGCGGTCATTAAGGCTTTAAAGGAGTGGAGACATTTACTGGAAGGGACACTACACCCTGTTACTATTCTAACGGATCATATGAACTTGTCTTATATTGGGGAGGCGAAGTGCTTGTCCGCCAGGCAGGCTCGCTGGGCCTTGTTCCTCACTCACTTTAATTATGTACTTACGTATAGACCTGGTTCTAAGAACTCTAAAGCCGATGCATTGTCTCGTCAATATGAACCATCCACTATAACTGAACCACTTCTGTCCTCCATAGTTCCTAAGGGGAATATCATCGCGAACACGAATCTCAGGATTCACTCTCCATTGCTTTCTGAGATCATGAAGTTTCAGCATTTGGCACCCAAACAGACCCCTGGGGATCGACACTTCGTTCCTGCCGCTCTCCAACTGGAGGTGCTACGCTGTCTCCATAACAGTAAGGTGGCTGGGCATCCTGGCATCCGCAAGACTTATGCGCTGGTCTCTAAAGATTTTTGGTGGCCTGACTTACGCAAGGATATTAAAGAATTCATCGGGGCATGTGAAGTTTGTACCAAGACCAAGCTACCCCATTCGCTTCCATGCGGATTTCTACACCCTTTAGAGGTTCCTGAAAAGCCTTGGTCCTGCCTGGCAATGGACTTCATTGTTGATTTGCCTATCTCTAAAAAGCAGACTGTCATCCTCACTGTGGTAGACAGATTTACTAAAATAGCTCACTTCATTCCCTTACCTAAACTCCCATCTTCGCCCGAATTAGCAGAGATATTCGCCAGGGAGATTTTCCGTTTGCATGGGATACCTTCCCAGATTGTCTCTGACAGAGGCTCCCAATTTGTTTCCCGTTTTTGGAGATCATTCTGCTCCCAACTAGGCATCAAATTGAATTTCTCCTCTGCCTATCATCCTCAGTCCAATGGAGCTGCTGAACGCACTAACCAAAAAGTTGAACAATATTTACGTTGTTTCGTTTCAGAACACCAGGACGATTGGGTCGGTTTGATTCCTTGGGCGGAGTTTGCACATAACAATCTCATTTGTGATTCTACGCATTCTAGCCCTTTTTTCTTGAATTATGGCTTTCATCATTCCATCCTTCCTTCGGAGTCTTCTTCTCAAGGGATACCGTCGGTGGATGTTCATGTTGCCAATTTAAGAGAGTTGTGGGATCAAACTCGACAAATCCTTCTGCACAATTCTACACTGGTTAAAAAACACGCTGACAAACGTAGAAGGGCAGCACCGGTGTTTGTTCCAGGCGATAGAGTATGGTTAAGTACTAGAAACATTCGGTTAAAAGTGCCGTCCATGAAGTTTGCTCCTCGATATATTGGACCTTACAGGGTACTGTCTCAAATTAACCCAGTTGCGTATCGTTTAGCGTTGCCTAATGCCTTACGCATTCCTAATTTATTTCATGTTTCCTTGCTAAAACCATTAATATGTAACAGGTTCTCCTCCACGATCGCCCCTCCCCGCTCAGTTCAGGTGGAGGGTCAGGAGGAGTATGAGGTCAATTCCATCGTTGATTCTCGAATCTCCCGGGGGAAACTGCAATATCTGGTCGATTGGAAGGGTTATGGTCCTGAGGAGAGAAGTTGGGTACCTCAGGAGGAGGTGCATGCTCCCCGTCTCCGCAGGGCGTTTCACTCTCGATTCCCTTCTCGCCCTGGTGTATTCCGCCCGGTGGGCGTATCTGAGAGGGGGGGTACTGTCAGGGTACCTGTGGTCTCTACCTCCGAAAGAGGTAGAGACTTAGCTGTTCCTCCATCCAGACGGCCTGATGGCACCCTTCCCCACGGTCTATCCGGTCATGCAAGGCCGGCCGCGAGGGAGTGACTGCCTTTTACAGCATCTAGGCAGGAAGTTGTCATCAGGACACTCCTCCGGAACGACCTGTCACTCAATTGCTGCAGGACCAATCAGGAAGCCTCGGAGGCGTGGTTACTGCTCTGAACAGGGTATTTAACAGAGCTTCTTTCATTAGCTCATTGCCCTGTCGTGGTTCTAGCTTGTTCTAGTCACTCAGTGCTTGTGTATTCTATTATCCCTTTTGGTTTTGACCCGGCTTGTTTACCTTACTCTGCTTATCTCTGTTACCCTTGATTCGGCTTGTCTCTCGCTTACCTGTCTTCTGTTACCCTCGACCTCGGCTTGTCTTTGACCATTCTATACTGTACTACTTACGTTAGTCCGGCCATTCTAAGGTCCGGTATACGTATCTGGCTACTGTTTGTACTCTGCGTGTTGGATCCCTGTCCAGATCCTGACAACAATGAGGGTTATACCCTCTTTAGATATTGTCTGGACACACTACATAGTCCCTGTTCAAACAGCACCATAAGCCACCACAACAGCTTGTAGAGGTCATGGGGCTTAAACGAATATTGTGTTTGTATGCATACATACATACCATAGGATATCAACAAGGGGTGAATTTCTACTCACCAGGGCTACATTTTCACTCCAATGTCTACAATCAAGTAAAAATGTTAAACCCTTTATTATAATGCACATTATATCCACTCAGATAGCCCAGCCCAACCAAGAGTTAAGAAAGGGCATAAAGACACCAGCAGTCACAATAAGTAATTTTATAAACACACAGTAGAAGAAGCCGAATTCAAATAGTGAGTAACCTCACAAACGCTGCCTTGCAGAATTATGATGGATGACTTGTTTACACTGTCATTTGTTGCTGCTCCGGCTCACCTCATGTACTGCCTCTAAAGCAGTTGACTTGCTAGGGATATTTCCAACTCAGACACTTGTTACATGAAACATACGAAAATAAGCCAATCAGTTAGAACAGCGGTTCCCAATTTGTGTGCCGTGATGGGTGCTGCAAAATGTTTCCCCAGTTTCCCCAGTAATCATAGCACCGGGAACCGTACCTCGCTCTCCCCTGCCGGCTCTGCAGGACTGGAGGGGAGATCATGGATCTCACTCACTGGCCTGCTGTCCCTGTAATCCTGGCAGCCAGCAGGGGAGGGAGGGAGAGAGGACCTGGGGGAGCTGTAGCCAGCAGCTCTGCCTGTGTTTGCATAGTTGCCAACATTTGAAAAAAAATTCCAGGGACACTTTGCAGCACAGCTATCAATTATTACCTTGACAATTTACCACACCCACTGTCACAAAGCTCCGCCCACTGTTTCCAACACACATAATTAACCCCTTGACGATCGATGACGGTCCTGAACCGTCATAACGGTATCATGTAGTTACCGATCGCTGTCATTTCCCAGGCGGCAATCGGCGGTGCTCCCGGTGTGGGGAGACTGCCTGCAGCCCAGACAGTCTCCCTGCAGTGAATTAGGACCCCGGGGGCCATGTGATCACTAAACAGAGTGGTTACATGGTCACAATTGGTGTCCTAGTATCTGCCTGCAGGGGGACTGTTTGTGCTGACAGGCAATCTTCCTGCAAGTGTAAAATAAAAAATACATGTTAATGTTAATTTAAAAAAAAATAATTAGATGTATATATATATATGTATTAAGGCCTTTTGGCCTGTAATTGTGGGAGGGGCGTATGACACACCTCTTCCCTACTTAAGGGACACCCCTTACCTGGCTCCATATCGTTCGAGGTCAGCGCTGCATCATTTCCACTTCCGGGTCATCCAGACGCCATTTTACCTGATTACTCCATGAGGTTTTTTAAGCAGAGCTGTGTCAGGAATCCAGCCACAGGCTTTTCCGGCCTACCACCTTCTTTCTTCAATCCATCGCCGTGGATGGTGTCCAAGTGACTCACAAACTGTAAGTCAACCTACCCGCTATGCCAGGCATCAGTCCCACGGCACCATGCACGGGTCAGGTCCTCACTTTACGGCTGCATTTTGTCTAAGTCTGTTCTAAAACCATTGCATGTTCATGCATATCATTCGTTTAAACCCCCTACCGGTCTTTGGGTGTACTACAGGCTTCTTAGACATTATTGCATTTCATGTACAAACCAACGAACCACTGCATTTTCGCCTACACACTGACCCCTACCGGTCATTTGGTGTACTACAGGCTTCTCAGACATTATTGCATTTCATGTACAAACCATCGAACCACTGCATTTTCGCCTACACACTGACCCCTACCGGTCATTCAGTGTACTGCAGGCTTCTCAGACATTATTGCATTTCATGTAAAAACCAACCTTGCTTCATTTAAACGATTGTCATTTCGGTTTGTGTTTTCTGGTCGGCACTTATTCATAGTATATTCTATGCACGATTGCTGTTCGCATTAAAATGCATACGGTTAAGCTATTCATGCTAACTTCTGTTTCCCTTCATACTAAGATTCGGTTATTCTGCTATGTATTCACATAGATCTTTTTCGTGAGTTACATTTCATCATTTCATGTATTTACATTTGGTTAAAAAGTTGCTTGGTTAAATAGACCATTTTCATGCTATTTTTAAGGTATCACTTATTACATCAAGGGTATGAAACCAGCTAACATTTGTGTATAGACATTGGACTCCCACGCTTACTGGAGTTTTTTTTTTTTTATATAATTATCCATTTCATTACAATTAAATCAGCCTACGTTACAGGCCTCATTTCTTTGTTAACCATGACACAAGGATTTAATTCCTTTTCATGCATACTCGGGTTGAATCACACGTACTGATCCAACCAATCATACGTTTCCTGCACAGTAATCGGTTAAACTTTCAAATACTTATTTTACACGATCTTAGGTTGTCTATTTTGTTTCAGTTTGCTTATTATATATATATGGTTTTAATAATAATAGTTATTTTATTTTACAATGCAGATATTACATGTATATTACTGTTATAGTTAGCCTACATTACGGCTCCTTTTTCTGTCATGCTCGTACGACATACCACGAGTTCAAGGACACGGTCCTATTTTCAAAGAGTATAATGGAGATATGATGTTATTACAACCATGTACATTACGATGACATGGCACTAACTATTCAGGCCATTTCTTATCATGCTCATACGATATACCACGAGTATATAAGAACACGGTCCTACCTTCCACAGAGGGTTTCGGGTTGAATCACACGCATTGGTTCAACCACTCATACGTCACGTTACAACATTTTCTGCATAGATTGTCATTTCACATAATTTCACATGGCATTTACAAACTCAGGCCTTTTCTTGACACACTCAGACGACGTAACTCGAGTATTCAAGAACACGGCATATACGTCTCACAAGACTTTCGGTTTTTGAATCACACGTTCTGGTTCATACATTCATACGTCACTTTACAGCAACATTTATGATTCTGCATATTGTCACTTCACATTAAAAAGTCCCTTGCATTCCCAGATCAGTTTAGTGACATGCATATCATCTGATCACCTTCCATATATACACATTACACGGCCAATCCCCTGCTGCCAGGTATCGGACTCAGCGTAACGCTTGTCACCAAGCATGGGCAGTCATGTCACTATCATACTCATAGATTTTACACCTCCCACACATACTGCTAGAAGCCCTAATCCCAGCCTATACAGATTACACAGGTCTCACAGGATCCATTCTCACTCTATCCCTTTTTAGGTTTATCCAGGTTTTCATACCTGTCGAATCTCAAAACTTCATACATACTACCAGGTACGTAAGCCTGCTCACGTTGTAGTTCACATACGTTTCATTCTTCTAGGCCATAGAGTACTGGCAAGTTAGGGGTATAGGCCCAAATAGGTACCTCCCTTCTTGGCATTTCTGCCTATCGTTTAGTGGTCCGCGAGGCCAACACCCCGCCTCAACGTTTCGGAGGCAAATGCCATCGGGCCACACGTGAGTTAGCCGCCTCGCAATATTATAGAGAGGGCCTCACCTGTCACTCCCTCCCCCTGTTTTCTTTTACTATCACCGAGAGGCCTACGATTCCTGCCACTACGAAGGGTGGCCTCAATAACCCCTCGCGCCAACTCATAGACAGAGCCTCTCATAGCCACTTGGCAACTAGCAGGGCCTCACCTGTCACAAAACAAGATTAATTTTTCGCCTTTCAGGCCTAGTTAGCCTGCCAGTATCACCCCTGGGGAATCGGTCACTACACCCCTTACCATGGCTGGGTCGGCCGCTGCGACCCCTCCAGCACTGGTTGAGTTGCAATCACTTTCTCCAGCCATCTGTTTCAGGGCACATGCTAAATCTGTGTCCAAATAAAATGTATCCCAAAACTATACTTAACATCAATAAACATTTCTGTACTTACGACATTACTGCCACATCATCCATCTAGACATTTGGTGGAATTCATTATCTCGGGTCTATCAGAAGGATTCACACAGGCCTCATACACATGCCTTCCGGAATCCTGGAATGTCCTAATTTACAATCCGCACAACAAACCCTACAGCAGTGGAGACACTCATAGCCAGGAAGTGGCAGAGGACTTCCTATGTGGGCCCTTCCAGTCCCCTCCGTTCACCACATAGCGGACAAACCCCATCGGTATTGTCACGGGGAAATCTTCTCACAAACAGAGACTTATCATTGATCTATCAACACCTCACACCTCTGCCACTCCTAGTCTGAACTCCCTCATACCCTCTGAGGAATTTTCACTGCAATATTCCACCATAGATCACGCCATTACGGCAATCATGCAGGCAGGGGCCGGAGCATGGCTCAGTAAGACTGATATCACAATGCTTTCAAGTTACTGTCTATCCACCCTACACTGTGTCACCTGCATGGTATCAAGTGGGCAGGGAACTACTATTTTGCTCACGTTTAACATTTAGGTTCCAAAGTAGTCCGCCCATTTTCGACGTATTCGCCGAAACCCTATGCTGGTTTTATTAAATATAGCCAGATGCCCTACAGTTATACATTATCTGGATGATTTCTTACTGATCGAGGAGAATATTTCCCCTCCCAGTAGCCTAAAAGAAACCATCAGTCTATTCGAACAGGTGGGTGTCCCAGTCTCCTCCACCAAGACTGAAGGACCAGATACCTTCATCACATTCCTGGGTATCATACTAGACTCAGCCACCATGCAAGCTAGCCTGCCACGCCCAAGGTAGAAAACATTCTGATCAACAATCTCTACATACAACTCGGTACTTGCAACCGCAAGAATTACAGTCTCTGCTTGGTCACTGAATTTTGTCATTCGCATCATACCTCAAGGCCGGGCTTTCATCTCACAACTCCTTTACATGTTTCCCACTTTTAGACATGATGGACACAGGTCACCCCTGGATACCCAAGCCACGGCAGGCGTAATTATGTGGAGAAAATTTTTAACCACCTTGAATGGTAAAAGCATGTTCCTTCCAAAATTGTCTGACTCCTCACCTACCATTTGGTCAGACGCGGCGTCTACCACAGGTTTTGCAGCAATTTTTCAGGAACGAATGGCTTTGGGGCAGCTGGCCTTCAGAAGTTCAGGACCTGGAGGGTTTTTCCACTACCTCAGCTCTGTTTGAGATATATCCCATCGTGACGGTTGCCGTGGCATGGGTGCATTTATGGGCAGGTTCGTCTGTACGTTGCTACTCAGACAACCAAGTAACTTGTCACATTATAAACAAGGCCGATCCAAATCACTGACTATTATGAGATTCTTGAGGAAACTCACTTGGCTGGCTGCATGTCATAATTTTCTCTTGTTTTGTATTCATGTTCCAGGTGTATGTAACACTGCTGCTGACAATTTGTCTCGCTTTAATTTCCAGGCTTTTCGTCAAATACTCCCGTCAGGCGCACTCACAGCCACGAACACCCCACTATTCCACCATCTAGTAATGGACTAGATGCTATTATGCAACATAGCAGAACATTGTCCCAATTAGCACTGTCTACTAATACCCGGGAAACTTACGATAGAGCTTTCATTTGATTTAAAGATTCCTTTCTGAACACAACATCTTACAACCTTTCATCGTGACATCCTGGTTGGGCTTTGCTTCTTTTTGCCACCTCAAACTCAAACTATCATACAACACAATCAAACCATATCTGACAGGCATCCAACATCACATGCTAACTTTACAACCAGACAAATCAAGTGTCCTCCTACCAATTAAGAACATCCTTAGGGGTATTCAGAGATCCGAATCCCCACGTATGGCCCAGAGGCTACCCATAGATTTCCATATTTTTAAAGACTTATACAATTCACTAGATTTAAACCCTTTGCCAACAACACAAACCTCATCGTTAAAACCACCATATACGTAGCCTTGTTTATGGTTTCTTGAGACCAAGAGAATTTACCGCAATCAGCACAACACAGTCCACTCACATCCTACTTCATTCACACTTAACAAAACACATGGACTATTATATCTTGACTCTGCCTCACTCCAAAACCAGTCAACATGCACTTTCAGTAGAGGTTAAGTACTATCCTACTCACAACAGGTGGAGCCCCGTCAAACTACTGGACTCATATACCCAGCATAACAACGAACCACCATCTCAACCACTTTCAGTCTACAAGGTTCGGTACTCACTACCACCACCTTTATGACACACGTCAGGTCTTTACTTACACAGCTGGGCCTCAAATCAGCTTACTATTTGGGCCACTCCTTCCGCATAGGAGCGGCCTCCACAGCATCCAGTGCAAACATTCCAGTTTATGTTATCAAGTCACTAGGGCGCTTACTCTAGATACATACCTAACGTGGTACAAGAAGTAAGAAATGCCTTTCAAGACATGTCTGGTTAAAGTATGTATATTGCTGGTATGTAATAAATTTGATTTTCTACTTTTGCCCTCTTTATTTACAGGCCTACCTCATCGTCGGTTCCGGCACACCACAACCGACTTGCTCTTTTAATACCATCCTACACTTATC
Source organism: Pelobates fuscus (assembly GCF_036172605.1). Taxonomy (NCBI): domain Eukaryota; kingdom Metazoa; phylum Chordata; class Amphibia; order Anura; family Pelobatidae; genus Pelobates; species Pelobates fuscus. The sequence goes on along the minus strand of NC_086319.1, from coordinate 132,567,624 downwards.
AGTGTTTGTATCTTCTGTACTATCATGAGCCCTTAACACAAGTATTAAGGCCTTTTGGCCTGTAATTGTGGGAGGGGCGTATGACACACCTCTTCCCTACTTAAGGGACACCCCTTACCTGGCTCCATATCGTTCGAGGTCAGCGCTGCATCACCCTCCCACCCACTCCTCATTATTAACTCCTTTTCTCTTTACATTTCTTCTTGGTGGGCCCTCTTTATTTACAGGCCTACCTCATCGTCGGTTCCGGCACACCACAACCGACTTGCTCTTTTAATACCATCCTACACTTATCAGTGTTTGTATCTTCTGTACTATCATGAGCCCTTAATACAAATATATATATATACATATATATATATATAACGTATATAATCGAGTATAAGTCGAGTTTTTCAGCACATTTTTTGTGCTGAAAAACCCCAACTCGACTTATACTCGAGTCAATGTCTGTATTATGGCAATTTAGATTGCCATAATACAGACATGGGGCTGTGTAGGAGGGGAGCTGGCAGGAAGCTGTTACTTACCTCTCCTGCAGCTCCTGTCAGCTCCCTTCTCCTCCGCGCCGGTCCGGTCAGCTCCCCTGTCAGCTCCCAGTGTAAGTCTTGCGAGAGCCGCGGGGTAATAGCGCGGCCGCGAGACTTACACTGTGAGCTGGCAGAGGGAGCTGACCGGACCAGCGCAGAGGAGAAGGGAGCTGACAGGAGCTGCAGAAGAGGTAAGTGCTCTCTGCCAGCCCCCTCCACTGAACTGCCAATGCCACTGGACCACCAGGGAGTGAGAGCCCCCCTCCCTGCCATGTATCAAGCAAAGAGGGGGGACGAAAAAAAAATAATAATAATAAAATAAAATAATATTTTAAAAATAATAATGAAAAAAATATTAAAATAATTAAAAAAATAATAATAATAAAAATGGCCACCCCCCACCAAGGCTCTGCAACACACACACAAACACACACACACACTGCATTCATATACACACACACACACTGCACTCATACACACTGCATTCATACACACACACTGCATTCATACACACACACTGCATTCATACACACACACACTGCATTCATACACACACACTGCATTCATTATATACACACGCTGTAAATAAATATTCAATTAATATAATTTTTTTAGGATCTAATTTTATTTAGAAATTTACCAGTAGCTGCTGCATTTCCCACCCTAGTCTTATACTCGAGGCAATAAGTTTTCCCAGTTTTTTTGGGTAAAATTAGGGGCCTCGGCTTATATTCGGGTCGGCTTATACTCGAGTGTATATATATATATATATATATATATATATATGATATATATATGATATATAGACATATATTATATCTACATAATATATGTCTAAATATCATATATATAATGTCATACTAAATGTATTTTTATATTAATATATACATATATTAATATAAAAATACACTTATAATTAAATTACACACGTATATATAATATATATGATAACTATATATATTGTGTATATATTGTTATAAAATACAAATAATAAGTAAATTAAATAAAAATGTAAAAATAATAATAAAAATTAAAAAAAATTATATATCTATATGAAATTTTATTCTAACTGTATTTTGATATTAATATATATATATATATTTATATCAAAATACACTTAGAACGAAATTGTATATATATATCTATGTATATATAAATAAATAAATAAAAATTATACGAAATATACATATGTCCATATACAAAATTATTAATTATTTATATAAATATACACGTAGACTTCAAATATATAAACATGCATATATATTTAAATGTAATATGTGCACATAATTAAGTAATTTTATTGATTGCAATTTGAGGGACCTGCCTAACAACCCAGGCCAAAAGTCCAGAGAATGTAATCTGTATTTTACCCTGTAACTTTCGATGACACCCTAAAACCTGTACTTGGGTAGGACTGTTTTACTCGGGAGACTACGCTGAACACAAATATTAGTTATTCAAAACAGTAAAACATATCACAGTGATGATATTGTCAGTGAAAGTGACTTTTTTGCATTTTTCACACACAAATAGCACTTTGGGTTATTTTCAGCCGTATCCCGAAGCTTTGTGTTGTTTGTGGTTACAAATAGCACTTTTATTGATGATATAATTGTTGTGATACGTTTTACTGTTTTAGAACACTAATATTTGTGTTCAGCAAAGCCTCCTGAGTATAACAGTACCCCCCATGTACAGGTTTTATAGCATTTTTGAAAGTTACAGTGTCAAATATAAGGGTTAAATATATTTACATTGAAAATTGCTAGGCTGGTTATGTTGCCTTTGAGAGCGTATGGTAGCCCAGGAATGAGAATTACCCCCATGATGGCATACCATTTGCAAAAGAAGACAACAGAAGGTATTGCAAATGGGGTATGTCCAGTCTTTTTTAGTAGCCACTTAGTCACAAACACTGGCCAAAATTAGCATTAAATTTAGTTTTTTACTTTTTTCACACACAAACAAATATGAACGCTAACTTTGGCCAGTGTTTGTGACTAAGTGGCTACTAAAAAGACTGGACATACCCCATATTAAATACCCTGGGTTGTCTACTTAAAAAAAATAAGTACATGTGGGGTGTGATTCAGAGATTTATGACAGATAATAGTGTTACAAAGTCACTACTGATACATTTTAAAAATATATATTTTGAAACAGCAATTTCCTATTTGTACTTATAGCCCTATAACTTGCAAAAAAGCACGTAAACATTGGGTGTTTTTAAACTTAGGACAACATGTTTAATCTATTTTGCTGTTTTTTTCATTAGCTTTCGTAGGTAAGTAAAATATTTTTCGAGCAAAAGTAAAAAAAAATGTGTTTTTTTTTTCAATTTTTCACCATTTTTTTTTTTTTAAAGTAAATTATATGACATGATTCAAGTAATGGTATGTAAAGAAAGCCCTTTTTGTCCTGAAAAAAAACCCAATATATAACTTGTATGGGAACAGTAAATGAGAGAGAGGAAAATTACAGCTAAACACAAACACCACAAAAGTGTTAAAAGAGTCCTGGTCCTTAACGTACAACATTGCAAAAACAGGCCGGTCCTGAAGGGGTTAATCTACGCCTACTTATAGCGCAGATTACAGGGTCTACTCAATAAAGAGAGAATTATAGGGGATTGAGATGGTAATTTTAAATTTAGAACGCAGTTCTCTCTTTATTGCATAGACCTTTATAACACCAAGTTCCCACCAACAGTACCATGCATCCATGGTATACGAAAGATACATTTGCAGCACAACATCTATATGAAGTAGGTACATTTGATAACTTTTTGGCAAGTTGGGTATCCGTGGTGACACTGTCAGTACAAGTACAAATATAGAAAGACTCAGAGTGTCTATACTATAGAACATACATTAGTTCATTAGAATGCTTCTGATTCTTCTAGTTCCTGGAGTCTGCGGGTATTATTATACGTGTATTATACAATGAACGGCACTATACAGGAAGCACTCACTCTCCCGGGATATTATACACAGACCTGTTATATACAGAGAGCAGCACTGTACAGGAGAACTGACTGTCCCAGGATATTATAAACACAGACCAGTACTATACAGGGAGCACTGGCTGTCCAAGGATATTATACACACAGATATATGTTTATAATATGATGGGACAGTCAATGCTCCCTGTACAGTGCATAGTGCTGCTCTCTGTATAACACATACTGAGAACAGCACTACGCACTATACAGGGAGCACTGACTGTCCCAGGATATTAAACACACAGACCTGTACTATACAGAGAGCAGCACTATACTTTGAGTACTGACTCTCCCGGGATATTATACACACAGAGCTGTACTATACAGGGAGCACTGAGTCTCCTGGGATATTATACAGACCTGTATTATACAGAGAGCAGCACTACACAGGGAGCACTTACTGTCCCAGGATATTATACACACAGACCTGTACTATACAGAGAGCAGCACTATACTTTGAGTACTGACTCTCCCGGGATATTATACACACAGAGCTGTACTATACAGGGAGCACTGAGTCTCCTGGGATATTATACAGACCTGTATTATACAGAGAGCAGCACTACACAGGGAGCACTTACTGTCCCAGGATATTATACACACAGACCTGTATTATACAGAGAGCAGCACTATACAGGAAGCACTGACTTTCCAAAGATATTATACACACAGACCTGTATTACAGAGAGAGCAGAACTATACAGGGAACACTGACTGACCCAGGATATTATACACAGACCTGTATTATACAGAGATATGCCTATACACTATACAGGGAGCACTGACTGTCCCAGGATATTATACACACATATCTGTATTATACAGAAAGCAGCACTATACAGGGAGCACTGACTGTCCCAGGATATTATACACAGAGCTGTATTATACAGAGAGCAACACTATACACTATACAGGGAGCACTGACTGTCCAAGGATATTATACACACATATCTGTAGTATACAAAGAGCAGCACTATACAGGGAGCACTGACTGTCCCGGGATATTATACACACAGAAAGGACAAGACTAGTAGGACAGAAATATTCTGACCTACTAGGCTAAGCACTAAGTTGGTAATGAGGCCTAACCCAAAATAGACCATTCAAAAATAGGAAAAAAGGAATACTATTGAGAAACTGTCCCAGGAGAAAAGCCAGGGTACATACTCTCAATAGATTACCCACAGGAAATGGAACCAACTCAATTATATAGAAGTTAAAAATGTATATTTAATAGTGTTTATTGACACGAAACACATATACACACATAAAGTGGAAAAAAAACAAATGTGTAAAAGGTGATTGTGAAAATAAAAAAAAAAAAAATATATATATATATATATATATATATATATATATATATATATATATATATATATATATATATATATATATATATATATATATATATATATGGGGGAATACTAAATAGCCTCCTAGATTTGTCTTGTGTGTGTATATATATCCTGGGGAAGGTCCCCATGAGGGACTGAAACGTCAATCATTTTAATATGAAATAATAAAGAAGAGAAGATTTTATTACAAGTCCGTGAGTGCAGCCACATTTGTTGTTTTTTTTTGCTTGGATACATTGAGCCCTTACTGGCACCCGACATTTATTTAAGTGTACAGCTTGAGTGCAAGGATATCTTCAGTTTTTATATATATATATATATATATATATATATATATATATATATATATATATATATATATATATATATATATATATAAAAATCCCCTTGAGACCAATACATTGCATCTGTGCGAAACAGTGGAGCCAGAAAATAGAGTTTGAGCATATACTCAAATAACTTTAGAAAGAGAGTGGATAAATGCTGCAGAGTTCTGTTAATACAATCACAGATGCTGGCCCAAGTATAATAATATATGATTAAAAGGAGCAAAAGGAGGGTAAATATCCACATAGGTACCCCCTAACCTTATTAATCACAATAGTTCCCAGAATAACCACAAATTAGGGATTATTTTACCTTTAGTGACTGAATAATCTAAATTGTATTAACGACAGGAGGCGAATATTTGCTAATCTTTCTTTACTCAACCTCCCAGCAGCAAAGAAATAGTTAACAATGATGTAAAAAACCATTAACCAATCAGAGTGTACAAGCATAGAATATAGTGTCCTCAAGCTCCTCCCAATTCCTCTTTCTTTCTGTAGCTGAGCGTGGTGTATATCAACCGTGTAAACAAAACTTCAAAACTATGTACAAACAGGAAATCCTGTGCGTTGGTCAACCATGTAAACGAAACTGTGAATTGCTGGACTCTTCACACTAGAAGGGAATAGAAGAGACTCATGAAAGTATGGATTCTTGTGCCAGAGTAATAGTTTGCAAATTTCCTTAAGGTGTATATTGACTAGAGATGGTTCAAAAGGTCATACTTGGAGGTGTAATCGTCTGATGTAACCAGTGTGTAAACCCATGTCATATGATGTGAGTATGGCATATGATGTGAGTGTGTCTTATAGAGATGTATGGTTTAGTGTGGATAAACTTACCTCGACGGGTGGGAAAGTTAACGACGGGTGGGAAAATATTTGTCTCCTGTCGTTAATAAAATTTAGATTATTCAGTCACTAAAGCTAGAATAATCCATAATTTTATGGCAAGACAGAAGGCTTCATATTTGCTGTTTTAACGCTCCTATATAATAGAAGATACGGCATATAGCATTGGTTTAAAATAAAAAGTTGATTCTCTAGACCAATCCGCGGAAGCTAAGATATCTGAGAGGGAACTACCTGCCCGGAAGGCCGAGGATGCGGCTGCACCTCTGACTGAGTAAGCTCCAAAGGAGGGGTTGATGCCTGCTTGGACAAGGATCCATTTGATCCATCGTGCGACAGTAGGAGTGGAGACCGGTTTGTGTGGTTTGACGTAGGAAACTAGGAGGGGCCCAGTAGGGGGCGTAAGGTAGCCGTGGAGTCCATGTAGTTTTGGACACAACACGCTACGCATAGAGCAGTCCTGCCCGGGAAGTAAGGGTAGAAAACTGACAAATAATTATTTTTTGTGCGTCTGGTGATGTTAAATTTGATCCCTTCAGGTGTAATTTACAAAAAGCCGAAAATGGCCAAAAGATATTATCTAGATCAAAGGAACAGATAAGGGGATAACCCTGAGACAATGAATAGTAAAAAAAATAGAGAATACTGTAGCTAACATAAGTAAAAATCACAAAGATACTTTAATTAAACCAAAATTAATAATAATAATCCAAGTATGACTGTCTAGCTTAGACCGAAATAGTATGGATATATTAATGTGTATTAGAAGTATATACACAGGGGTGGGGGGAATGGTAGAAACGACACACACAAAAATATATATGGAAAAAAGACCATATATTAGTAAAATGATCAAGAGAAAGGGCAGAGTCGCAACAGTTCCCTAGATCATCAGCAAATAAAACAAGCACAGTTACTAAGACTATAGAGGATAATAGTAACCAACTATAGTCCAAAAATATATAGAAAACTGACTTAATATAGTCAACTGTACATATCAAAATAGATACAGTGTAAATGTGTAGAAATTAGTCACAGTACATATGATATTGTAGTTTGCTACATAAATAGAACAAGTATCTAAATAGATACAATGTGCAAGTAGAATGATTAGTAGCAATTCGTCTAGGATTTTTTCATTGCAGCAATCCAAGGCAGTGTAAATAATGAAAGCGTCTAATATCACCAAGTTTGTTAGCTCAATCCGAGTGACCTGCACAATGAGTGCAGTAATATATCAATATAGGTGATAAGTAGCGAGCCAGGGATGTATGTACAGAGTCTGGCTATAGGTCATGCAATAAAAAGTTGAAAATGACTCTGTATAACACTGGATTGGTGCAATACATATGTACAAAGAATGTTAGAATAAAGATCTGAACTGTGGCAAACCTAGCCACTTATGAACTGTTCTTGTCTAAAGGCTGTCCGTACTCCTTGCTGTACTGTGTATATAATTCTGCCTGTCTTATGTTGCCATTGGGATTCGTGTGTTAGCCGCCGTACGCAGCTAGCACCCAGATACTTCGTTTCACGAACAGCGTCTATCCGGGCTGTTTGTGAAACGAATACGGGCCCACCTGGTAGCCCACCCACTTAGAGACGTGTGGCGCTCGTTAACCGATTGCAACAATGTTGCAATCGGTAATTAAAGACTCTCCTAGGTGGCCGCCGTTCGACTACCGACCATGCGGCGGTCGGCCATCTTGGATCCTTTGTCTCTACAGCGGTGTTCGGTCGTCGAGTGCCTGGAACTGAAAACGGCTACTCGATGATACGAACACTGCTGGACTTCCAGAGCGTTCGGGAGTTCCGCTCTAATCACATTATGTTCCCCATCGGTGTTCGGTAGTTTCAAACCGAACTCGATGGTTAAATGTATTTCGTGCGGCGTTCGGTTGGTTTAGCTGGGATCTGAGCGGTATTCTCACTAAATGTGCCCGCAGACCCCAGCTATCTACCGAACGGCTGTTCGTGTAAAAGCGATGAATATTGTGTAAAATACAGATTTTCATGTGAATTGTCAGCTTTGCTGCACGAGGGGATAATCCACTTAACCGTCCATTTTAGTAGGAGTATCCCTCTCGTGCAGCAATGCCTGCTGGGATAATTACACTGCCTGATGGGTGAAATCCCCTGTAATATCTGTAAGGAAACCCCTTGCATGGGGAACTGCATAAATATGGAAGTCTGTGAATAAAGCGAGTTAGTTGACTCCCAAACTGTGTTTCGTCCGGTTATTGGGAGGATTGGGGGTCAGCTTGCTTTCTAGCGCTGACTGTGGATTTACCTGTGATACCAGCGGAGATCGTGGATTCTAATATTGCACTCCGCTACAATTGGTGGCAAGTGACGGGATCCAACCTTACAGCCAAAAAGCGGTGTTTGTGTAAACTGAAACTACCGAACAAGGAAAGCAAAGGGCAATTCGTATGGAGATTGATTATACTGTATTGAAACGGCAGACATTAAAGGAGCTACTGGAAGCCAGGGGTAAAATAGCCAGCAATAAATCCAAAGCTGTGCTGATCGCTGAACTGATGGAGGGAGACAGAGCCCGCAGCGCTACACCTCCACCAGCCATGGAAGAGACCCCATACCAGAGAGAGCTGAGAACCAGGATGGAGTTTTTGCCGCAGCCAGTACCCATGGAGATAATGACCGTGCTGATGTCAGATGTGCATGATTATCTGATGGCAAACCGCACACCGGAACCACCGTCCAGGGCAGAGTCCGTTACTGCCTCCATTTACGGACAGGTAAAACCCAAAATCCCATATCACGCATTTAAGGAGTTTTGTGAAGAAAAAGATGAGATTGACGGGTATTTACAAGATTTCGAGAGGCTATGTGATCTGCATGACTTGGAGCCGGCCGTATGGGTGCCCCTACTGGCAGGCAAACTATCGGGTAGGGCAGCGGAAGCCTACTGTGCTGTACCACGAGAGGACAGCAAGGATTATGCAAAAGTAAAAAGGGCGATTTTAGAGAGGTATGCCATTACCCCGGAGGCATACCGGCGCAAGTTCAGAGGCTTGCGCAAACCAGAAAAAGATTCCCATGCAGAGTGGGCGCACAAGCTGGACCAAGCATCTCAAGGGTGGATACAAGCCAGCAACGCAACTACTATGGAAGAACTAAGGCAGTTAATGCTGTTGGAACAATTCTTTAATGGCTTGTCCCCAGAGGCACAAGAATGGGTGAGAGATCGGAAACCTCTCACCCTAACGGAAGCGGCTCGACTAGCTGACCAGCATTTTGATGCCAGGAGACATCACAGACCCTAACTAGGACTTATCCTCGACCCACCGGGTCACCCAGTAACTTTATGCCTACCGGCCCCACAGTACCACTATCTAGATCACCGCAAGGTAATCAACCACCTCCCTCCCGATATAACGGCCGGGCTAACATCCAGTGTCACACCTGCAAACAGTGGGGACATATTACCCGAGAGTGCACTCAGAACCGGAGCAGACAAGCATGGAACCAAATCCGACAAAATTTGGCACCGAGGGCCGCTGCTCATCATTATCAAGTAGCACCAGCCACTCAGGAAATATTGAGCACTCAGACCGAGGAACCTCTAGGAGTACTGCATGAGGTGATGTCGGTTCGAGCCACCGACAACAGGCAGCATCATCGCCAGCTGGTGATCCTGGAGGGAAAGGAGGTACAAGGGCTCTGAGATTCCGGGGCCACTCTAACTTTGGTAGCACCTCATCTAGTCCTAGGTTCCACACACACTGGCGGATCAGTGGCAGTACGGGTGGCAGGGGGAGCAGTGTACCAACTGCCAAGGTGCATTTGGATTGGGGTGTGGGAGAGGGGACTGTGGAAGTGGGCCTCATGCAAAATTTACCAGCGGATGTTGTACTGTGGAATGACTTGGGCCAGATGACTTCTGCTTTTATACCCCAGGCTCCACACCAGAAAGCCCATCCAGTGACTACACGGCAACAGGCTCGCACCACGGCTCCACCCATACTCTCTGAGGCTCAGGTAAGAGACCATGACCCCCACATGACACACATGTCCTGGGACACCCCGACTACATTTGAGGCAGAGGTGGTCAGACCCCACCCTACAGGTATACAGGGACAGAGTACACACCGACCAGGCAGGGTTAGAGGGGGAGCGGTACACATGGGAGAAAGGGCTACTGTACCGCATTGCGGAAAGAGAAATAGGAGGGTCCGTCACCGTGACAACCCAGCAACTAGTAGTGCCCCAGAAGTATCGGCAGGAGATACTTAGGATTGCTCACGATATCCCCTTGTCTGGGCATCTAGGGATGACCCGTACCCGGTACCAATTAACCCATGCATTCTTCTGGCCCGGGATTTCTAAGGATTGCACCTCCTGTGACGTTTGCCAACGAGTAGGCAAACGAGGTGACCGCCACAAAGCCAAACTATGTCCCCTCCCTATTATTGCAGAACCTTTCAGTAGGGTAGCTGTAGACATAGTGGGACCCTTACCAAAACCCAGTCCCTCTGGGAAAAGATATATCCTAACTGTAGTAGACTACGCCACCCGGTACCCCGAGGCCGTAGCCCTCACTAATATTCATGCCGAAACGGTGGCTGAGGCTTTAATGAAGATATTTTCCCGGGTGGGGTTTCCCCAAGAAATAATATCTGATAGGGGCACCCAATTCACCGCCGAGGTCACCCAACAACTGTGGAAGGTATGTGGCATTAAGCCAATAGTAAATTCTGCCTACCACCCCCAGTCCAATGGGCTATGCGAGAGATTCAATGGTACGCTGAAACAGATGCTCCGTACGTTTGGAGAAACACATAAAGATTGGGAGCGGTTTTTACCCCACCTGCTCTTTGCGTATAGGGAGGTACCCCAGGAATCGACAGGATTCTCCCCGTTTGAATTACTGTTTGGAAGGAGGGTACGAGGCCCATTAGATCTAATTAGGGAGCACTGGGAGGGGGAGAGTAGCTCAGATGGAATCCCTATTGTATCATACGTACTGGAGTTCCGGGACCGTCTGGAGGCGCTGACTCAGACTGTGCGCACCAACCTCCAGGCGACCCAACAACGCCAACGCCGCTGGTACGATAGGGGAGCCAGAGACCGCAGCTTTCAAGTGGGACAGAAGGTGTTGATTTTAAAGCCCGTCCGCACAGACAAGCTGCAGGCCATCTGGCAAGGCCCATACCAGATGGTAGAACAGAGATGTGATACCACCTATGTGATTGGCCCCTGCTCAGGGGTAGGGAAGAGACGCATGCTCCATGTGAACATGCTCAAACCCTACCATGAGAGGATAGAGGACGTGACGGCGATATGCGCCTCAGCCTCAGAGGATCAGGAGAACCTGCCCCTACCTGACCTATTAGAGCCAGAAGAGCAGAGCCATCCCAGGGGGTTCAGCTGGGGGAGCGGCTAAGCCCTCAGGAACATGCCCAGGTACAAGAGCTGAAGGGGCTACCTTCTCCAATTTGCCTGGATACACTCCGCTGGCCACCCACCGAGTCGAAACACCGGGACAGCTACCTATGCGACAGGCTCCATATCGTGTCCCTGAATCAGTCAGGACACATATGAAGGCTGAGCTAGACGAGATGTTACAGCTTGGGGTTATCGAACCTTCAGATAGCCCCTGGGCATCACCGGTAGTGCTGGTACCTAAGAAGGACGACACAACATGTTTCTGTGTCAACTACCGGAGGCTGAACGACAAAACGGTGTTGGATGCCTACCCGATGCCCCGGATAGACGAGCTGTTGGATAAGATGGCACGGGGCCAGTATCTCCCTACCATAGATCTGTGCAAGGGATACTGGCAAATTCCACTAGCCGATGATGCCATCCCCAAATCGGCCTTTGTCACCCCGTTTGGCCTGTACCAATTTCGGGTCATGCCTTACGGGATGAAAAACGCCCCGGCTACCTTTCAGCGGATGGTAGATCAGCTACTGGACGGCTTCCAAAGCTATGCCTGTGCGTACTTAGACGACATTGCCATATTTAGTCAGACCTGGGAAGAACACCTACGACATATAGGGGCCATCCTAGATCGTATTGGGGAGGCAGGGTTAACCCTCAAACCCAGCAAGTGTCACATAGGGATGGCCGAAGTACAGTACTTGGGCCACCGGGTGGGGTGTGGGCAGCAGAAACCCGAACCCGCCAAAATTGAAGCCGTAGCGAAATGGCCCACCCCGAGGACCAAGACCCAAGTGCTAGCCTTTCTGGGTACGGCAGGGTATTATAGAAAGTTCGTGCCCAATTATAGCGCCCTGGCCAAACCTCTGACTGATTTGACCCGCAAGAACCTTCCCCGACAGGTTGTCCTGGGCCCCAGAGTGTGAACAGGCATTCCAACAACTAAAGACTGCTTTAACCAATGCTCCTGTACTTGCTGCTCCTGATCCAGCTAAAAGATTTCTTGTCCACACAGACGCTTCAATGTTTGGATTGGGAGCAGTGCTGAGCCAAGTGGAAGCCGATGGCGGAGAGCATCCAGTAGCTTACTTGAGTCGAAAGTTGTTGCCCCGTGAAGTAAGCTACGCCGCCATTTAGAAGGAATGCCTGGCCGTGGTGTGGGCCCTTAAAAAGTTACAGCCGTATTTGTATGGACAGCCTTTTTCCCTACTCACAGATCACAACCCGTTGGTGTGGCTAAACCGTGTGGCTGGGGACAATGCCAGGCTGCTGCGCTGGAGTTTGGCGCTGCAGCCCTTTGACTTTACGATCCACTACCGCCCAGGGAAACAAAACGGTAACGCTGACGGGTTATCCAGACAAACTGAACTTGAGAAGTGATCTGTGAGTACTCTCCCGGACCTCCCCAAGCCGATCCGTTGGGATCAGACTGTGTATGCCGGCTGGGTTCTGGGGGAGCATTGTGGCAAACCTAGCCACTTCTGAACTGTTCTTGTCTAAAGGCTGTCCGTATTCCTTGCTGTACTATGTATATAATTCTGCCTGTCTTATGTTGCCATTGGGATTCGTGTGTTAGCCGCCGTTCGCAGCTAGCACCCAGATACTTTGTTTCACGAACAGTGGCTATCCGGGCTGTACGTGAAACGAATACGAGCCCACCTAGTAGCTCACCCACTTAGAGACGTGTGGTAGACCACCCGACTAAGAAATTGGTAATTAAAGGCTCTCCTAGGTGGCCGCCGTTCGACTACCGACCATGCGGCGGTCGGCCATCTTGGATCCTTTGTCTCTACAGCGGTGTTCGGTCGTCGAGTGCCTGGAACTGAAAACGGCTACTCGATTATACGAACACCGCTGGACTTCCAGAGCGTTCGGGAGTTCCGCTCTCATCACATTATGTTCCCCATCGATGTTCGGTAGTTTCAAACCGAACTCGATGGTTAAATGTATTTCGTGCAGCGTTCGGTTGGTTTAGCTGGGATCTGAGCGGTATTCTCACTAAATGTGCCCGCAGACCCCAGCTATCTACCGAACGGCTGTTCGTGTAAAAGCGATGAATATTGTGTAAAATACAGATTTTCATGAGAATTGTCAGCTTTGCTGCACGAGGGGATAAGCCATTTAACCGTCCATTTTAGTAGGAGTATCCCTCTCGTGCAGCAATGCCTGCTGGGATAATTACACTGCCTGATGGGAGAAATCCCCTGTAACATCTGTAAGGAAACCCCTTGCATGGGGAACTGCATAAATATGGAAGTCTGTGAATAAAGCGAGTTAGTTGACTCCCAAACTGTGTTTCGTCCGGTTATTGGGAGGATTGGGGGTCAGCTTGCTTTCTAGCGCTGACTGTGGATTTACCTGTGATACCAGCGGAGATCGTGGATTCTAATATTGCACTCCGCTACATAAACTATCGGTAGAGAGAGACCCAGGAAAAACATGCTCAATCTAATTAGAGAGAGCAGAGTATATATAGGAATATTGTCTTCATCGACACTGGTAATAGTAAAGTAAAAGAAAAGAAGTGTGTAGGAAAATCAGGCAGCTCAACAGATAGCTGAATATATTAACAAGTAGCTGAGCTTAAGGGTTTGCCCTGATTGGCATAATGCTTCCCTGATGTTTTTTTTACTGATAGGTTTGCAATGTATCCACTATCAGCAAGTGTCACCAATAAATCTTAGTATTAGCATGAGGTATGTAGTCCTACCCTCAATGCAGGTATAGTAGTAAGGGGATCCCAGCAAAGGTGTAAACGAGGGAAGCAGGTAAATCTCCAAGAGAGGTCGGACGGTGTCACAACCCGACGCGCGTTTCGCCTGGTTTGCTTTTCTTTTACTTTACTTTTACCAGTGAAGACACTATTCCTATATATACTCTGCTCTCTCTAATTAGATTGAGCATGTTTTTTCTGGGTCTCTCTCTACCGATAGTTTAGATCTTTATTCTAACATTCTTTGTACATATGTATTGCGCCAATCCAGTGTTATACAGCATAATTTTCAACTTTTTATTGCATGACCTATAGCCAGACTCTGTACATACATCCCTACCTACACACAGAAGGACGCTTTTGCCCCTGAGGAAGTCCAAGGACGTTTGGACGAAACGCGTAGGGCTGATTGATAGTGTTAGAGTTTTTATTGTTTAGATTAGGCTGTTTTATTATTTTTATTTTTATTACTTCTGACCGGGTAAATTTGATCCTGAAAATCATCACTTGATCCTGAGACCGGTTGATTTTATATGCCTGTTTGCCACTACAACATTGTAAGTGTGCCTTATTATTAAAGTGTAATTTTTTTACCAAGATACTCTGCACTATTTTGCTTTCTTATTCCCTTCTATGTATCCTATGATGGTCCACCAACCTTGAGATTTACATCGTTTGATAAGATATGCCTACAATCAAATTTGGTTTGTGAGTGTGAACTACTATCTATACTTCCACTCTTTCTTATATATCAACAGTATTATGCTATGTCTGTTATTATTGTATTGTAGATTCATTTTTTCCCATATCTATTGAGGACCCGGAGGAGTCCTTATCTACTATACATTTAGTACAAGGGTAATTGTTTTTTGTTGTTCACTATTACCCACTAAGAGTGTGTTCTATTCACTAGGAGGTGAATCTACACTTTCTATATTTGGGTTACATACATCCCTGGCTCACTACTTATCACCTATATTGATATATTATTGCACTCATTGTGCAGGTCACTCGGATTGAGCTAACAAACTTGGTGATATTAGACGCTTTCATTATTTACACTGCCTTGGATAGCTGCCATGAAAAAATCCTAGACGAATTGCTACTAATCATTCTACTTGCACATTGTATCTATTTAGATACTTGTTCTATTTATGTAGCAAACTACAATATCATATATACTGTGACTAATTTCTACACATTTACACTGTATTTTGATATGTACGTTCTGCCATTCATGAAAGCATTTGACTATATTAAGTCAGTTTTCTATATATTTTTGGACTATAGTTGGTTTACTATTATCCTCTATAGTCTTAGTAACTGTGCTTGTTTTACTTGCTGATGACCCTTCAGGTGTAGAACTTACAGCATGAAAGTCAAATGCTCGTATATCCGAAACTCTACGAAAGGGGACTAGACATAGAAGTAATGCTAGTTTGGCCGAGAGTTGTCGAAGACTCAAAGCTTTGTTGGAAGGCCAAGATTCCAAGAAGTCGAAGACTAGGGTGGCATCCCAAAAGTAGGAATACCTTGGCTGGGTTGGTCTAGCCAAATTAATTCCTCTCAAGAGTCTACAGACAGAGGCCTGTTTACCTATAGACGCATCAATAGAATTGTGAGCCGCCGAGATAGCGGAACAAAACACATTGATCGATCTATAGGATTTGTCCTGATCAAATAAGGTGGATAAAAAGTTCAGAATGGCTGTGAGGGATGCTGAAAAGGGATCGATATCCCTTTCCAGACACCAGCTGACCCATATCTGCCATGCTGAAAGGTATGCACATCTAGTGCCCGGTGCCCAGGAGTCCCATATGAGTGTTTGAGCTGTTGTCGAAAGTCCTGACACATTCCAGGATCCCCTGAAATGGTTCAGGCAACTAACTGGAGTCTTCCCTGGAGAGCGAGAGGATGACAATCTCCCGCTAGGTTCCTGAGGATGTCGTGGCATTGGGGCAGTAGAATTGGATAATTCACGGAGAGTTCCAGGAGAGTTGGAAACCAGGTCTGGGCCCTCCATAATGGAGTTACAATGACTATCGTCACTCCCAGAGTTTTGACCCGGTAAAGGGTGCGTTGTATCATGGAGAAAGGCGGGAACGAGTATGCACCTGTCTTTGGCCACGGGTGTAAAAAGGCATCTACTGCCCAGGATAGGGGATCTGGAAGCCAGCTGAAGAAGGCCTCTGTCTGGCGGTTCAGCCGAGACGCAAAACGGTCTAGCGAGTGTGGTCCGCGAAGACCCTGAATCTGATTAAACAACCGGGGTTTGATCTGCCAGTCGCTGACGTCTCTCCAATGGTGGGAGAACCAATCTGCGACTAGATTGTCTGTCCCCGGAAGATATTCCGCCCGTATGGATAGATTCCTCTCGAGGCAGAATTGATAGAGGTCCTTCATAAGGTTGGATAGCAATTTGGATCAGGATCCTCCCAACCGGTTCACATAACGAACTTCCAAGACATTGTTTATACGTAATACTAGTGAGCAGATGAAGTCTTTTGCGAAACTGCATATCGCAAAAGATCCTGCTATTAGCTCCAGACAATTGATGTGTAGGGCTCGTTCTGAGGGGGACCATAGTCCCCCGGTGGACCTTTCTGCACACGTGGCACCCCAACCTAGAAGGCTGACATCGGTTTCCAGGACAAAGTCTGGTTGGGATCTGAAGATGGCTTTGCCATTCCAAGCTTCCATGTTGTAGAGCCACTAGTGGAGTTCTATGCGAACTTCGTCTGTGAGGGAGATTAACTGATTGTATGAAGTGGACTGGTGTAGATAGTACGTTTTGAGCCGCTGCATGGCTCGGGAGTGTAAAGGTCCTGGGTAAATAGCTTGGATGGATGCCAACAGAAGGCCTATTGTATGTGCTAGGTTGTGTAAGCGAATGTGTTGGGATGAGAGTAGTTTGCGGATGTCTCTCTTTATGGACTTTATCTTTGTGGCAGGTAATTGTAAATTTGCTTGAATGGAGTCTATTAGAAATCTGAGGAACTGGACCATCTGAGAAGGTTCCAAAGCCGATTTCTGCAAGTTTATGACGAAGCCTAAGTTTTGTAACAATGCGGTTGTCATGTCTGTATGTTGGCGTAGCAGAGTTGGAGTCTGAGCCATTATCAGGATGTCGTCTAGATAGATAATGGATCGTATCCCCTGCAATCGGAGTAGCACCATCACTGGTTTCATTAGTTTGGTGAAACACCATGGTGCTGAGCAAAGGCCAAAAGGCAGGCATGTGAACTGCCAAATCTCTCCTTGCCAGAGGAATTGAAGGAAGGCTCGGCGGGTGCGAGCAACAAGGACTGTGAGATATGCGTCTTTGAGGTCGAATCTCGAGAACCAGTCTCCCACGCAGAGATGGTCCCTTAGAAGATGGATGCCTTCCATCTTGAAATGTCAGTATCTGACCTGTCGGTTCAGGTCTTTTAAATTGATAACTGGGCGAAGATCTCCTGTCTTCTTGCGGACCAGGAATATGTTGCTGCTTCGTCCAGCAGTTTGTGTAATTCTACCTGTAGTATGAGGTTGTCTGTAGTGGACATTCTAAGCGGTGTGGGTGGTGTGTCTTGAAAGGGAGTGGAAATGAAACCTATTCTGAAACCCTTGACTGTGTGTAGGATCCATAGATCCTGTGAAAGTAACTTCCACTGTTGAAAAAAATGGGTTAGTCGGCCTGCTATAGGAATATTGAGAGAAAAAGGGGTTATTATCTGGAGCAGTGCGTCCGCGTAGTGAGGCAGAGCCCTCGTATGGATCCCATGTTGGTTAACAACTGCCGATGATATGGGCGAGTGGTTCCTGAGTTCCAATAGTTGTCAGTGGGACGAGGCCTGTCGCCTGTGAAGGCTGCTCTGCTGGTCATTCGGCCTCTGTAACGACCAGCTCTCCCTGAGAAACGCTGTGACTGTGAGCAAAATAATCTACGTAGGGAGGACTGGGCTTTTGTCAAGGTCGTAAAGACCGATACATGTTTAGAAAGGTCTCTTATAAAAGAGTCTACAAAAATTAAGCCATTGGCTTCCGGTCCCAGTTCTCGGGACCATAGGTCTGCTAACTTAGCATCAATCTTATATAATGCCGCTTTGCGCCTCTCTGTGGACATAACCACGTTGGCATTACCCATTAAGCATAAAGCCCTCTGGGCCCATTCTCGCACGGCAGGTGCGTCATATTCTCCAGTAGCTTCATCAGCTAAAATAAAAAGTTGCACAATGGGGCCAGCTATATCCATAAGTTTATCTTGGGTAGATTTAAGGCCCTGTTCAATGCCCTTATGAGGGTCTTTGCCTGATCTGTTGAGGAATGTGACTAACATGGGATCGAATTCTGGGGTGAGAGCTACTTTGTTGGGTATTGAACAGGCGGATGAAAGCTTAAGGGACTTGGCGGGAGCCTTGCCCTTACCTGCTAATGCACTATTCCCTTTCCAGGGACACTTACGGGATACCTCCTCCTGATCCGAAGGCTGAGAGTTGTCGGAGTCAGAGGGAAGGCGTATAGTGGGATTCGCTTCAGTAGAAGGTTTAGCCTGATGGATTCCGTAATAGTGGATATGAGCCAGGTGCGCAGTTCTTGCGAGATAGCAGGCTCAATATGGTCAGACATGTTTAGTCTGTAGTAAATTGCAATAAATTGCAGTAAATAGATAAGTTAGCCAGGGGTCACCTACTATATTCAATAACCAGTTGTGAATGCGGCGGTATGTTAGTTAGTGGGGTTGACCACTAATTTATAGTAAGTGGAGTAAACCACAATAAATAAAATACACTGGAGTTGGGAGGTCACCCTGGGTAATTGACACCTTTTTTAAGGTATGTGTGTATCAGGCAGAAAATATGAGAATGGGTTAAAACTCTGTTAAATTCAGTGATAAATCACTTTATTATCGCAGGGAGTAGTAAGTGAATAAACACTTTATTGTCAACTTTATTGTCAACTGAAAGTGGGGGTCACCCACAAAAATACGCAGACAAATTATAAGTACCGTGGGGGTCACCCACAAAGCCCTCCTTTATTGTATATACAATAGCAGAAGTATTAGTTTAGAAGGTCTGTAAGAAAAATAAAAACAAATGTAAAAGGGTTCTAACAGGGGAACACAAACTGTGTGTTCAAAAGCTCAGTATGTACTTACCGATCCGGCGATCGTCAAGAGCGAATCCGTAGTGTTGGGACAGCCAACCGCAATGATGAACAAACGGGAGAAGCCACCGTAAGATGGCTGCCGTAAAGGAAGGCCGGGGAACGCGCGTCAGAAAGAGACGCGTATAGGCGGAGAAGATGAAAAAAGGCGGGAAAACACAGCCGCGGGCTCATGGGAAGTAGAGTCTGCGGCGGGTAATAGATTGAAGATGGGCCACGGTCTCTTCTGAGGAGAGCCACGGCCAACTAATTAACAATTCAGGCAAACCTCCGTGTTGCCAGATATTTAAAGGGGAAAGTAAGTAATGTAAAAAGTATTAAGTGTATGCGGTGAATACTGTTCAAGGTATGAATAGATATGTGATATAAATAAGACCAGATGTAAACAAATGTGTCCCATATAAAATAAAGTTAGCTGAGAGAAAATATTTAAATATACAAGTATAACAAAATATATAATTAGCCTTAACCATAGGCAATATAATTGGAATAGACTCACCTAGGAGGCAAGCAGCAAAGAAAGAGGAATTGGGAGATGCTTGAGGACACTATATTCTATGCTTGTACACTATGATTGGTTAATGGTTTTTTTACATCATTGTTAACTATTTCTTTGCTGCTAGGAGGTTGAGTAAAGAAAGATAAGCAAATATGAAGCATCCTGTCTTGCCATAAAATTAAGTACATCCTACCTCAGTTAAGCAAAGAGGTAGTGGAAAGAACCTGGGTAAAAGGGTTACAGGTCCTCAGCACACAAATGGAGAGATCGATCAGGGAACCAGGCAAGATAAATGAAGGTATCTGGGGTATAAAAATATACAAAGTATAAGTAGCAGCTAAGTCCTAGAATAGTATTGTGTTAAGATTACACATACATCAGGTTGATAGCATCCTTATTAAGATATCCCACCAAAGTGAGTGCATTGCGCAGGACAGGTAAATCTGAAGATATCCATAGATGTAGGACATTCCCCCTATGGTGACAGCTCTGAAAATAACATGCTCAGGACAGAACTAAGAAAAGTTAACCACCAAAAACTCCTCCAAAGTCCCGTCTATCTAGCTTATTTGAGGCAGCTCTAAAGATGGATACAAGCTTCTCTTCTACATAGTTACTGTGATACTCGACCGGCTAAAAAGAGAACCCCATTAAAATCAATAGCCTAGCATGGCATCCTACTCGACGCACGTTGCGGCGCTACACTGCGCCTTTATCAAGAGTGAGCCGCAGGAACGAACTTGCCAGGTATTTGAATGCACAAGCTCCGCCCTTCTGACGTCATACAATCGATTTTCGAGATGTCAAAGGGAGCGTGCTTAGGCTGGAGGAACGAACACTAGTCCGATAACCAGGCACGCCCCCTTAATCAAGTAACTGGCATGTCAATTCAAAATTAACCCCTACGTGTGGGGAATGGGGACAGTCTCCTAATGAATATAAGACGAGAATCATTTTAATGGGTGCCACATTGGATTTTATGCAAGTCCCCATGCAAGGGGCACTCCCACATGGACCTTGTGGGGAACAGGGACACTAATCCGATATACAGGCACATCCCCTTGATCAGATAACCAACGTACCAGTCAAGTCAACATTAACCCCTAAATATGGGGAATAAAAGGATGATACAAATAAACCCAGAGCTCGTTATGGTAACAAAAGGAGAACAGATTATAATAATAAAGTAGTGTATAAACAAGACATAAGATGATGTAAGAGCATTTAATGTTAATGTTGAAACATGCATTATCACTAAACATAAGGTCATTTAACCCTTCACAAGATACATATGTAACAGGCCATTAGGCCTGAATTTGTGGGAGGAGTAAGTCCCCTACTTAAACTCCCAGCCCCTACTCACCTCTGCCGTTCAGCTGATTGTCTTGTCCCCATAGCAACCAGCACTTCCGGTCCAGCTTCCCGCCAGAATTTTTCCTGTTTCCAGCAGTCAGACGTCCTGTACAGTACTCCGTCCGTTTGAGGCCTTCCACTCGGTTTCCGGTCGAGGTACCCGACTTCCGGTCTCGAGACCGGCACGTTCGCGTAAGTAAGGCGAAGGAAATAGCGTCCCGCTATTTCCCGCCGTTTGGGCCTAAAAACGTAGGGGTGGGCTGCCTCTATCGTATTCGTACAAATACACGCTCTTTTAAACAATTCCGCGTTCGCGCCAAAACGGACGAACGCTCGGCACTTGTTCACGTCATTGACATATTCGTACGGAAACTGCCGATTTCAAATATGAAGTAAATACACTAATATTATTACTGGCATTCCCTTATTTCCGTTCGGTCACCTAGGACCAAACAATTTCGTACGGTTAAAGCACGAACTCCATGCTCTAACCCTTATTCGGTTAGATCTTATTCAATAGGCTATAGTTTGCACTAAGTTCTATTACACGAATTCTAATTTCTTTTACATATATTCCCTGTTCGGTCATATTATTACTGATACCTACTTGTCAGTTTGGGGTTATGTTTAACTTGTTTTTATACCAGCCTTGTGATTTTCTATCTATGTTAACCAGTTAATTTTACTACTTTTAAATATCCACTACTATTATTAAACATACGGTTACTATACACATATTTAACTAATAACACCTCATCTTTATCATCATGATACATACTGCCATACGTCACATATACAAATAATACTTTGTATAAACATAATATCCGGTACACCAACATCTGTACTATTAATTTCCCATATAATCACGCTGTCACATATTTTGGATTTACAGATTGCATCGGTTTCTCGCTTTCTCTGCGCTAAAGTTGTTATTTCAAAGTCTTTTTATTACAGGAACAGGTATGGTATTTTATCACTTTGTATCATAAAGTCATAGGCCTAAAAAAGTTTTACATATTGGGTTTTATTACTTACCTTCACATCTGTCGTTAACTATGGAATTTTTCTTCGGTTAACCCTTAGCTCCAGTATTATTCTAGGCTTCCCTCGGTTCAACACAGTTAACCTGTTATGCATAACGTAATTTCTGTACATCAAACCAAGGTATAGTTCACGACTCATTTGTTTCTACACCTCATATAAGACCTAACACGGTCTCAAGTTCATTACTACTTTTCCACAGGCTTACGCCCACGGTACGTTAATTCTTTACTATTATTTCTACATACAGCCATCAGGCTCCGGAAAACACCAAAACCTGACCCGGTACTCAGCCATACCTTCAGGTACTTACGTCTATACCCAAATACGTCCATGCACGACACCAAGGCCTCCTCCAGCCTTCTCACAAAATATCTTACTCATCCCGGTCACACAGATCCCTCAATGCAGGATCTCACGTTGCGCCCCTAACAAACCAACTCCCAATTCAAACCATACGTCACCACGATACGCATAAATACGTCAACATCTGTCTTAAATCCTCAGGATTCCTGAACAAGGACAACATAATACAAGACTTACCACACTTATTACTACCAGAAGGTTCCAGATACCATTCGCAAGAAGTCAAGGTTAGTATCTACACAACACTCCAGTCCTCCCACTTTATCCTTAAATTTACTATCGAACTGGCTACAGGGTCTAGGCTAATGCCTTAGCTCACCCTATCAGGAAATCCGTCCCAGCGAGGCCTTCCATCCCCTCCCCACCTCAACACGGAGGTACGGCCCCACGCCCAAATCATAGTTATAAGCCTCGCATGCCCTACTACAGGGCTCTAGTCAGGACCTCACCTGTCATGGCCACACGTTTTGATTTCTCTCTATTGTCACCGAGAGGCCAACATTCCGCCACCACGTCTGTGGCAACTACGTCATAAGCCAAACCATAGGTAGAGCCTCTCACAGCCACTCGGCATTAGCAGGGCCTCACCTATCCAAACATTCAACAGTTAAGTTTTTCGCTTCGGCATCTAGCATTACAGTCCAGTTCCTCCATATACACCACCCCACATACCCCGCCTACTTACCTTACACCCCTTCTAATGTATCTTTCACATAATTATTCCTTTTAGAATGTCCCAAGAACCAATTCCAACCGAAGAACTGACAGAAGAAACACCATTCACGCCAATCAGACCAGAGTCTCCAGGCGAATCACTCACTCTTTCAACCCCCACGTCCTTGAGAGCATGGACTATTCCCAAAATTACGGCCGAGCTTAGGCTCAGGGGAATCCCCTTTCCGGCCACAGCTAGAAAGGCTGAACTTTATAAGCTACTTACCCACCAAGCCCCCGAGCCTAGGCCAGGCACAAGCTCTCAAGGACAACCACCAAGCTACAGCACGGCCACCCAGGATACCCTGGCAGAGATCTTGACCAATCTACAGACCCTCAATAGCAGGCTATCTAAGGTGGAGAGCGCCATCTCCTCCCCAGGTACTACCACGGTAGTCGCAGTCTCTATCACGGCTGTACCCGCCATACCAACATGCCCTCCTATACTCCTCCCTCGAGCACCAGGCACAGCCATTACACCATTTGAGTCACCAGCACACTCCGTCCCTGACTCTATCAGGAAAGATATCCTAGACGGGAAGGACGTGTGTCTGGTGTCTCTGCACATAGCCTCTCAGGATGTACTTGAGAACAAGGCATTCAACTATGGTGACATTTCTGTGGTGCTCAAGACAAGGGATCCCAGGCTTAATAAAAAATTGTCGATACCCCAGTTTGTGATAGCTTACAGGATATACCGCGACGTCATTTGCACGGTGTATCCCCACAGGAGAGAAGAGTTAGACCTTTATCTGCACAAGGTGGTGGATCTAGGCATCAAGTACGGGGGCTCCTCTTTCTATGACTACCACAAGTCAGTTTCAGCGAAGGCGGCGACCCATCTAAAGCAGTTCAATATAAAAATGAACTGCGGTCAGATGGACACAGAACTGTTCTGTCGCCACTTCGCTGGACTCAGGCCCCCGGCTTGTGCCATATGCAATTCAACATCCCACATGGCGGACTTATGTCCCGTCGATGCAGATCCCACCACCTCCACTCCCACCCCTCACTCTACTTTCACACCTCACTCCACTTTCACCCCCCACAACAAATCAGCGGGTGGTCTTCGGGATAAGCTAGGTAGACCCATCTCCTTTCTAGGGAAGGCGCAGGTGTGCAATAATTTCAACGCAGGCTCCTGCAGTTTCAGCGCCTCTAGATTATTGCACATCTGCTCCATATGTTTCAGGGCACATACCAAGACCATGTGCCCAGCCAGGTTGTCACCAAACAAATGACTAACCGACATAAACATCGACAACCTGTTTTTTTATCTTAGGTCTCACCCTAGCAGGCATCTGGTGGATTATCTCACCACAGGGTTCACTAAAGGGTTTCTCACGGGTATAGTAGCCATTCCCCCAGGTACACTAGAATGTCCTAATCTCCAGTCAGCACGTTTAGACCCAGTCTCCACAGACACCCTCATTGCCTCGGAAATCACCAACGGTTTCATGATCGGCCCCTTCACCTCTTCACCATTCTCCTCCTGGCGCACTAACCCCATTGGTATTGCTATTCACAAATATTCTAATAAAAAACGTCTAATTGAGGGGCGGAGCCGGCGCCCAAACGAGCTGGAAGCGTTTCGGAGCTGCTCTGATACTCAGCCCGAGAAAAAGACTGAAAAGCCCGAAAATCCCTCGCAACCAGACCTCCTCTGGCAGATGCCTGAACCCCGACGATATGGGGGAAAAAAGCAAGAAGCTACGACCGGACCCGGGCTCGGGTTCGCAAGATATTGGCACTTACATGCGGAATGCAGCGAGGCCGACACACGCCAAGATGGCGCCCGCGGAGGTTTACCCGCATCTGTCCACGGACAAGGACAGCAGTACAGCCGACCTCTCTCCCCCACTGAGGCGACGAACGGAGCCACTGGCGTCCACAGCGCTTGGGGACTCGGCCCCCGCAACGAGGGCAGATATCAAAGCCCTGGTTGCGGAGATTCAAGCCATGTTCAAGGCTGACTTGGCGCCAATACGGGAGGAGGTATCCGCACTCACTACCCGCATGCACACTATGGAGGAAAGCATGGCAGGCCACAAGCTTGGCCAGACAGCCACAGATACTGCCATAGGAGCACTGCAGAAACAATATGCCGACCACCAGGCTCAACTAGCCAATTTGGAAGACAAAGCCAGGGCACGCAACCTACGAATAAAGGGCATTCCGGATGCAATAACTGATACAGAACTTCCCCACTACTGCAGGAGGCTCCTTGCCACCCTTCTCATGCCCAAGCACTCCAAACAGATACTAGTGGACTCCTGCTACAGGCTTAATAAAACAACTACTTCAGCTCAGGAGACGCCTAAGGAAGTCCTGCTCAAACTGGCACGTGACGCTGACCGGGGCATTATTATGGGGGCAGTAAGGGGTACTCCCACGGTGCCCTTTGAAGGCGATCAGCTCGCTTTTTACCGAGACTTTTCTAGAAACACCCTGTCCTGGCGGCGCTCTCTTAAGCCCATAACCCAAGTGCTTCAGGAGCAGTCTATTACCTACAAGTGGGGCCCCCGCAGGCTACTTGCCAGCAAGGCAGGGAAGACACACGCTATCTCACACCCTGCTGAAGCCTCGAACTTCCTGCAAGCCCTCGGCCTACCTACAGCACAACCACAGACTACAGCCCACCCAGCCTGGAATGTAGCAGACATCACCCCGTTCGTGCCAAGAGGAAGCGCACCCAAGACAACGGCACAGCCACCCTGAACGTTGGGACTGAGTGTCGCCTGTGCACTACCATATGCACGTGCACAAACCCTATAAATGTTGCATATTATTCCCCTTTTCATTTTATCTAAAAGGGATCAAAAGTTGCTTATATGTTTCTATATGTTATTCTATTACTACTATGTTATGTTGCCGACTCCGTAAGCCTTAGATCTAGCTCAGTACCTCAGCACCCTCCCCCCCTAGCGCTATCAAGCGGCGTGCCAGCGCAAAAATAGCAGCCCTCTGGGTGCATAAAGCATAACCCCCGCCCTCAGGTACAGCTTAACAAAATGAGACCTCACACCCGGCTTCGAGGGCACCCAAGCCAAACTATGAGTGCCTTACTATAGCTTAATTACCAGGGCATATTGTACACTGGCCACAAGGCACATAAGGCCCAAGATCACCGCCCTACCCAGTCATGAGCTAGAGGACAACCGACAGGGAAACTTGGGTAATCCCGCATATTTAAAAATAAAATTGTGTAGACTAAGCTAAGTGGCGAAAGTATCCATGTATTGTAAAAATGTTTTATCTGCTGATCACGAATTATGTTATCTTGTTTTCCAATACACGCAAAAATAAAGAATTAAAAAAAAACAAAAAAAAAACGTCTAATTATTGATTTATCGGCACCGCACTCCTCTTTTGTTCCAAGCATAAACACACTCATTCCAGCAGACGAATTCTCACTTCAGTACGTAACCATCGACGACGCCATACAGTCCATCATATCATCTGGTAATCGACCCTGGCTTAGCAAATCGGACATTACAAACGCTTTTAAATTACTACCCATGCACCCCTCACTCTGGCACTTACACGGTGTTAAATGGCGAAGGAAATACTACTTCTCTACACGACTCACTTTCGGTTCTCATAGCAGCCCCAAACTGTTCGACATTTTCGCAGAGTCACTATGCTGGCTGCTTCTGAACATCACCAGGTGTCACTCCGTTATCCACTACCTCGAGGACTTTTTACTTATAGAGCCAGGGTCACCATCACCCACAGCAATCAGAAGCACTACTGCACTATTTTCCACACATTCCCTTTGTCCCCAGCCAAAACTATAGGCCCCACAACTAAATTGACCTTTCTGGGGATAGAACTGGACTCGGTTAACCTCAGAGCTAGCCTCCCTCACGACAAACTGTCACGTTTGAGAGGGGAGATAGACTTGTTCCTGCGGAATGATGTTTTCACTAGGAAAGAACTTCAGTCCCTTCTCGGATCCCTGAACTTCGCCATGCGCATCATTCTACAGGGAAGATCTTTCATATCCAGACTTCTTTGCCTGCTGCACGGAGTTCCCGACTCTGGCACAGTTTCTTTGGACCCCCACGCCAAGGCTGACTTAGCTATGTGGGGGAAGTTTTTGAAGGACTGGAATGGAATCTCCATGTTTATCCCCCCTCTCTCCACCTCTTCACCCATCATCCACACAGACGCGGCAGCCAATACCGGTTTTGCAGCCATTTTCGTGAACCACTGGTTCAGGGGCCACTGGCCCACTGAGACGGATGCCTTGCCAGGATTCAGAGAGACCTCAGCACTATTTGAAATGTATCCCATTGTGGCGGCCGCACACACCTGGGGTCATCTCTGGTCTGGCAAGGCAGTAAAATGCTACTCAGATAACTCGGCAGCTTGCGAAATCGTTAACAAAGGGCGATCATCTTCCCTGACCATCATGCGGCTGATTCGCAAGCTGACCTGGTTGGCAGCATCCGGTCAGTTTCACTTAGTTTGTTTTCACATCCCGGGTATTCACAACACGGCCGCTGACGCTCTTTCTCGTTCTCAATTTCAGGCATTCTCTCAGGCACTCCCAACGGCTCACCTACAACCATCCAGGACACCACGGTTCCACGAACTAATCCTGGATTAAGCACACTCTTGAATCACGCTAGAGCACTCACTCCCCAAGCATTATCACCCAACACGGCTATCACTTACAATAGGGCACTTAATATATTTAACAAATTCACTGCAGAATTCGGTCTACAAGGTGACTTCTCTATTCAAACCATGGTGTCTTTTGCCTCTTTTTGCCACCTACACCTTAAACTATCTCACAACACCATTAAACTTTATCTCACGGGGGTTCAGCACCACAGCCTCACCTATTTTCCTAACAACACTCCTTTCCTGTCATCATACCCCATCAAAAAGGTTTTGAAAGGTATATCAAAGGTTTCACCTCCACTCACTACCACTAGATTACCTATAGATGGGCCTATCTTCAGGTCACTTAGCAATCTCCTTGACACAGCCCCATTCGACATCGGCACAAATACGGTGATCAAATCTGCTATATATCTCGCTTTCTACGGTTTTCTCAGACCTAGAGAGTTCACCGTGATTTGTCAAGGAGATATTACGCTAAGCCTTAAAATATCACACCTCACTAAAATAGAGGATCACTACCTACTTTCGATCCCTACAACTAAAACCAACCGGTCACTGCACCCTACAATAATTCCTCTCTTCCCTACTGGATAATGCCTGGTGTCCGGTAAAAGTACTAGACCACCTACGGTCAACTCTGCACGGTCACCTACCGGACTCTCCGCTCTTTTTTTTTTTTTTTTTAAATTCTTTATTTTCATTGTGCAATGTTCAACAACGTTGCCTCCATAGCCCCAACGGCTCATGCAGGCGTAATTATAACATTTCGTACAATTTTGTCTCGTTGGCGGTGTTAGCATTAGTTTTACAATTCTTAATAATCACAACATATAACATGTAACTTAATAAAAATAAAGGTACGATCCGGACTCATGGAAACGTCTGCTACCGTAGTATATGCCTAAGCTATCTCTATATTACAGGCAACCTGAGTGTCGGGCTGAAGTGTAATCTGCACTTTTTTTGGGGGGGGGGATATACTGGGCTGTTCGGTCATATCGCATGTGTCGTCTGTGCCGCTAGTGACTTTGTTAGGTAGTTGTGTGGCCCTGGCATAGAGGGTTGGCTTATAGGTTCCCAGCCTGTATCAGACTATTCGGTTTCTTAGGTTTGACGTCTATGTATAGGCTGGGGGTCTTGGGTTTGTCGCTATGTGTTCAAGTCAGATAACGGAGTTCAGTCGACTATATGTCTCTTGGTCTGAGCTGAGCGTGTCTGCTAGTCTGGGTTGTGGCTATGGTTTGTGAAGGAGGTAAGAGCTCCGGTAATTGCCATGCCCTTTAACCCCAGGGCATTGGGGGGGGGGGGGAGAGGTCAGTTCAGTGTGTTGGGCATTCGCCTCATCCTTTCAGGGCGTGTTGGCCTAGGCCGTCTGGTAAGGTGGTGCCTAGGCTATAAAACTTAGAATAAAACATAAAATATTATTTGCAAGTACAGTAACTGGTATAACAGTTTGTGAGCATTCTGGAACTGAGCTCTCAGTAGTTTAGATCTAGGAATATTTACTCCAACAGTTTCATGGCACAGTCTCACGGTTTTCGGCAGGAGTGTCCCCGGCGATGACAGGTAGTCCCAGCGTGGCCATTAGGGCTGGAGCGTCCCCCAGGGAGGATATCTTATAATGGTTGTTGCCTTTGGTCACCCATAGTGTTCTGGGGGTCGCCCAGCGGTATGCTACGCCTGCTGTCTGGAGGGTGGACGTGACAGGTTGTAGGCTCTTTCTCCATAGCAAGGTGTCCCTGCTTAAGTCCTGGAAGAAGGTAAGCCGGTGTGCCTCGAAGTCATACGGTGTTTTCCCTCTGACTGCTGTCATCAGAGCTATTTTGTCCGTGAGGGACTGGCATCTCAAGATGACATCTCGTGTGGCCGCTTGTGGTGCCAGTCGCGGTTTAGCGATGCGGTACACTCCGTCGAATGTGAAATGTTTGGTTTGTTTATTTGGTAGGAGGGAGGCCACTAAGCGCCTTATGTAGTGGGGCAGTTCGTCCAGCGGGACCTCTTCAGGCACTCCTCTTATTTTAATGTTTTTTCTTTTGCCTCTGTCCTCCATTACGTTCAGTTGTCTATTGACGGTGGTTTGTGTCTTTTGCAACTGGGTGACCGTATCTTTTAAGGATGTGAGGTCTTGGCGCAGTACTCGCACCTCTTGTTCTGCAGCGTGGGTGCGGGCTGCAACCGCTTGTACTTCGGAAGCTAGGCCTTTTAAATCCGCCTGCCACATGAGCTGGAGATTTTGTTGGAGGCCAGTCAGCATAGTCTGAATGTCCTGTTTTGTGGCCGGAGTCGCATCTTCGGCGGGTGGCATGGTCGTGGTGTCAGTGGCCACCTGTGCAGCGCCTTGTGTAGCATCTCCATTCTCCGGCTGCTCGGGTGAGACTACTGTGGCGTTTCGAGGCCGTTGTTGTGTGGGAGTCTGCAGCATGCTGCTTATGTCCCTGTGCGGTAAGGGGTTGTTCAGGGCTGGTTTTTGGGACCTCCGTCCCATTTCTTCCTGGGAATAGAAGTCAGGGTTGTCTGAGTATAAACCCGCCCCGAGCCACGATGTTAGTTCCCTGTTAAGGGTCTGCTCGCGTGTGTGGTAGGCCCCGGTACCTTTGACGCGGCGTTTCGTGCCCGATTTTTGGATAAACGGCATCGGTGGAATCAGCTGGATGTCGGGAGTATTTGCCCTCCTCTCGTTTTCCCCGATGAGGGATATTTTCGTGTCTTTTAGTAGTTTTTCCGCACCCGATCGTCAGAGCTGCTGGAAATGGCGTCTTTCCCGCTTCTCCGCTAGCTCCGCCCCCCCTCGACTCTCCGCTCTTAACACTACAAGGGCACCTGTTAACCACCGCAAAATTGATGTTACATATCAGAACTCTGTTATCCCGGCTGCATTCTCCGGGCACTCCTTACGTATAGGAGCCGCCTCTGCAGCCTCTAGCACTAACACACCGGTCCATATCATCAAGAGACTGGGGCGATGGAAATCCTCCATATATACTGCATATATTCCACAGCTGGAGAAAGAGCTTCGCCAAGCTTTCAGGAACTTGGTCTTGTAAAAATGCAATAAAGTGTGTATTTCTCGAATTTATCTTTTGCCCTCTTTTATTTACAGGCTCACTCGTACGTTGGTTTCGGCACACCACAACCAACTTTGCTCACAATTACTATCCATTACGTAATTAATCAAGTAACTGGCATGTCAATTCAAAATGAACCCCTACGTGTGGGGAATGGGGACAGTCTCCTAATGAATATAAGACGAGAATCATTTTAATGGGTGCCACATTGGATTTTATGCAAGTCCCCATGCAAGGGGCACTCCCACATGGACCTTGTGGGGAACAGGGACACTAATCCGATATACAGGCACATCCCCTTGATCAGATAACCAACGTACCAGTCAAGTCAACATTAACCCCTAAATATGGGGAATAAAAGGATAATAAACAGATACAAATAAACCCAGAGCTCGTTATGGTAACAAAAGGAGAACAGATTATAATAATAAAGTAGTGTATAAACAAGACATAAGATGATGTAAGAGCATTTAATGTTAATTTGAAACATGCATTATCACTAAACATAAGGTCATTTAACCCTTCACAAGATACATATGTAAAAGGCCATTAGGCCTGAATTTGTGGGAGGAGTAAGTCCCCTACTTAAACTCCCAGCCCCTACTCACCTCTGCCATTCAGCTGATTGTCCCCTCCCACCTACACCCTGCTGCAACTATATTCTCCTTGGTGGGCCCTCTTTTATTTACAGGCCCACTCGTACGTTGGTTTCGGCCGTTGGTTTCGGCACACCACAACCAACTTTGCTCACAATTACTATCCATTACGTATTTAAATTCCGAGCACAAATAAATATATACATATAAATGCATGCAAATATATTTATTGGGCATCAGAGACGCTTACATTGTGTGTTTTTTTTCTTAAAAGATTATATCCAGGAATTTAACAATAAATACCTGTTCATTAGAGTTGAAACATAGAGTAATTTTATATTCATATACATAATTTTACAATGGAGGATGTTCGTCAGAACAAGGATGTTAGATTAGAGATGAAAAGTTTAGAAGAAGATATGGATATTGGATAAAATGGGAGAAGGAAAATCCCTCATTAAGTCCACCTGGACTTAATGTCTTTAGTTTATGTTTCCAGAAGCATTACCTTAAAAAGCTATTATAGTCGCCCCGTCTATGATTTATTTTGACCAGCTCCAAGCCACAAAACCATAAGCCCGTGGAGTCTCCTGCATGGCATTCTCTAAGGTGTCTCGAAATAGAGTTGTCCACTGGATTTTTGGAGGGCCAGGTTTTTCCCACATATTTGAGATTACATTGGCAGGTTAGTAAATATACTATACCTGCCGTATTGCAGTTAAAGTAAGATTGAATCTTAAACTCGTTCCTTCCGTCGCTGCCTGTTATGCTTTTAGAGTCCTTCTTGATAAATTTACATGTAACACACTTTCCGCAGCCAAAAGTGCCTACCAGGGGATTATTTAACCACATTGTTAGAGAAGGCTTTTTTTTTGTTGAAAATGGCTAAAATCGCAAAGATTCTTACCGCAGCGTGCTGTCATGGTCACGCTCGAGGCAAGTGCCTCTTTTATTTAGAATTTGACAATTTTTATTTTGTTTTGCAGGTATATAGGGGTACAGAAGAGAAGGGGGTGTTACATTATATTTCCTTTCACATATCATACAATACATACATACAATCCCCAAGTGGACCTCTTGTTGTTTCACGTCTAGGTGGAGGACCCATATGTGGGAGGTCTTCGTCTGTGGTCGGCAATGCTATATGGGTCGTGCTTGGCCCAAGGGTTGGTAAAGTCTGTGCAATTACTATGCCTGTTGTGGGCTATGTATGGGTGGTTGTGAAATTTTGACAGGTGTGTGTGTGTGTGTGTGTGGTATGGGTTGGGGTTGGGTAGACTTGGGGGGGGGGAAGGGAGTAGCAAGATTCCTTTTGCCCATTATCTTCACGAGGGCATGCTGTTTGTTGTGTGTTGTTTCCAAATGTCCCAAGCTTTGTGCCAGGGTTCTGCGTTAGGTCGTGTTCGTCTTGCCATCAGTTCATAGTTGCAGTTGGTGTCTACTGTGTGTATGCATTGTGCAATTGTGGGTGGATTTGTGTCTTTCCAGTGTCTGCTGATTTCTGTAAGGGCTGCGATAAGTATTTGGTATAATATGTATTGTTGCATTTTTTGCAAGCCTTTTGGGGGTAGAAGGAGTAGAAATGCTTCCGGCTTGAGAGGAATTTGTGTGCCTGTGCATTGTTGTGCGAGATTTTGAACAGCTTGCCAGTAGGCCTGGAGTTTGTCACATTGCCACCAGGTGTGCAGCATCGTGCCTTTTTGGGTTTGGCCTCTCCAGCAGGTGTCTGATACATTCGGGTAGCTGTGTTTGAGCCGGGTGGGGACTAGGTACCATCTATATAGTACTTTGCTCGATAGTTCGACGTGTGTTGCGCACAGGGTCATTCGTTTTTGGGCTTGAATTATTGTTCTCCATTGTGTTTCTGTTAAGTTGTAATTAAATTCTCTCTCCCATGTGGACTTGAGTAGATGGGATTCGATGTTGGGTGTTTTATGTTCTGAGGCATAGATTGTGGAAATAAGTTTTTTTTGGTGGTTTGATGCTCAGACAGATCCTCTCCACCTCCGCGGGGGGTGTGATTAACCCCGCGGAGGGTTGTTCTTTGTGTTGCAATTTGGTCCAGGAGTGGAGTTGTTGGTATGAAAAGTGAGCTACGGAGGGAAGGTGGAACTCTGCCTGTAGGTCTGCGAATGGTTTGAGGTGTGAGTCTTGGAGAATTTGGGATAATGAGTGTACCCCATGTCTATTCCAGATTTTGTGATTAAAGTCAGGGATTAGAATCGGCATAGCTGCTATTGGCAGCGCTGGGGGGGTTCGTCCCATTAGACCTTGTTTCGTTCTGTAGTTGTCCCACAATGTTAAGGTTAGTTTTGTTGTGGGTAGCATGTTCTTGCGTATGGGTCGTTTGTCTTTGGGTAGCCATGCTAGGTGTGTGAGTAAGTGTCCTTCAGCGAACCTCTGCTCAATCTTCATCCATGTGAGTGGTTGTGTCGTGTGGTGGAATGCGGATAGCAATGGGGCTATTTGAGCAGCTCTGTAGTATCCTGTCACGTCAGGCATGCCCATGCCCCCTTGGTTAAATGTTTTGTACATGGTTGCTTTTGCTACTCTGGGTTTTATGGGTCCCCAGATGTACGTGTTAAGGAATGTCTGTGTGTCCTTGAGGTATTGTATCGGCAGCTAGAGTGGGAGTGTACGGAATAGATATTGGCGTTTAGGTAAGAGTACCATCTTGACTGCTGATATTCTACCGGTCCAGGAGATATATTTCCCTTTCCAATTTTGAATGATGGTTTTGAGTTCGGTTAGTAATTTGACGTAGTTGGCTTTGTGTAGTTTCGTTGTCGTATGGGTTATGTTGACCCCTAGGAATTTTATGTGGTCTTTGCGCCAATCATATGCATAGTTTTGTGTCAGGGATGTAATTTTGCCTGTAGGGATATGTAGTCCTATTGCTTGTGTTTTGGTCACATTTAGTTTATAGTAGGAGCATTGGCTGTATTGTTCGAGCAGTTTGTGGAAGTTCGGTAGGGAGATATGAGGCTGTTCTAGCGTCAGCAGTATATCATCCACGAATAAAGTTAGTTTGTGTTCTTGTCCGTGTAGGGTTATGCCGTGGATGTTTGGGTTGTCTCGAATCCTCTGTGTGAGAGGTTCCAGCGCCAATATGTAATGGATCGGAGAACCATTCGATATTGTCTGGAACCATTCGATATTGTGAATTGGCGTGATGTGAAGCCTCCGTTGACCACTTTGAAAGTTGGCGAGTACAGTGCCTTGATTAGGGATGTTAGTTGGGGGGGAAATCCGAATTTGGTGATGACTGCATGAAGGAAGGGCCAGTGCAATCTGTTGAAGGCTTTTTCTACGTCCAGCGACAGCCAGTCGCTCAGGCTCCCACCTCTCTGTGTCCCATACAGGATATTCAGTAGTTTTCGTGTTACATCTTCTCCTTGTCTGCCTCCCACGAAGCCGACTTGGTCCCTGCCAACAATCTTAGGGATGATTGGTGCCATGCGGTTGGAGAAGATCTTGGCTAGTAGCGTTACATCTGTATTCAGCAGGGATATAGGTCGTAGATTTTGGCTTTTGGTTGGGGGTTTGCCCGGTTTTGGTAGTGTTGCCACGTGTGCCATTAGCATTTCCGGTGTTGAAGGCAGTTTCCAAATGTGGTGCTAGTGAGGTGGCGAAGGTTTTATAATAGAGGTTTGATAAACCATCCGGGCCTGGTGAGTTGCCCGAGGGCAGTGCGCGGATTGTGTCAATGATCTCCTGTGGGGAGATGGGTTTTTGTATGGTTGCCCTTTGTGAGGGCGTCAGTGTTGGCAACGTGGTTTGTTGTAGGAAGTCAGTGATTAATTTAGTGGTTGGTTGTGGCACTGTTGTGTCCTCTTTGAGATTGTAGAGAGTGTGATAATATGCCGCCATCTCATCATTGATGTCTTGTGGGTTATATAACTGCGTGCCATTGCTATCTATTAGGTAGGGGATCTTGGCGTTAGCCTGTTTTTGGCGTAGTGTTCGGGATAGATGTTTCCCGGCTCTATTGCCTTGTGAATACGTTGTTTGTTTCAATTTCGTGAGGATATGAGACGTTTTGGCTAGTGTCGTTTCAGTTATTGTTTTGGCATGAGCTTCTGAGGGGTGCATGAAGTGTGCGTTGGTGGTGTCTCTTAGTTTGCGTAGTAGAGTAAGATAGTGTTGCTTTGCTTGTTTTGCTTTATATGCGGCCCTGCTTATTAGTACACCTCTGATTACCGGTTTATGTGCCTGCCATATTGTGGTGGCACTGACATCTGTGGTGTTGTTGAGTTCAAAGTATGTGTGAATATCTTCTTGGAGCTGTGTGTTGAACTTGGTGTCGTGTAGTAGTGTGCCATTGAGGCGCCAGGGGGGTTTTCCTCTATGGTGGTATTGGTCCTTTAGTTGTACAGTGATTGGGCCATGGTCAGACCAGGAGATAGTTCCTATGTCGCAGTGGGAGATTTTGGGGAGAGTGGTGCCCGATGTAAGAATGACATCAATTCTTGAGTATGTCTTATGTACTGTAGAGTAGAATGAGTAGGCTTTATCGGAGGGGTGTAGGGTCCTCCAGGTGTCGTATAAGCCGTATTCCATGAGCAGTTTCGTAAGTGCTTTGCTTTGGGTTGCCAGGGTTTTGTGTCTATGTGAGTCGCTTGGTATTGTTGTGTCTATGCGGGAGTTAAAGGTGTGGTTTAAGTCACCACATAGAATCGGGGGGGGGGGGGGGGCGCCTGTGTTTTGTGGGATTTTGTTTAGGACTTTATACAGGAAGTTTTGTTGGTGTTCGTTGGGGCTGTAGAACCCTACTAAAACATATGGGTGGGTGTTAATGATACAGTGAAGTATCAGATATCGTCCTTGGCCGTCTTTTTTGATGTTTAGTGTTTCGACCGTTAATGAGGTGTGGAATAGGAGGGAGACTCCTTTGGATTTGGAGGAGTGGGTCACATGGTACTGTGTCGGGTAGTCCCTGAGGCCGAATTTTGGGATTTTGGTAGTGACAAAGTGTGTTTCTTGGACACATACTATGTCTGCTCCATTAGCATTCGCCTCTTGTGTGGCGTATTGAGGCCCCTTGTGTTGTGGAAGTATATCTTCATTGTGCTGGATTGCCTGTTTGTATGGTCTAAGGGTTGAGGTGTCATGTGTTGAATTGGAGGTGTGTTGAGTAGTTGTTGGAGAGATAAGGGGTTGATTGGAAGTGAAGAGGGGAGAGGAGGGGGGAGGAGGGGTGTAGGGCAGGGTAAGAAGTGGGCCTAGTCCACGCGGTCACCCTGTGGTGGGGCAGACGCGCCTGGGTGGTCCCTAATTAACGAGGTGCGTGGGGCACCACGGGGGAATAGGAGCTTTTCCTAAAGGGTGGCTGTGGGCTCCTTGATGCGTAGTATATGTGGAGCGGAGATCTTTACCAGTTGGATTTCTTAGTCTAACCAGTTAACTGATAATAAAACTTTTTTTTTTTTGATCCGCACATAGCACTGTCGTCTTTTGCCATAGTCTATCTCATGCTATTAGGTGTAGTAGGGGCGGCTTATGACTAGTTGTGGTTATGTTGTCTTTTCCCCGTCCCATGGTTTCTACCGGGGCGTCGCGGGTCCATTGCGTTGTGTCAGAGTAAATTGGGGCCTGGTTGGGTCTCTCTGATTGGCATGTAGAATGGTCCCAGGCCAGTAGCAGAGGGTACACCATCAGTCGTCAGTCACCTCATGCAACATCATAAACATTAGTTTTGTCTCCCTCGTCAATCCCACCGGACCGATGCGGAGAAGTGCAAATAAGAGCTTAGTAGGGGTAGGCGTCTCAGCCATTCCCCCTTTGTCTATATGTGTCTAAGTAAGTGTCCCCCGACCATGACCCGGGTCCCCATTAAGTGCATTGTCGTTGTGAAAAGATGCTCGAAGTGTCGCAATCGTTTACAAGTGTGCCGGCATCTGCTACAGTCGGGGCGCCCTGCCCACCTCGTCACCCACATGCTGCAGTCCGGCCATGAGTTGCCCCCCCCCCAGTCGCCGCCACCACCCCCGGGCCGATCCCGTATGGGAGCGGCCAAGGGGGAAGCGGGAACCCACCTCCACCTTAAGCCCATCTCATCCCCGGTTTTAGGGTATTGTTACTGCCTCCACTGGGGGGAATCACATAAAAGTAATCAGCCTTTCCCTGCCCCATTCGGTTTGGCGTTAGTTTTAGCAGTGTCAGATCAACATTGCAATAACATATATATACAATCAAGACTATGCTATGTAGTGTTAAACATTAGATTTCCTCAACTTGTGTGCTGTATTAAGTTCTTAGTGGACTAATGTTCCTTATTATGGTGGCAATACTTGCAGCTTAGGTGGCTTCTGTTGTGCCTCTCTGACTAGGTGCTCGTGCCGCAGATATGGCATCGTTGCGGCGTGGAGACTTGGTGGTTCTCGCGGGCTGCCCGGTGTTCTGGCCCCATTTCATCAGCAGGCTTTTCCCTTCGTCTGGGCTGTTGATCACAAAGGTTTCTCCGTCTTTGGTGATTATTAATTTCGTCGGGTATCCCCACCGATGTTTGATAGTTCGATTCCTCAATTCCGCTGTGATGGGGTTGAAGGCTCTCCTTTTGCGTAGTGTCACCGTTGACAGGTCCACCATGATGCGCACGCTGGGATATTCTGGGTGCGGGTGCTTGCTCCTACTGGAGCGGAGGATTAGTTATTTTATGTGAAAATAGTGGGCATGGAGGAGGACATCGCGGGGCGTTGTGTCCGGGAGGTAAGTGGGCTTCGGGACCCTGTGGACCCTGTCCACTAGTAGCATATCTGATGGTATTTCTGGTGCGTAGGCGTGCATGAGGCCCCTAACATATACTTGCAGGTCGCCCTGTGACACAGACTCTGGGACCCCTCTGAGGCGTAAGTTATTTCGCCGTGCCCTATCTTCGGTGTCAGCCATTCGGGTCTCCATAGTGCCTAGTCGGTGCTCTAGGGCCTGTACTTGGTCGGCCATTTCGTTGTGTGACGACGCCAGTGCTTTGCATTCCGATTCTATGCTGGTCATTCTGTTGGTGAGGTTAGTGAGCTCAGATTTAAGCTGTGTTGCTGTAAGTTGCCAAGTGGCAATTAGTTTTGTGGACATTGCGTCCATAGCTGTTTCGAAGTAGGATCTCGTTAGCATTTCTGAGTGTTGTGCGTCCCGCTTGGTAGCCACGCGATCCTCACCTTCACTCGACCCCTCTCCTTCTAGCAGGCCCGATTTTTCAGACGGCATTGCCACGATTGTTTTTTTGCCAAAGAAGTTTTGCTTGTCTCCCTTGGTGGAGGTTTTCTTGGTCTTGTGTTGAGACATGTTTTTTGGGGGTAAGTAAAGATCTCCGCTGGGATAGATTTGTATTTGTAAGAGCCCGTGTGCCAGAGCAGATCAGTGTGCGGCCATGTTGCTCGGCGGTCAGCCACGCCCCCCCAAGTGCCTCTTTTAAATGTATGTCACTTGTGAGTATGAACCAAAATCATTGTAATGATTTTTTCATACTCTCCCATCCCGCATCATAGGTAGCTATCAGTCTAATGATCTCCCTGGGTTTTTGTGGTGTCAATTTAGGTTCAGTATCGTTTAGTAGGACATTATGATCAGCCTCCAATGCCCTCCTATATGCTCGTTTCAAACATCTATTAGGATATCCTTTATCCTTGAACTGTTGTCTTAAGTGTTTGCTTTGATGTTGAACTCTTCCATGGTACTCCAATTACGCCTGACCCTGAGGTATTGGCCCATGGGTATGCCCTGCCTCAAGAGTCTTGGATGGAAACTGTCCCACTTGAGGAGGTTGTTGGAGGCTGATGTTTTTTTTTAAAAAGAGTAGTGTGAATGGTATTTTGATCAGTAATCGATATTGTCAAATCCAGGAAATTGAGACTTGAACCCCCAAATTCGCTCGTAAATCTCAGATTTTCATTGTTTATATTCAAAAGATTAACAAAATCATTGAACTCCTCGAGGTTACCCTGCCACACAAGACGTCATCTATATACCAACGCCATAAAAAGATGAAAGGAAGGTATTTTGAGATAGGTTCTAGCTAAGTGAGGTTTTCCTCCCACCAGTCTAGGTGGAGGTTAGTGTACGATGGGGCATATGCCATCCTCATCACTGTACCCTCACCTGGTGTTAAAACTTGTGGTTGAGCATGAAATAATGGTGTGTAAGGATGTACTCGAGGAGTTCAAGAGAGAATTTGGTGTGGTGCAGATGTTTTTTATCCCTCTTTTCCAGGAAAGACCCATTGTATTCAATACTTTTTTTTGTGTGGGATGGAAGAGTACAATGCTTTAAGATCCAGACTGCATAAAGTAGCCAAGGCCGGTACCTTGAGATCAGAGAGGAGGGCAAGAATTTGTTTGGTGTAAGATGGAAGCCCTCTTGGGCCAGGTTATCAACACCCGACTCAATGGGACGACCGGGGGGGGGGGGGGGAGGGGGAGGGCTCTTGTGGACTTTGAGAAAGCAGTAAAAGGTTGCTATCTTAGGGTGACGATTTAGAATAAATTCATACCCGTCACCCGACAGCAACCCTTCACTGTGGCCCCTGTCCAAAATTTCTTTATATTTTTGGAGAAAATAATTAGTAGGATCTGATTTTAAGATTCTATATGTTTCTTCATCCTCCAAAACTCTCAACATAGTTGTTTATATTCATAACGACAATGTTCCCCCCTTCATCTTGTGTCTTGTTTATACACTACTTTATTATTATAATTAGTGATGTCACGAACACTAAATTTTCGGTTCACGAACAGCGAGCGGGAACTTCCGCAAACGTTCGTGAACCGGCGAACCGGGTGAACCGCCATTGACTTCAATGGGCAGGCAAATTTTAAAACCCACAGGGATTCTTTCTGGCCACAAAAGTGATGGAAAAGTTGTTTCAAGGGGACTAACACCTGGACTGTGACATGCCGGAGGGGGATCCATGGCAAAACTCCCATGGAAAATTACACAGTTGATGCAGAGTCTGGTTTTAATCCATAAAGGGCAGAAATCACCTAACATTCCTAAATCACAATGGATATGGATTGACACCTGACATATGACATATTGACACCTTGACATATGGATTGACACCTGTCCTCAGAGATCCTGATACACACTGACACAGAGCAGAATAGGGACTATTCCCTCTACATAGGGTCACTTGGCAGATATGGATTGACACCTATCCTAAGGTTCCCTGATACACACTGACACAGAGCAGAATAGGGACTGTTCCCCCTACATAGGGTCACTTGGCAGATATGGATTGACACCTATCCTAAGGATCCCCGATACACACTGAAACAGAGCAGAATAGGGACTGTTCCCCTACATAGGGTCACTTGGCAGATATGGATTGACACCTATCCTAAGGATCCCTGATACACACTGACACAGAGCAGAATAGGGACTGTTCCTCCTACATATGGTCACTTGGCAGATATGGATTGACACCATTCCTCAAGGACCCTGATACACATTGGGGGGGGGGGACCTACTGTCCTCCCCCCGTCCCCACCCCTGCATGGTGGGTGGGGGCCATAAAAATAATGAGGGGGGACCTACTGTCCTCCCCCCGCCCCCACCCCTGCGCAGTGGGTGGGGGCCATAAAAATAATGAGGGGGGGACCTACTGTCCTCCCTCCAGGCCCCCACCCCTGCGCGGTAGGTGGGGGCCATAAATCACAATGGGGGGAGGACCTACTGTCCTCCCCCCTCCCCCACCCCTGCGAGGTGGGTGGGGGCCATAAAAATAATGAGGGGGGACCTACTGTCCTCCCCCCCCGGCCCCCACCCCTGCGCGGTGGTTGGGGGCCATAAATCACAATGGGGGAGGACCTACTGTCCTCCCCCCGCCCCCACCCCTGCGCGGTGGGTGGGGGCCATAAAAATAATGAGGGGGGGACCTACTGTCCTCCCCCACTGGCCCCCACCCCTGAGCGGTGGGTGGGGGCCCTAAAAAAAACAATAAGGGGGGAACCTACTGTCCCCCCCCAGCCCACACCCCTTAGTGGTGGGTGGGGCCCTAAATACAAATCCCCCCCCCAATCAAAGGTGACTAGGGGTCCCCAGGCCCCTAGTCACCCACCCCCCCACCCCAAAAAAAGTTACCCCTTACCTACCCCCCTCACCCTAAAAAATAGTGAAGGGGGAATAAAATAACTAACCTGTAAAGAAAAATTCAGCTTACCATTTGACGTCTTCTTTTTTCTAAAATCTTCTTTTTTTCAGCCCCCCAAAAAAAGATTCT
Source organism: Pelobates fuscus (assembly GCF_036172605.1). Lineage (NCBI taxonomy): Eukaryota > Metazoa > Chordata > Amphibia > Anura > Pelobatidae > Pelobates > Pelobates fuscus. The sequence goes on along the minus strand of NC_086319.1, from coordinate 132,525,817 downwards.
AAGCCCACCAATCAGAGTGCTCTTTGTCATTTTACACAGCGTGGGAAAATTCCAAAGAACTTTCCCACGCTGTGTAAAATGACACAGAACACTCTGAATGGTTAGATTCCAAGTCCACCAATCAGAGTTCTCTTTGTCATTTTACACAGCGTGGGGAAATTCCAAAGAACTTTCCCACGCTGTGTAAAATGACACAGAGCACTGTGATTGGTGGGCTTGGAATCTAACCAATCAGAGTGCTCTGTGTCATTTTACACAGCGTGGGAAAGTTCTTTGGAATTTTCCCACGCTGTGTAAAATGACAAAGAGCACTCTGATTGGCTTAAACCAGCCAATCAGAGTGTTCTTAGCCTAATTGCAGGGGGTGGCAAGGCTTTATAAGCCTTCCCCCGCCCTGCAGAGCTCAGTCTGTGCGGAGCCCTCCATGGGTGAAGATGGATTATTTTTTTTGCGCTCGGTTTTATTTTTATTTATTTTTTCATTGCGTCGGTTCTTATGGCTTTTTATTTGGCCTTTTTTGGGGCTGAAAAAAGAAGATTTTAGAAAAAAGAAGACGTCAAATAGTAAGTTGAATTTTTCTTTACAGGTTAGTTATTTTATTCCCCCTTCACTATTTTTTAGGGTGAGGGGGGTAGGTAGGGGGTAACTTTTTTGGGGGTGGGGGGGTGGGTGACTAGGGGCTTGGGGACCCCTAGTCACCTTTGATTGGGGGGGGAATTTTCATTTAGGGCCCCCACCCACCACTAAGGGGTGGGGGCTGGGGGGGACAGTAGGCCCCCCTTATTGTTTTTTATAGGGCCCCCACCCACCGCTCAGGGGTGGGGGCCAGGGGGAAGGACAGTAGGTCCCCCCCTCATTATTTTTATGGCCCCCACCCACCGCGCAGGGGTGGGGGCCGGGAGGAGGACAGTAGGTCCCCCCCTCATTATTTTTATGGCCCAAACCCACCACGCAGGGGTGGGGGCGGGGGGAGGACAGAAGGTCCCCCCTCATTATTTTTATGGCCCCCACCAACCACGCAGGGGTGGGGGCTGGGGGAGGACAGTAGGTCCTCTTCCCATTGTGATTTATCCCCCCCACCGCGCAGGGGTGCGGGCCGGGGGGAGGACAGTAGGTCCCCCCTCATTATTTTTATGGCCCCCACCCACCGCGCAGCATTTGGGGTGGGGGGAGGACAGTAGGTCCTCCCCCCAATGTGATTTATGGCCCCCACCCACCGCTCAGGGGTGGGGGCCGGGGGGAGGAGAGTAGGTCCCCCCCTCATTATTTTTATGGCCCCCACCCACCGCGCAGGGGTGGGGGCGGGGGGAGGACAGTAGGTCCTCCCCCCATTGTGATTTATGGCCTCCACCCACCTTGCAGCATTGGGGGCTGGGGGGAGGACAGTAGGTCCCCCCCTCATTACTTTTACGGCCCCCACACACCGAGCAGGGGTGGGGGTGGGGGAGGACAGTAGGTCCCCCCCCCAGTGTGTATCAGGGTCCCTGAGGACAGGTGTCAATCCATATCTGCCAAGTGACCCTATGTAGGGGGAACAGTCCCTATTCTGCTCTGTGTCAGTGTGTATCAGGGATCCTTAGGATAGGTATCAATCCATATCTGCCAAGTGATCCTATGTAGGGGGAACAGTCCCTATTCTGCTCTGTGTCAGGGTGTATCAGGGATCCTTAGGATAGGTGTCAATCCATATCTGCCAAGTGACCCTATGTAGGGGGACAGTCCCTATTCTGCTCTGAGTCAGTGTGTATCAAGGATCCTTAGGATAGGTGTCAATCCATATCTGCCAAGTTACCCTATGTAGGAGGAACAGTCCTTATTCTGCTCTGTGTCAGTGTGTATCAGGGATCCTTAGGATAGGTGTCAATCCATATCTGCCAAGTGACCCTATGTAGGGGGAACAGTCCCTATTCTGCTCTGTGTCAGTGTGTATCAGGGATCCTTAGGATAGGTGTCAATCCATATCTGCCAAGTGACCCTATGTAAGGGGAACAGTCCCTATTAAGCTCTGTGTCAGTGTGTATCAGGGTCCCTGAGGACAGGTGTCAATCCATATCTGCCAAGTGACCCTATGTAGGGGGAACAGTCCCTATTCTGCTCTGTGTCACTGTCTGGGGGGAGTATCTGCAGTAATACAGAGTGTCTGGAGGGAGTATCTACAGTAACACAGGGTGTCTGGAGGGAGTATCTGCAGTAACACAGGGTGCCTGGAGGGAGTATGTGCAGTAACACAGAGTGTCTGGGGGGAGTATCTGCAGTAATACAGAGTGTCTGGGGGGAGTATCTGCTTGTAACATTTATAAGCACGAAAAAAAAAAAATAATAAATTGAAAAAATAAAATAAAATGGTTGCAGCTTCCTAATGAATCTAAAATGGATGCTGTCCAGTAGGTGGGAGGGTCTGCTAGGGAGGGTGTGCTGCTGATTGGCTGGAATGTGTCTGCTGACTGTGAGGTACAGGGTCAAAGTTTACTCAATGATAAAGAATAGGGGGCGGACCGAACATCGCATGTGTTCGGCCGCGGTGGCGGACGTGAACATGCTATGTTCGCCGGGAACTATTTGCCGGCGAACCGTTCAGGACATCACTAATTATAATCTGTTCTCCTTTTGTTACCATAACAAGCTCCAGGTATATTTGTATCCATTTATTATCTTTCTATTCCCCATATTTAGGAGTTAATCTTGAATTGACAGGCACGTCGGTTATCTGATCAAGGGGATGTGCCTGTATATCGGACTAGTGTATGTCTCATCTTGTCTTATATTCATTAGGAGACTGTCCCGATTCCCCACACTTAGGAGTTAATTTTGAATTAACAGACATGCCAGTTACTTGATTAATTTCCGTTCCTCCAACCTAAGCACACCCCCTATGATGTCTCGAAAACTGATTGGTTGTAAGACATCAGAGGGACAGAGCTTGTGCATTAAAAAATTCATGGCAAATCCGTTCCTGCGGCTCACTCTTGACAAAGGCACAGTGTAGCGCCGAAACACGCGTGGAGTAGGACGTCATACTAGGCTATTGATTTTATTGGGGTTCTCTTTTAGCCGGTCCAGTCTCGCAGGATCTATGTAGAAGAGAAGCTTGTATCCATCTTTAGAGCTGCCTCGAAGTAGCTAGATAGACAGGGCTTTGCATGTTATTTCCAGAGCTATCACTAAAGGGGGAATGTCCTAAGATATGGATATCTTCAGATTTACTTTGGTGAGGTATCTTAATAGGGATGCTATAGTGGTATGCTGTCAACCTGATTTATGTGTAATCTTAACACAATACTATTCTAGGACTTAGCTGCTACTTATACTTTGTATATTTTTCATACCACAGATACCTTCATTTATCTTGCCTGGTACCCTGATCGATCCCTCCATTTGTATGCTGAGGACCTGTAACCCTTTTACCCAGGTTCTTTATTACCACTACCTCTTTTCTTATAGATATACCTCTTTATAGCTTAACTAAGGTAGGATGTACTTAATTTGTGGGTATACTGGGAAGTATTGTGATTAATAAGATTAGGGGGTACCTGTTACGAACACTGGTATAGTAGATACCCTGTCTATTTCCTCCTGAACTGTTGAGCCTGAGTGATTATAGCTGCAGTTCGGGGGTAGATTCGAACGGTTCCAGACGAATGCAGCATCCAAGTAGTTTCTCCCCAGCAAGTAGACAGTTACCCATACATGAGCCTAGACTTCATGAAGGGTACAACAGGAATCATTTTAATTGGTGCCACATTGGCTTTTATGCAAGTCCCCATGCAAGGGGCACTCCCACATGGACCTTGTGGGGAACAGGGACACAAAGTTTACAACCAATGACAATACAGTGACACTCGCAATACAAACAGATAATTCCCTCCTCTCTGCCTATGAGATAATTGAGTCAGATAAAGTAATAACTCCATTATCTCGAGGCAGAATTTTTTTTTCATAAAACTTAAAAAGTACCCCAAAACACATAAAATCCCCACAAATGACAGATCCCCTGATCGCCCTGATCTGGGTGACCAACATATCCAAAAATCCCCCAGATCAGTTCAGGGGTTTTCGAATTTTATGGAAGTCTCATTTGGACCGACCGCACACGAGGCTCCTGCCCAGAAACAGTTCCATGAATTTAGGCTGTGCGGTCCGTCTATTTCGAAAAGTCATAAAAAAAATAATGCACGAACAGAACCCCCTGGCTCATAGTAGCGATTGTTCCCCTGGTTCGTGGGAATCAAACTACCGAACAGCACTCTCCTGGCTGTTTGGGAAAAGGAAGCAGGCGTTTGTATACTTTGACCGGTGTTCGGGTAGTCGACTGTCCGATTTTAGTTACAGACACTCGACGACGAAGTCTTGCTGCCTCCTTTCGTGCGAACAAGATGGCCACCATTTTCTCTTGCATGTGGCATTCGGCTATACGAACGGCGGCCACACAGGGAGAGCTATTAATTGATGGTTTCCTTTGAAGATAATGAGACAGGGGGTGGTCGGTGTTTGGAAGTAACAGCTATCGAACCAATAAAACATAAAAAGTCCTGAATGGCATGCTATTTTCTTCACAGTACCTACACAGATATTTGCCCTCCTTTTGCTCCTTTTCATCATATATTATTATACTTGGTCCAGCATCTGTGATCGTATTAACATAACTCTGCAATTCGTTTCGTTCCGAATGTGAATTCGGACGAATTTCGGGCATTTAGGGCATTCGGACATTTGGATACTTCCGAATGGCCGAATTTCCAAAGTACTGAATTTCGGAATGCCGAACCGAAGCGACGAATTTTGGATTTGACCAATAGCTGAATTGCCAAAGCACAGAATTGCTGAAGTACTAATATACCCAGTGGAAGAATGAAGAATGTTACACTGTATACCAGTTTTAATAAAACAATATACACACATAGCCAGGATTCAGTTGTAAGCATTTGCAACACTTACAACAATCAAGTAACACGATCATATAGAATGTAAGTTACTTAGCCAGTCAATGTATGGGAATAAGTAAGTAGATAGCTCCCTAATACCGTGGGAATTAGGGAGTTATCTACCCAATAATTACTTAGTATTAGTAAATTCTGCCCTTACTCGCTATACCAAGAGTATGGGCATGTCTACTAAACAGTGAGCAGCTGCTCACTGTTAAAAACCAAAAAAAAAAAAAACCAACTAAAAAAACAAGTGTCCCCCCTCCCGTGCATCCACCTATTACCCGGCGGGGTCCTGGATGACAATGTGGGGGAACCTATCATGTCAACCCCGCCCCCCACCCCTGAGCGGCGGGTGGGGGCCCTAAATCAGAATAAGGGGGTTTGCCCCTTATTCTAATTTAGGGCCCCACCCACCACTCAGGGGTGGGGGCCGGGGGGGGGAGGACAATATGTCCCTCCTTATTCTAATTTAGGGTTCCCATCCGCTGTTCAGGGTTAGGGGCCAAGGGGGAGTACAATAGGTCCTCCCCCTTATTCTAATTTAGAGCCCCCATCTGCCGTTCAGAGGTGGGGGCTGGAGGGGAGGACAATAGGTCCCCCCTTATTGGTATTTAGGGCCCCCACCCGCCACTCACGGGTGGAGGCTTGGGAGAGGGGGACACGGGTTTGTTTTTGGTTTTTTTAACAGTGAGCAGCCATAGGCTGCTCACTTTTTACTAGACATGCCCCTACTCGCGGTATAGCACGTAGGGGCAGAATTTACTAAAACTGTAAATCTGCAAGAGAACATCCGAAGTCCCAAAGTTCCGAAGTCCCGAATTTCGAAATGCTGAACTGAACCGAATATTTTGCCCATGCACATCCCTACAGCATTTATCCCCAAACTCTCTCTCTTTCTAAAGTTATTTAACCCCTTAAGGACACATGACATGTGTGACATGTCATGAACCATTCCCTTTTATTCCAGAAGTTTGGTCCTTAAGGGTTTAAGTATATGATCCAACTCTATTTTCTGGCTCCCCTGTTTCCCACAGACTACTGAGATTACATTGTATTGGTTACTCTGTAGCTGTCCGCTGAGATAATAACTTTGAGACCAATTGGCTACCTGTTTGATACTGTCTCTATCCAAACAGACAGATCAGTAATGAGAATACAGAATATATATCTACAGGTGGAATTCACACACACATTTATCAATAGTATTCCTTCTTGCTATTATACACACAGACCTGTGCTATACAGAGAGCAGCACTATTAGGGGACACTGACTGTCCCGGGATATTACACACAGACCTGTATTATACAGAGAACAGCACTACACAGGGAGCACTAACTGTCCCAGTATATTATACATAGACCTGTATTATACAGAGAGCAGCAATATACAGGGAGCACTGACTGTCCCGGGATATTACACACAGACCTGTATTATACAGAAAGCAGCACTCTACAGGGAGCACTGACTGTCCCAGGATATTATACACACAGACTTGTATTATACCCAGAGCAGCACTATACAGGGAGCACTGACTATCCCAGGATATTATACACAAACAGACATGTATTACACAGAGAGCTGCACTATAGTATTATGCAGATAGCTGAGCATAATACTCCATGTTTCAATCTCTATACAACAAGTACCTGTTAACAGCAGCCCCCAGGCGCCTGTAACAGGGCTGGGCAATGCAGGCTTAAGTACAAAAAGAAAAGTCCTGCGCTCACTCCCATCACTCCTGGGCGGCAGCAATGACCACAGTACACATCAGCTCCAATACATGTAGTAAAAACCAAAAAGAAAACCCCCCAAAAAGTTACCTGCGCTCTATCCTTAATCCCTATGTATATTTAAACAAATGGAGGTCATTTAGTTACTCCAATGGCCACTGGAGGTAATGCCCGCCTGCCAACGCCAAGGCAGACCCCCCTAGGCTTAAGTGTGCGGTAGCTCACACAGGTGATTCGGCGGTAAAGCGCACCAGCCCTATGAGTAAAATATACATATATATAGTATACAGGTATACATTACGCACACAAGCTCACTGATACACAGGCTCAAAGACAGACAAGTTCACACAATTAGGCTCACTGACACAAAACTCTCTGACTCTAAGCTTACTAAAAACAAACTCACTTGTATAGACACACGGGGCTCACTACAGACAAGTTCAGTTACACACACAAGCTTACTACTGGCAAGCTCACTGACATACACATGCTCAATAAATACAAGTTTACTGACACACACAAGCTCACTACAGACAAGTTCACTGACACACTAGCTCACTACAGACAAGCTCACTGACACACACACACACACACACAAGCTCACTAAATACAAGCTCACTGACACACACAAGCAGTGCCATCTTAACAGCGGTGAAAGCAGTGCACTTGGCCCCTTCCTACACAACAACTCACAGGAATAAAAATTATCAATAAAATTATCAATAAAATTAAGCTTATATTTATTGGTACCTACAACAAATGCTATACATACAGACTGCTGAATACAGTCACAGACTGCTGAACACGCACAGATTGCTGAATATACACACACACATAGGGGCGGACTGACCAGTCGGGCATTTTGGACTCAGGCGGCTGCAGCTTCTCACCTCCCCTCCCCTGTAGCGTGGCCGAGCTGCTGTGCGGTCTGCGGTGCCCGGCCGGAGTGATAGGAAGGTGCTCAGTGTGCACCTTCCTGTCAGTCCGGCCGGGTACAGGAAACAGAAACTCCTGTCCCACAGCCTGCCGGCAGTAGCCAACAGCCTGCCAGCCGCAGCCAGCAAGCCGACAGCCTGCCGGCAGTAGCCAGCAAGCCCACAGCCTGCCAGCAAGCCCACAGCCTGCCAGCCGCAGCCAGTAAGCCCACAGCCTTCCAGCAAGCCCACAGACTGCCAGCCAGCAACAGTAATTAAGGTAAGAGGAGCCAACTTGGCCTAGGTATCAGCGAGCTATATTGTGAATAGGAACCAGAGTGTTGGAGAGACCCCCCTCCAGGCCGCATTAGACTCCATTGTAGTCTCTAATGGGACCTGGAGGAAATTCTTTCTAACACACTCTCTCGCCTGGAGGCGACTGTTTCCAGCAGGGACACTGAGATGGCCTCTGTTAGAAAGACCCCCTTCCAAGCCTATTAGACTCCATTGTACTCTCTAATAGGGCCTGGAGGGGATTCTTTCTAACACACTCTCTAAAGGACACTGAGATAGCCTCTGCTAGAAAGACCCCCTTACATGGCCCATTAGTCCTCAATTGTAGTCTCTACTGGGGCCTCGAAGGGATTATTGCACTTTTGTTCTTTGTGTCTAAAGATTGTGTAGGGTGTGGCTGGAGGCGGTGCATGGAGGCTGAGACATGGGTGGCGCTTGCTGCGGAGTATGGGTGGGGCCTGTAAGGGGGCCCTTGATTTATTTTGCCCGGGGTCCCTGAGGGTTCTCTGTCCGCCCCTGCACACACACACCGACTGCTAAATACATGCACACAGACTGCTGAGTACACACAAACAGACTGCTGAGTACATACACAAAGACTGCATAACACACACACAGACTGCTGAGTACACACACAGACACACAGACTGCTGAGTACACACAAACAAACTGCTGAGTACACACAGACATACTGCTGGATGCACAGACACATACATAGTGTGTGTGAAGGGTGCTGTGTATGTGTGTCAGAGGAGCTGTGTGTGTGAGGGGGGCATTGTGTCAAGGGTGCTGTGTCTATTTGTGTGTGAACAGGGCTTTGTGTGCGAGAGGTGCTTTGTGTGTGAGAGAGGTGCTGTGTGTGTGTGAGGGGTGCAGTGTGTAATGGGTGCTGTGTGTGCATAAGGGGTGGTGTGTGTGTGTGCTGGGGGGGTTTGTGTCAGGGATGCTGTGTGTGTGTGAGGGGTGCTGTGCCCTGGTGGTGGTGAGTTGTCAAAAGCTCACTACAAACAAGCTCACTGACACACACACACACAAGCTTTCTGACTAGCAGGCACATACACACACACACACACACACAGAGCTGAGTATATCAAGCCTACTTGGCACTGGAGGCTGTTGCTGGGAGGTCAGGTAGCCATCTTCTGGCCTCTTCCAACTGCAGCCAGGTCTTCTGCTTAACTGTGTGGGGGGAGCTTGGCAGCGGGAGGCAGGGCTTGCTGACATGAGTGGAGCTTACATTGTGGGGGTGGAGCCTGTGTCCGCAAGGCGGAGCAGAAGCCTGTGTGCAGGGGAATCTGCTGGAAAAAATCAGAAGGGAGACTGTCAATGCTCCCTCCGGCCGCAGCAGCCTCAATGCAGCCCCCAGCATCTTTCCCCAGCCTCCAGCTCCACTATCCACAGGGCCGGCGCGTCCATAAGGCGGCACAGGCGGCCGCCTTAGGGCGCACGGGCTCTGGGGGCGCAAGATTTCAGTGACCGGCAGGAGGGAAGCTCTCCCTCCTGCCGGGCCACCATCTCGGCCCCCGGTGCTGCGTGTGGCTGTGCTGTAATCAGACGTGGCGAGGGAGCTCTAACCTCTCTGCTCTGCTCCCTCGCGTGCTGTCTGCTGATACCGCGGGAGCCGGAATATGACGTCATATTCCGGCTCCCGCGGTATCAGCAGACAGCGCGCGAGGGAGCTGGAGCAGCGAGGTTAGAGCTCCCTCGCCGCGTCTGATCTCAGCACAGCCGCACGCCGCCCAGCAGCCCCACTGGACCCCAGGGAAGGATTCATCATCCACACCAGCTCTCCAGGTAGGGAGGCTGGGTGGAAAATATTTATTTATAAAATAAATAGTGAGTGTATGTGTGTGTGTGTGTGTGTATGTGTCTGTGTGAGTGTATGTGTCTGTGTGTGAGTGTATGTGTCTGTGAGTGACAGAGTGTGTGTCTGTGAGTGACAGTGTGTGTCTGTGAGTGACAGCGTGTGCGTCTGTGAGTGGCAGCGTGTGCGTCTGTGAGTGGCAGTGTGTGCGTCTGTGAGTGGCAGCGTGTGCGTCTGTGAGTGGCAGCGTGTGCGTCTGTGAGTGACAGCGTGTGCGTCTGTGAGTGACAGCGTGTGCGTCTGTGAGTGACAGCGTGTGCGTCTGTGAGTGACAGAGTGTGCGTCTGTGAGTGACAGCGTGTGCGTCTGTGAGTGACAGAGTGTGCGTCTGTGAGTGACAGAGTGTGTGCGTCTGTGAGTGACAGAGTGTGTGCGTCTGTGAGTGACAGAGTGTGTGCGTCTGTGAGTGACAGAGTGTGTGCGTCTGTGAGTGACAGAGTGTGTGCGTCTGTGAGTGACAGTGTGTGCGTCTGTGAGTGACAGAGTGTGTGCGTCTGTGAGTGACAGTGTGTGCGTCTGTGAGTGACAGAGTGTGTGCGTCTGTGAGTGACAGTGTGTGCGTCTGTGAGTGACAGTGTGTGCGTCTGTGAGTGGAAGCGTGTGCGTCTGTGAGTGACAGTATGTGTCTGTGAGTGACAGAGTGTGTGTGTCTGTGAGTGACAGCGTGTGTCTGTGAGTGACAGCGTGTGCGTCTGTGAGTGTATGAGTGTGTCTGTCAGTGTATGATGAGTGTGTTTGTCAGTGTATGAGTGTGTGTCTGTCAAATCAGTGAGAGTATGTTTGTCATTGAGTCTGTGTGTGACTATCAGTGTGTCTGTCAATGAGTCTGTGTCTGTCAGTGACGTCTGTGTGTTTGTCATTGAGTGTGTGACTGTCAGTGTGTACAGAGTGTAGCGGAGCGCGGTACAGGAGCTTCTGTTTCCTGTACCTGGCCAGACTGACAGGAGGTGCTCACAGAGAGAGCACTCCCTGTCAGTTCGGCCGGGTACAGAAAACTGAAGCTCCTGTACCGCGCTCCGCTCCGCTACACTCTGTACACACTTACACACCATCAAGGGGAGTGTGACCACTAAAGGGGTGTGGGGTGCACCAAGGGACAGGGAGGGAATGGGAGAGAAACACCAAGAGACAGGGAAAAGAGGGGGTAGGGGAGAAGAACACTAAGGGACAGGGAAGGGACCATTAATGGTCAGGGAGGGGAGAGGGGCTGGTTAAGAGGCACATAGGTGAAGATGTTTTTTTTGGGGGGGGGGGCGGAAAAATGCATCTTCGCCTATGTACCTAAAAATCCAAGCACCGGCCCTGACTATCCATCACCCAGCAGCTTTGTCCTGAATTCCCTCAGAATGTAACAGGCTGTTACAGTCCGAGGAAATATAATAAAAGCACATGGCCCTACAAGTTGATGGGACTGTCCTGGGAGAGTGAATTGCCCGGGACAGACTCCAGCTTGCCGGGATTGTCCAAGCAAAAACGGGACAGTTGGCAACCGGGGTGTCCCCACCTCACTTCCAGTGAGGGGAATCAGCTGGAGCCTGTACTAACACTATGTCACGTATTCATTCGCTTATAGAAATGTGGTTAATGACATTTACTGTCCACACAGGAAAAGTTGTGCCGAGCAGCAACCTAATCCACAGCAGGGTTAATGCTGAGCAGCAATTATGCAAATGAAACCTGGTAACTGACTTTGGGGTCAAAGGCCGGTTACAGCCTATCAGAACTAAAGGAGGGGTATTTAGGCCCAGTTCTCATCCTGCTCAGTGCCCTGTCGTGGTTTCCCTTGTGGTTGTCCGAGAGCGCGTTCCTGTTTTTAGTTTTCTACCTGTTTTTTTACTTTGGCTTTGTTTATTGACTTCTCTATATTCTGGTTTCCTGACTCCTGGCTTTCCTCATCGCTGCGTCCCTTTCTGTGTTCCCTGACCTCGGCTAGTATTTTGACTATTCTATGTACGCTAAATCCGGCCATTCTAAGGACCGGTAATACGTTACTTTTTTGTCATCCGTGCTATACAGTTCTACGTGCTGGATCAAACAGTAATCTTGACATTACGACATGGCCATAGATCCTGTAGAACTGTGTCAGCACATAGCTGCTTGCAAGAGGAAATTAGAGGAGAATGATCACCACATGGATCAATTCACTCAGGCTTTCAGTACGCTTCTCGCTAGAACGGCGCATCTGCAGCCTGCAGCGTCTCCTCCTATAGCACCTCTACCCTGTGTACCTCCACCCACCGTTAATAGGACTTCTAGCATCTCCTTATCGCCATCCCTACAGTTTGATGGCAATATCCAGAAATGCAGGGGTTTTCTTAATCAGGTGGAGTACCATTTTGAGGCCTCACCAGGGTCGTTCCCCACAGACAGAGCAAAAATTGGTTATCTAATGAATCAATTAAAGGGCAAGGCCCTTGCCTGGGCTAATCCGTTGTGGGAGAGTAATAGGAGCATAGCTCATAATTACCAGGAATTCCTTGCCGAAATCAAGCTCCCGTTTGAGCCATTGGGTAGAGAGGATGACGCCTCCACTGCCCTAATGCACATCAGACAAGGTAACCGGTCTATCTCGGATTATGCTATTGAATTCCGTACCTTAGCTTCCGAGGTAGACTGGACTAACAATGGGTTAATCTCAGCATTCAAAAAGGGTCTCTCAGAGACTATACTAGATGAGATAGCCGCTAAAGAATTACCTAAGAGTCTTAACGAATTTATTACGTTTGTCATGCATATTGATAAAAGGTTAAGACTCAGAGAAGTCACCAGAAGCAAGAACAGACGTACGGCTATGTCCCTAGCACCTCAATTCTCTAAACCTGTTTTGTCTAACCTCCCTGTACAGTCCGAACCCGAACCTATGCAGTTGGGGGTCACTAGACTGTCGGAGGCCGAAAAACAGTATAGGAGAAGGGAGGGGTTATGCCTATATTGCGGTAGGAAGGGACATATGATAACTAATTGCCCAGTGCGTCCGGAAAACTTCCGCACCTAAGAACCTTAAGGGGACAGATCTTAGGTGTGATGGAGTTGTTCTCTAACAAAAACAAAAGTAGATTCCTCCTTGAGGTATCTATTTCCCTTGATAACAAGAAGTTTTCTTGCAGTGCCCTAATGGACTCAAGTGCTGCTGGAATTTTTTTTGATATCCAGTTTATTAGGGGTAATGAGATACCGGTCAGGGAGAGACCTACGCCGCTAGCTGTAGAGGCTATTGATGGTAGACCACTCACACAACCGCTTATAACCCACGAAACTGTCCCTATTACGATCTCTATTGGGGCCTCCCATAGGGAGGAGATGACGTTTCAGGTTATTACTTCTCCATCATGTCCTATCATATTAGGGTTTCCGTGGCTGAGTAAGCACAATCCCTATATTGACTGGGCTAATGGGGAGATATTAGAATGGGGTAAAGAGTGTATGGGGAGATGTATAAAACCAGACCTAAAGAGATTGGGTACTATTGACCTTCCCACTACCACTCCCCAAACTCCTGGAGTTCCCATACAATACCGAGAACTTCAGGAGGTGTTTAACAAGGCTCAATCCGACGTATTGCCTCCCCACAGAGCATATGACTGTGCCATTAACCTGTTTCCAGGCGCTATGCCACCTAAGGGGGCAGTTTATGCCTTATCTCCCCAGGAGAGTAAAATCATGGAGGAATACATCAAAGAATCCTTGAGCAAAGGGCACATAAGAAAGTCATCCTCACCAGCTGGTGCAGGATTCATTTTGTTGAGAAAAAGCGTGGTGAGTTACACCCTTGCATAGACTACAGGGCACTTAATAAAATCACTGTAAAAAATGCATACCCTATCCCACTCATTTCCGAATTGTTCGATAGACTTCAGGGAGCTAAAGTATTTACTAAGCTTGACCTTAGGAGTGCTTACAATTTGGTTAGAATTAAAGAGAATCATGAGTGGAAGACGGCATTTAATACTCGTAGTGGACACTATGAATATCTGGTAATGCCATTTGGGTTATGCAACGCTCTGGCCGTATTCCAAGACTTTATAAATGATGTACTCAGGGAGTTCATTTACTCATTTGTCTTGGTTTATTTGAACGATATTTTGGTGTATTCCCCTGATCTTCAAACTCACCACTCCCATGTGAAACAGGTTCTGCAGACGTTGTTGAAAAAAAAAACTATTGTAAATTAGAAAAGTGCATATTTGACCAGCCTGAAGTCCACTTTTTAGGTTACAACATCTCTGCATCGGGATTTCAAATGGATCCTAAAAAACTAGAGGCTGTACTACACTGGCCATTACCCTCTGGTTTAAAAGCCATTTCAAGGTTTATTGGTTTTGCCAACTATTACAGAAGATTCATCAAGGGATTTTCTTCTGTAATAACCCCAATCACTAATATGACTCGCAAAGGGGTTAGTAGCACGGTATGGTCCAAAGAGGCTGTGAATGCTTTTGAGACTCTTAAACAAAGATTTGCCTCTGCGGACATACTAAAACATCCCGACACCAGTAAACCTTTTATATTGGAGGTTGATGCATCCGACACAGGGGTAGGGGCTGTTCTCTCTCAGAGAGAAAGCCAGGGAACACCATTGCATCCTTGTGGCTACTTCTCCAGAAAGATGTCTCCTGCTGAGTGCAACTACGATATTGGCAATAGAGAACTGTTGGCCATTATTCTTGCCCTCAAGGAGTGGCAACATCTTTTGGAGGGTTCCAAGAACCCCCTGTTGATCATAACCGACCAGACAGGCTAGATGGTCACTGTTCCTTTCACGTTTTAACTTTCTCATTACTTATAGACCTGGTTCTAAAAATACCTGATTCCTTGTCCAGGCAATTTGATAATGAGTCAGCTCCGGAACAGGTGACATCTCCTATTATTCCACCAGAGTGTATTATTGCTACTACTGTCCTCTCATTGTTTTCTCCACTGCTTGGCACCATACTGGAGGCCCAGCCTCAGGCACCCAGTGGTAAACCGTGTGATAAACTGTTCGTTCCCCTATGTGAAAGGGTTAATATCATGATCACTAGATCATTTTGGTGGGATTCACTCAGGAAAGATGTAAAGGAGTATGTGCAGGCATGTTCTGTGTGTGCAGTTTCTAAGGTGACTCATGCACTTCCTTGTGGCCTGTTGCAGCCTCTTCCTGTTCCTGAGATTCCATGGTCCCACTTATGCATGGACTTTATTGTTGAGCTTGCTAGCTCTGTTGGGATCACTACTATTCTCATGGTTGTAGACCGATTTTCTAAGATGGCTCACTTCATTCCTCTCAAGAAGTTGCCATCTTCGCAAGAATTGGTCCTAATTTTCATACGTGAAATTGTCCGTTTGCATGGCATCTCTCACAATATTGTTTCTGATAGGGGCTCTCAGTTTGTGTCCAGGTTCTGGAGGGCGTTCAGTAAACAATTGGGGATTTCTCTCCTTCTCCTCCTCCTACCATCCACAGACCAATGGTACAGCTGAGAGGGCCAACCAGTCATTAGAAGTTTATTTGCGTTGTTTTATTAATAGCACACAGGACAATTGGTCCGAACTACTCCCGTGGGCCGAGTTCGCTAGAAACAATGCTGTTCATGACACCTCTGGGCACAGTCCATTTTTTGTCAATAATGGTAGGCATCCTACGGTTCTCCCTGCGGTATTTTCTGATACTGCCATTCCTGCTCTGGATGAGCATCTGGCCTCCATTCGGGATACCTGGGTTAAGGTTCAAACTGCTCTAGGGGCTGCTGCTGAACGCTTCAAACATTTTGCTGATAAGCGTAGGAGTGCCAACCCGGTGTACCAAGTGGGGGACCGGGATTGGTTGTCATCTCGCAACATCAAGCTTAAGGTCCCTAGCATGAAGTTTGCCCCCAGATTCCTTGGTCCCTATAGAGTGCTTTGTAGGATCAATCCAGTGTCTTACTCTCTGGCTCTTCCTGCATCTTTAGGGATTCCCAACACTTTTCATGTGTCCTTACTCAAACCTCTTGTCTGCAATAGATATACTGTTCCTTGTGTTCCTCCCCCTCCGGTGGTGGTGGGTGGTCAGGAGGAGAATGAGGTATCTTCACTTTGCAGTACTTGGTTGTTTGGAAAGGTTACGGTCCTGCTGATCGTTCTTGGGTTTCGGCTCCTGACCTGCATGCGGGCCGTAAGATCCGCGCTTTTTACGCCACATTTCCTCTCAAGCCTGGTCCTGCACGCCCGGTGGGCGTTCTTCAGGTGGGGGGTAATGTCACGTATTCATCCGCTTATAGAAATGTGGTTAATGACATTTACTGTCCACACAGGAAAAGTTGTGCCGAGCAGCAACCTAATCCACAGAAGGGATAATGCTGAGCAGCAATTGTGCAAATGAAACCTGGTGTCACGTATTCATCCGCTTATAGAAATGTGGTTAATGACATTTACTGTCCACACAGGAAAAGTTGTGCCGAGCAGCAACCTAATCCACAGAAGGATTAATGCTGGGCAGCAATTATGCAAATGAAACCTGGTAACTAACTTTGGGGTCAAAGGCCGGTTACAACCTATCAGAACTAAAGGAGGGGTATTTAGGCCCAGTTCTCATCCTGCTCAGTGCCCTGTCATGGTTTCCCTTGTGGTTGTCTGAGAGCGCGTTTCTGTTATTAGTTTTCTACCTGGTTTTTGACTTTGGCTTTGATTATTGACTTCTCTATATTCTGGTATCCTGACTCCTGGCTTTCCTCATCGCTGCGTCCCTTTTAGTGATGCCGCAAACATCAAATTTTCGGAACGCGAACGGCGAACGCGATCTTCCACAAACGTTCGCGAACCGGCGAACCGCCATAGACTTCAAAGGGCAGGCGAATTTTAAAACCCACAGGGACTCTTTCTGGCCACAATAGTGATGGAAAAGTTGTTTCAAGGGGACTAATACCTGGACTGTGGCATGCCGGAGGGGGATCCATGGTAAAACTCCCATGGAAAATTACACAGTTGATGCAGAGTCTGGTTTTAATCCATAAAGGGCATAAATCACCTAACATTCCTAAATCACAATGGATATGGATTGACACCTGACATATGACATATTGACACCTTGACATATGGATTGACACCTGTCCTCAGAGACCCTGATACACACTGACACAGAGCAGAATAGGGTCTGTTCCCCCTACATAGGGTCACTTGGCAGATATGGATTGACACCTATCCTAAGGATCCCTGATACACACTGACACAGAGCAGAATAAGGACTGTTCCCCCTACATAGGGTCATTTGGCAGATATGGATTGACACCTGTCCTCAGGGACCCTGATACACACAGACACAGAGCAGAATAGGGACTGTTCCCCCTACATAGGGTCACTTGGCACATATGGATTGACACCTATCCTAAGGATCCCTGATACACAGTGACACAGAGCAGAATAGATACTGTTCCCCCTGGATGAAAAGCTGACGACAGATTTACATTAATACCTAGAATAGAACAAAAATATTTCCAAAAATGAGATGTAAACTGCACTCCCCTGTCAGAAATTACTTCATCAGGCACTCCATGCAAGCGAAATATTTCCCGAATAACTAGGTCAGCAGTCTGTTTAGCTGAAGGGAGACCACGAGCTGGTATGAAATGACTCATCTTAGTTAACCAATCCACAACAACAAGAATGGTAGTGTGTTCCTTAGAGGGGGGTAGTTCCACAATAAAGTCCATGGATATAGATCCCCAGGGACGATGAGGAATAGGAAGAGGCTGAAGCATGCCAACAGGGGATGAGCGAGGAGTCTTATGTCTGGCACATACATCACAAGAGGACACATACTTCTTAACATCCTCATAATATTTAGGCCACCAAAAGGATCGGGTAAGTAGTTCTTGTGTCTTTCGGATTCCTGGATGACCTGCTGGTTTTGAGTCATGGTAGAGACGTAAAACGTCCAGTCGCACTGATTCTGGAACAAACAGACGTTGTTGAAAAATCCAAAACCCATTAAGCATGGTCATATGAAGATCACGAGGAGGATCACGAAAAACTGGATCATCAGCGTAGCCCTTTTTAATGCGAGACATTAGATCAGAAGGAAAGGTAACTCCTAAAAATCTACTCTCAGGCAAGATGGTGGCTTTGGTTACTGTAGTATGGAGGGGGTCAGCTATCCTAGACAAGGCATCTGCCTTGCCATTTCTGGAACCAGGGCGGTATGAAATCAAAAAATTAAACCTTGAGAAAAATAGGGACCAGCGTGCTTGTCTGGCTGACAGTCTCTTAGCTGATTGAATACATTCCAGATTTTTGTGATCTGTGAGGACAGTAATTGGATGGGTGGCTCCCTCCAAGAGATGTCTCCATTCGGCAAAGGCAGCTTTTATAGCCAAAAGTTCTTTATTCCCTATGTCATAATTTCTTTCTGCTGGTAACATCTGGCGGGAATAGAAGGCACATGGATGTAACAACATCTTAGGTCCAGTCCTTTGAGACAGTATAGCCCCAACAGCTGAATCAGAAGCATCTACCTCTACAGTAAATGGCAATTCTGGCTGAGGATGTACCAGGATAGGGGCAGATGTAAACAGAGTCTTTAATCTGGAAAATGCAGTGTCAGCCTTATTGGACCACTGAAAAGGAGTCCCTTTACGTGTAAGTTCAGTGATCGGTGTAATAACGGCAGAGAAATTCTTAATGAAACGCCTGTAAAAATTGGCAAACCCCACAAATCTCTGAATATCTTTTTCATTCTTGGGGATGGGCCAGTCCAGCACAGCTTTAATTTTACTTGCGTCCATACTTAAACCTTTAGGAGTTATTACATATCCCAGGAATTGAATTTCTGTTTGTTCAAACTCACATTTTTCCAGTTTAATGTATAGGTGGTGGGTACGAAGGCGCTCAAGAATCAATTTTAAGGGCACAGTCTCATGTGTAACCGGGCCTGACGTAAGTGGAGAACCGTCTACTGTTTCCATTAACACAGGTGAAGATTTAGGGATAGACTGAATTTTATTTCCTGCTGCAAATTTAATATCCATAAAGTTTCCGTCTGCTCCAGAATCTATCATAGCTGTAGTTGAAATTTTATTATCACCATATTGCAAAGTGATAGGCACCACCAAATGAGGATGTTGAGTCATCATACCCTCTTCACCCTGAGCCAGAGAAAACAAGGGTTGTGTGACAGAATCCAGTTGGTCTGAAATCTGGGATTGGTGTTGAATCTGTGCACCCTCAGCAGTCATAGCTATTGTTCTTTTAGACTTGCTAGGGCAATTGATGGCATAATGCCCTGCACTACCACAATACAGGCATAAATTGTGAGTACGTCGCCACTGTTTTTCTTCATTGGATAATGACCCTCTTATTAGATCTACCTGCATAGCCTCAGGTTCAGAGTCCGTAGGTGTATGTGGGGTCGGAGTAGAAATTCTTGAATAGAAAGTAGGAGTAGCACTTGGTTTAAAAGAGCCCTGTCTTTCCAATCTTCTTTCTGAAAGTCTCCGATCAATACAGATAGCCAACCGCACAAATGCATCAAACTCAACAGGAAGATCAACACGAGCTAGCTCATCTTTTATAGCTTCTGAGAGACCCCTTCTGAAGTGGAACCTCTGGGCTGATTGGTTCCAAGTAGTATCAGCAACCCACTGTCTGAATTCAGCAGCATATTCAGCCACAGAGCGCCTCCCTTGATGTAAATGAAGGAGAGTGGCTTCTGCTGTAGCACAGCGATTGGGGTCATCAAAAACTAGGCACATGGCCTCAAGAAAGTCTTTTAAATTTCCCAAGACTGGTCTGTCCTGTTCCAGAAAAGGGGAGCCCCAAGCCAGGGCTTCATCTTTGAATAGGGAGAAAATAAATCCCACCTTCTCTCTTTCAGATGGAAAACGGTTAGGTAACATCATGAAATGCAAACGGCATTGATTTAGGAAACCCCTAAATTTTTTGCGGTCTCCTCCAAATTTTTCTGGTAGAGGCAAGCGGGCATCTTGTGCAGGTGTAACAGTAGTAGCAGCAGCAGCCGCAACATCATGTGCCCTGTAGCTGGTAAGCTCACTATGCATTGATCGAACTTCATTTTGCAGTTCAGCTACTTGATCTTGCAGCACTTGAATGGTCTGTGCCTGGGTCTGCATAGTTCTTGCATTATAAGCAACCTGCTGGGCCAATGCAGAATCTGATCCGACGGTCTCCATGAATGGGCCAGATTATTCTATAATGATATTGATGTTACAAAGTGTTGGAGTCCAGTAGCCAGATCAGCAATGTTTTCTGCCAGAGGTAGCCACTCGTTACCCAGGTGGTTGAGCCCCTGAGCCTTGAGTGGCCTTCTGGTCTTAAGCAGAGATGGGAGACTGGAACAGAGAGATGATAATCGTAGTGAGGCAAGCCGAGGTCAGTGGGAAGGAGAAGCAGCAAAGTCAAAACGGTCCAAAATCAGCAACAGGTAGGAGAAACAGGAACAAGCTTGATTAGAGAGTACAGGAACCACAATAATCTGGCAAAGGTACAGAGACAGGAAGTGGCTTTTATAGGCCAAGAACCAGACACATGACCAGACACAGCTGAAGAGACTTGTCACTGATACCAATGCTTATAGAGTCAAGGTTACCAGATCTCAGGTACATTTGCAAAATGCAGGCTGGTGTAGTGGTAAGGAAGAGGTTTAGCAGCATGTAAACCAGGGTTCGAAACCCAGCAGAGTCAGTTCCTCACACACTGACACAGAGCAGAATATGGACTGTTCCCCCTAAATAGGGTCACTTGGCAGATATGGATTGACACCTCTCCTCAGAGACCCTGATACACACTGACACAGAGCAGAATAGGGACTGTTCCCCCTACATAGGGTCACTTGGCAGATATGGATTGACACCTGTCTTCAGGGACCCTGATACACACTGACACAGAGCAGAATAGGGACTGTTCCCCCTACATAGGGTCACTTGGCAGATATGTATTGACACCTGTCCTCAGAGACCCTGATACATACTGGGGGGGACCTTTGATTGGGGGGGGATTTTTATTTAGGGCCCCCACCCACCACTCAGGGGTGTCCACCCCCCACCCCTGAGTGGTGGGTGGGGGCCCTAAATAAAAATCCCCCCCCAATCAAAGGTCCCCAAGCCCCTAGTTACCTAAAAAATAGTGAGGGGGAATAAAATAACGAACCTGTAAAGAAAAATTCAACTTACCATTTGACGTCTTCTTTTTTCTAAAATTTTCTTTTTTCCAAGTGACCCTATGTAGGGGGAACAGTCCCTATTCTGCTCTGTGTCAGTGTGTATCAGGGATCCTTAGGATAGGTGTCAATCCATATCTGCCAAGTGACCCTATGTAGGGGGAACAGATCCTATTCTGCTCTGTGTCAGTGTGTATCAGGGATCCTTAGGATAGGTGTCAATCCATATCTGCCAAGTGACCCTATGTAGGAGGAATAATCCCTATTCTGCTCTGTGTCAGTGTCTGGGGGAGTATCTGCAGTAACACGGAGTGTCTGGGGGGAGTATCTGCAGTAACACAGAGTGTCTGGAGGGAGTATCTGCAGTAACACGGAGTGTCTGGGGGGAGTATCTGCAGTAACACAGAGTGTCTGGGGGGAGTATCTGCAGTAACACAGAGTGTCTGGGGGGAGTATCTGCAGTATCACAGAGTGTCTGGAGGGAGTATCTGCAGTAACACAGAGTGTCTGGAGGGAGTATCTGCAGTAACACAGGGTGTCTGGAGGGAGTATCTGCAGTAACACAGAGTGTCTGGAGGGAGTATCTGCAGTAACACAGAGTGTCTGGAGGGAGTATCTGCAGTAATACAGAGTGTCTGGGGGGAGTATCTGCAGTAATACAGAGTGTCTGGGGGGAGTATCTGCTTGTAACATTTATATGCACTGAAAAAAAAATAATAATAATAATAAATTGAAAAAAAAAAAAATGAATGCAGCTTCCGAATGAATCTTAAATGGATGCTGTCCAGGAGGTGGGAGGGTCTGGAAGGGAGGGTCTGCTGCTGATTGGCTGGAATGTGTCTGCTGAATGTGAGGTACAGGGTCAAAGTTTACTCAATGATGACGAATAGGGGGTGGACCGAACATCGCATATGTTCGCCCGCCGCCGCGAACGCAAACACGCTATGTTCGCCGGGAACTATTCGCCGGCGAACCGTCCGGGACATCACTAGTCCCTTTCTGTGTTCCCTGACCTCGGCTTGTATTTTGACTATTCTATGTACGTTAAATCCGGCCATTCTAAGGACCGGTAATACAAATCACAGTTTAAAGATATTCCCCTCATCTAAAAAATCACTAAATAAAAACTAACCCCCTAAATCTAACCCTAATTTGAACCCTCACAGTAACCCTAAATGTCAAGGGTAGGACAATTTGATAGAACACTGGGTTCTCCTCTTGCGAACTCAGAGTGTTGCCTCAGGAGCTGCTAGAGTTCACTCTCACCACATGGACCACCAGGGCTTACTACTGCCTCCTCCCAGGCAAAGGTAAGAAGGGAGGAGGGATATGAAAATTATTAATTTTTTAATAATAAAAAAAGAAAAAACATTTATCTGTTCTCATACCACCACAATAACTCCCCCATACACACACATAGTACCCCTCACACTACATCTGTCACAAACACAATGCACCCCCGTACACACACTTCACCCCACATACATACTACAGCCCCTATCCCTGCAGATCCCAGGTAAACAGTTTGACTACTTATCTTGGGAGGGCACCACAGCACTCCTGGCACTATAACAACTATAGAGTGTTGTAGTGGTTATTGTGCCTGGATTGTTTCTGTAACCCCTTAGTGACCAGACCGCTTTTCAATTGTCTTACCGTTTGGTACCAGGGCTGTTTTTACATTTCTGCGGTATTTGTGTTTAGCTGTTATTTTCCTCTTACTCATTTACTGTACCCACACATATTATATACCGTTTTTCTTGCCATTAAATGGTCTTTCTAAAGATACCATTATTTTTATCAGATCATATAATTTACTATAAAAAAGTTTTAAAATATGATGAAAAAATGTAAAAAAACACGCCTTTTCTAACTTAGACCCCCAAAATGTTGCGCATCTACAACCGCCAAAAAACACCTATGCTAAATAGTTTCTAAATTTTGTCCTGAGTTTAGAAATACCCAATCTTAACATGTTCTCAGCTTTTTTTTTGCAAGTTATAGGACAATATGTAAAGTAGCACTTTGCTATTTCCAAACCATTTTTTTTTTCTTCTAAATGAATGCAAGTTACATTGTAACGCTGATATCTGTCTGGAAGCCCTGAATAACCCTTCACATGTATATCATTTTTAAAAGAAGACAACCTAAGGTATTAAACTTGGGGTATTTTGACTCTTTTGATGCTCTTTTCATGCAACCATTTTACCACTAATCTATGCCAAATGTAAAAAAAAATAATAATTGGTGATTTTTTTTTTACACACGTAGCAATTTAAGAATACATGTACTGAGAACTTCAATGGTTGCAGCCAAAGAACATCCCAATATGTATTCAGCAACATCTCCTGAGAACAGTGTATAGGTGTGTCGGGTTCTCTGGGGACTAAAAGACCTTATTTGGAGGGTGCGCATTCCAGTTTTACAAGTTGGAATTTTCACAGCAGGTGATCATGCACCCATGTCCTATTTGGGACATTTTTGAAGATGGCCAATGCAATTTACCCCCATCAAACCATATATTTTTTTTAAAGTAGACAGCCCACGGTATTCAAAATAGGGTATGTCCACTCTTTTTTTTTTTTAGTAGCCACTAACCCTGACCCTGTTTTTTTTTTTCATTTTTTACTGCCATTTCACCAATGATATTATCAGTATTAAATATTTTACTGCCCTAAAACACTTGTACACACTTGTACTCTACACACATATAACAGTACCCCTCAAGTATAGGTTTTATGATGATTTCAAAAGTTACAGGGTCAAACATAAGATTTGTCAATTTCAATTTTTGTCGCCTTTGAGACGGTATGGCAGCCCAGAAATAAAAATAAACCCCACGATGACATTCCATTTGAAAAAGTAGACAGCCCAGGGTATTCAAAATGGGGTAGGTCCAATCTTTTGTAGTAGCCACTTAGTCACAAACAATGGTCAAATTTAGCATTTATTTTTGTTTGTGTTTGAAAAATGCAAGAAACAAATATGAACGCTAACTTTGGCCAGTGTTTGTGACTAAGTGGCTACTAGAGAAAACTGGGCATACCCTATTTGCAATACATTGGGTTGTCTACTTTTGCAAATGGTGTGTCATCATGAGGGTAATTCTTATTCCTGGGCTACGATACGGTCTCAAAGGCAATATAACCAATTTGGCAAATTTCAATGAAAAACATTAAATGGGCAAGCCTTGTATTTGACCCTGTAACTTTCAAAAACACTATAAAACCAGTACATGGGGGGTACTGTTATACTCGGGAGACTTCGCTGAACACAAATATGGGTGTTTCAAAACAGTAAAACGTATTTCAACAATGATATCATCAGTGATAGTGCAGTTTTTGTTTCAAAAATGCAAAAAACAAATACAAATGCTAACTTTGGCCAGCGTTCGTGACTTAGTGGTTAATACAAAAGACTGGACATACCGCATTTTGAATACACTTTTAGTCCTGTCTAGTAGTGAACAATTTGGAATTTTGAGCCCTGATTGCGGACAATAAGTTTCTTGAATGAGAACTACATGGTTACTTGTAGTTTTTATTTTAAACATGCAAATGGTATGCCATGATGGGGTTAATTCACATTCCTGGACTACCATATGGTCTCAAAAGGCAAAATAGACCCAGCAAACCAATCTGGCAAACTGAAATAGGCAGACCCTATATTGACCCAGTAACTTTCCAAAACACCATAAAACCTGTACATAGGGGGTATTGTTATACTTGTGAGACTTCGCGGAACACAAATATGGCTTTCAAAATAGTAAAACTTATCACAATGATGACATAACCAGTGAAAGTTCAGTTTTTGTTTAAAAAAAATTAAAAAAACAAATAAAAAACGCTAACTTGGGCCAGCGTTTGTGACTAAGTGGCTACTACAAAAGACTGGACATACCTAATTTTGAATACCCTGAGTTGTCTACTTTTTCAAATGGTATGTCATGGTAGGGTTAATTTTAATTTCTGGGCTGCCATACTGTCTCAAAGGCAACATAGCCAACCTGGCAAATAGCAATTTACAAAAATGGAAATTGGCAAATCTTATCTTGGAAACTAAGGACATATAAATAGATAATAGGTAACTGAAAAAATTCACAATGGGCTGCTTCACAACACAAGGATGAGCGACGAATAAGGTTATGACAAATAAAATAAAGGTGTGTGTGTGAGCGCTCCAAAATAACTCTAGACACCAATTACAGGAGAGTAATAGGACTCTTATGTATACTAAATATATTGCATCAGATAAAGCTGTGTGTAAACCAACAAATGTCCACTAACCGTTATCTCTCAGAGGTAATCAAGTGAAAGACAAAATCAATTTAAAAAGTGTAAATTAAACCCAATGAGTAAATACATGATTTGTAAACTAAAAAGAATTGGAAAAAACAATAGGAGCAATAAAAAAATTCCATATAAATAACTCCAAGAATGAATTAATAGACATGTGCAATTCGTTTCGGTCCGAATTGAAATTCCGACGAATTTTGGGTAATTCGGACATTCGGGTGCTTCCGAATTGCCGAAAGTCCCGAAGTGCTGAAGTGCCGAAGTTCCGAGGTGTTAAAGTGCCGAAGTTCCGAAGCACAGTGTGACAGAACGCTGGCACTCCGACTGAGTACCTCCGCCAATCGATGCGCCTAGTGCTCGCTGAGGACTCCAAGCACTCCAACCGACACCATCAGCACTGCAGACCCCACTTCTCGCCGACTCCACCCACCCTGGATCCACGACCAGGATCCAGCTCCAAGTGGGTGAACTTCTCCTAATTACAGAGAGCGTAGCAGGAACAAATCAAGCTATTGCGAGAGCTTACTCTAGGGAGTAAGTGATTATAGCAATCCCCAGTGTGTAGGTATCCCTTCCCCCAAACATGAGCCAAGGCTTCAAGAAAGGTTCAAGATGATCTAGTTTTAATGACCACACACTGGCTTTTATGCAAGTCCCCATGCAAGGGGACATCCCACAAGGTGGGACACAGTACAACCAATCCTTTACAGGCAAACCGTAAAACACACCCAGCACAAACATACAATCCCTCCCCTCTGCCTGTGATATAATAACTGAACACAATGGGTTAACATAATTTATCACAGGCAGGAAAAATACACTTTATGGAAACATATTAATAACTTCCAAAATAGGGGGGCGGAGCCTAACACCGCACCGGAGCAGACGCCATTACCCGGAGCTCCGAGAAAAAACACAGCAATCCGCCGACATCGGGACCACAAAGCGACACCCGTGGTCTCATACGACACCGCAGCATACGGGCAGACTCACCGACTAGGCTGATGCCATTTTTTGTGACACCCGGAGTGAAAACCCGAAAACGCGGCGTTAAGGCCTACCGCACGGGCGGACAGCACGGAGACCGAGTGGAGTGGGACTGGCCGTGGCACTTACCTTCCACAGCAGACCAACAGATCAGCCAGCATACCGCAGGTGAGATGGGACGGAAAACTCCAAAACCGACCCCAGTCGCCACTAAATCACGGCAGGACATTGGCCAAATGCTTCAAACGCCCAGGGTGATACAAGCGCCCACTCCCCGTGAGGCCTCTCCTGCACCCTCGGACGAGGAATATATCCATGACAGTCCCCCACCAGGCCCCTATAGACCAGAACCCTCACTGGCACCAGAGGACAGCACCCCAGCCACGAAAGGGGACATTCAGAATATGCTGTCAGGCCTCCAACGCAATCTTAAACAAATGTGGGAAGCAGACTTAGCAGCGCTCACCACACAAGTGCAAGCAGTGACAGCACGCACTCAAGCAACAGAGGGGGACATAACAGACCTAAAACACAGCATACACACAATGGACAACAAGATTCGGCAACTGCACACTGCCCAAGAAAATCTCTCCAACCAAGTCCATTTACTGGACGACAGGAGCCGATGTAAAAATATAAAAATCAGAGGGGTACTAGAGACCGTACCACTAGAGGAACTGCCCCACTACATCAGACGCCTGGTGTCAGAGGTATTGCCGACAAGACAGGCTAAATCTTTTATATTTGATGGGGTATACAGAATTTCCAAATCACCGCAGGCCCCTAGCGCAGCCCCAAGGGACATTATACTCAGATGTCAAACAATGTCAGACAAGCTTGGGCTGCTGGCGGCACTTCGGGGGAAGACCCCATTGGAATTTGAGTCTTGCCGACTCTCATTTTTCCAGGACTTAAGTAGGTCCACACTCCTGTGGTGCAGGGACATGCAATCAGTAACCAAACCACTTCACGCAGCTGGAATACCCTACAAATGGGCAACCCCCAGAACCTTATGGGTGACTGTCAATGGAGAACAACACAAGGCTACGACCCCCCAAGACGGTCACGCTATACTGGGCATACTGGGACTCTCAAGTCAAAGCGACGCGACAGCTCCACATCCTCGCCCTTAACTGAAGTCAGCGGACAAAGAGACAGTCTTTCGATCCAGAGCGACGGGAACTCCACAGACATGAACTGCGCCACCTCCTCAGCTTCGCCTGTGCGACCCGCTGGTCTAATTCAGACCATACAGAACTGTTTTCTCTCTTAAATTTGTTTCACAAGTTTATTTTCAATTTCACTGTGCTCTAGAAACTGCCGTAGGCGGAGAAAACACCCTCACAGGGTTGACCTTAACTGCTCCGGTGATAACCCCCCCACACCTGGGATATGGGGACGAGCACACAGAGAGCCATCAATAGCTAACCCACTCCATGCCGCGACTAACGCTATAGCGACTTAGCGGCGTGTACCTCTAGGCTCCACGCTACACAGGGTTGAAATAGATGTACTTTTTCAAAATCGACAAACAGCACTAACACATAGCCCTAGTAATTCACGAGGACACACACCAACCCCAATGCCATCACTCGTTATGACATTTCAGCATGTACTGTTATGCTCTCTGTTATGTTTATATGTTATATCTTTCGTTTCATGGCGTGCCACACACACAGAGTAGCCTCTCATCCTAACCAGCCTTCACTCTAAACAGCATACTTACACTCCCTATTAGAATGTAAAGCAGACGGCGCTAGGCCACTTCATTACGACTTGGTCTCTCCTGTACACACATACAAGCTATAGAAACGGTACACAGAACAGTACCAGGTATCAAGTTGACTCATATGTTATGCTGTATCTTGAATCTATTATAAACCAAAATGTGCCATTTTTACTCACGCTACACCACTGTTATATCCTGATGTATATGAAAGAGTATGTGTTAGTTGTTGTGGCAACGCAGACTCTGATGTATTTTCGTGCACGACAAAAAAAATAAAAAATAACTTCCAAAATATACATGCCACAAACATAAAAATCACATATTCGAACTCAGCACACTTTAATTATAAACATACCCAACAATCATACCATTCCCTCCAGTAGTTCAAACGTTAGGTAAAAGTCCTATTTGGGACAAAACAGCTTGTTTCAACTGGTTTGGCAGTGTCCCTGGGACAACACCCTGCTGGAGAACCATGGTATAGGTATTAGAGGGGGAGAGGGGAAGAGACACATGCTCCCATGGAATCAAAGGGCAGAAACAGTCTTTTAAAAGCCAATAAGCCCAAATAGTCTTTTTAACTGGCAAAGTCTCCGAGGGACCATAGTCACATGGCAGGAGGCTGGCAATTAGTCCTCTCCAGGCACAAGTGGCGAAGGGCACTTCGTCACACACAGTATTGCCTACGTACTAATGTACTTACCCAGTGAAAGAAGAATGTTACACTGTATACAATTTCAAATAAAAAGTATACAAACATAGCCAGGATTCAGCTGTAAGCATTTGCAACATTTACAACAATCAAGTAACATACATTAATATATTATTATTATTATTATTATTATTGCTATTTATACAGCGCCAACAGATTCCGTAGCGCTTTACAATATTATGAGAGGGGATTTAACTATAAATAGGACAATTACAAATAAACTTACGGGAACAATAGGTTGAAGAGGACCCTGCTCAATCGAGCTTACATTCTATAGGAGGTGGGGTGTAAAACACATTAGGACAGGAATTTGCAGTCAAATAAGGTTGGCTGCCCTTTAGGAGAGGGCAAGAGACAGGTATGTGAGGTAGGGGTTAGTCTTGGAGGCCATAATCTTTCCTAAAGAGATGGGTTTTAAGGCACTTCTTAAAAGATGCAAGACTAGGGGAGAGTCTGATGGCGGTAGGCAGGCTATTCCATGGGAAGGGAGCCGTCCACGAGAAGTCCTGCAAGCGTGAGTTGGCTGTACGGGTGCGGACAACGGACAGGAGGTGGTCACGGGCAGAGCGGAGAGACCGAGAAGGGACATACCTATGGATCTGTGAGGAGATATAAGAGGGGCTAGAGTTGTTCAGTGCTTTATAGGTGTGAGTTAGTACCTTGAATTGACTCCTATAGCATACAGGAAGCCAATGTAAGGACTGGCAGAGGGGGGAGGTGTGAGAGAAACGACTAGAGATGAAAATCAGTCTAGCAGCAGCGTTCATTATGGACTGTAGGGGTGCAGTACGGCTTTTGGGAAGACCAATCAGGAGAGGGTTACAATAATCCATGCAGGAAATTACTAGAGCATGGACAAGCTCCTTGGTAGTATCTGGTGCAAGAAAGGGGCGGATGCGGGCTATGTTTTTAAGATGGAATCTACAGGATTTGGCAACATGCTGGATGTGAGGCTCAAAGGTGAGACCAGAGTCAAGTATGACGCCAAGACAGCGTGCTTGCAAGGATGGACTGATGTGGGTAGCACAAACTTGAAGGGAGAGTGAAAGAGGAGAATCAGTATTAAGAGGAGGAAAGACAAGGAGCTCAGTTTTAGAGAGATTGAGTTTCAGAAAGCGGGAGGACATCCAGTCAGAGATGGAAGAAAGGCAAGCAGTGACACGTTGCAGGACGGCAGGAGAGAGGTCCGGGGAGGAGAGATATAACTGGGTGTCATCAGCGTACATGTGGTAGCGGAATCCAAAAGAGGTAATACGTTTGCCAACAGAGGCAGTATAAAGAGAAAATAGAAGGGGACCAAGGACAGAGCCTTGGGGGACTCCAACTGAGACAGGACGAGGGGAGGAGGTATCATTAGAAAAAGAGACACTGAATGAGCGTTGGGAGAGATAAGAGGAAAACCACGAGAGGACATAGTCACAGAGACCAAGCGATTGAAGAGTTTGAAGAAGGAGAGAATGATCAACGGTGTCAAAGGCCGCTGAGAGGTCAAGAAGAATTAGTATGGAGTAGTGGCCTTTGGATTTAGCTGCGATTAGGTCGTCCGTAACTTTGATAAGTGCAGTCTCTGTAGAGTGGAGAGGGCGGAAGACAGATTGAAGGGGGTCAAGGAGAGAGTTGGAATTGAGGAAATGAGACACACGGGTAAAGACAAGTCTTTCCAGAAGCTTTGAGGAAAAAGGGAGCAGGGATATGGGACGGTAGTTAAAGGGGGTGGACGGGTCGAGGGATGGTTTTTTTTAGTATAGGTACTACAGTGGCATGTTTAAGGTCAGCAGGGACGATGCCAGAAGAGAGAGAGCAGTTGAAGATGTGTGTTAAAGAAGGCAAGTGGAGAGAGATCTGATAAGGTGAGATGGGACAGGATCGAGTGGGCAAGTGGTGGGGCGAGAGGAGCAAAGAAGAGCAGCCACCTCTTGGTCAGTAGCTGAGGAGAATGTCTGAAGGGTAGGAAAGGCATGATCTATGTGTGGTTGAGAAACAGAATGACAAGGAGGGTGGAATTCTTTCCTTAGCCAGGGCTGCCATCAGAAATTGTGGGGCCCCTAACACAGCTCAAGGTCTGGGCCCCTGTGTGCCCGCCTCCAAGCCCCACCTCCAAATCCCGCCCACAGGAATACACACACACAGACACAAAAGGAAACAGACACAGAAAGATACACACATACTAACAGACACACACACACATACAGACACATACACAGATACACACACACACACACTGATATACAGACACACACACTGACGTACATACATACTCACATACTGACACACACACATACATACATACTGACAAACAGACGTACATACAAACTGACATACAGACATACACATAAATACATAACGGCATACATACACACACACAGATAGATATGTACATACACAGATACATACATACACACACACAGACATACACGCTGACAGACATACACACTAACATACACACACACTGACATACACACAGAAACACACGCAGACATACTGACACACACAGACACACACACAGACATACACACAGACAGACAGACATACACACAGACAGACAGACATACACATAGACAGACATACACACACAGACATAAACACACACACTGACATACAGACATACACACAGACATACACACACAGACATACACACACACACATACAGACATACACACAGACAGACATAAACACACACAGACATACAGACATAAACACAGACAGACATACACACACAGACATACACACAGACAGACATACACACTGACATACACACTGACATACACACACGCAGACATACACCCACACAGACATACACACTGACATACACACACTGACATACACACACTGACATACACACACACAGACATACACACACACAGACATACATACACACACACAGACATACACACACGCTGACATACAGACATACACACAGACATACATGCACACACAGACATACACACACACACACTGACATACAGACATACACACAGACAGACATACACACAGACAGACATACACACCGACATGCACACAGACAGACAGACATACACACAGACAGACATACATACAGACAGACATACAGACAGACATACAGACAGACATACAGACAGACATACAGACAGACACACTGACATACACACACAGACATACACACACAGACATACACACTGACATACACACACCTCATTTATCAGCCACCCTCCTCTTACCTTTAAGTTGCAGGAGGGTGGCTGGGGATGATGGGAGTGAGCGGATGCCTCTCCTCTCTCCTCTCCTTTTTCCTCTCCTCTGCTCTCCCTCTGCTCTCCTCCCGCGCGCAGTAAGCTGGGAGGAAGTGACCGGACGTCACTTCCTCCCAGCAGCCCTTGCGGTGCTGCCGCAATTTTTTTTTTTAAAAGGGGCCCGGTCGCGCAATTACCCGGTCGCAGCGCTGACCGGGCCCGTGAAGATATAGGGCCCATCGGGTGGCTCTAAATGCTTGGGCCACCTGATGGGCCCTGGTGCAGATGCACCTGCGGCAGTTTTGCTGCTCCACGTGGGGCCCGGGCGGCTGGGCACCCCAAGGCCGCCGGGCCCGTGACAACCATCATGGTTGTCACCCCCTGATGGCGGCCCTGTCCTTAGCTGTTCAATCTTGTCAGTGAAGTAACATGCAAAGTTATCAGCAGTAAGGTTAGTTTGGGGGGTGGCCACAGCAGGGCGAAGAAGATAATTAAAGGTGTCAAAGAGACGCCTGGGCAGGGCCGGCGCCACCTGTAAGGCGACCTAGGCAGCCGCCAAGGGCGCAACTTACCAGGGGGCGCCGGATCCCTGCACCCGGTGTCGCTCCTTATGCTGCGCCGCCTGAGCGCTCTTGCAAGCCTCAGGCGGCGCAGCACTGCAGCATGGAGGGCGGCCGGGTTTGAGTGACCGGCAGGAGGGAAGCGCAGAGCGCTCCCTCCTGCCGGTCTCTCCCTGTAGCGTGGCCGGGCGGCGCGGAACGCGGGACAGGAACCTTTGTTTCCTGTACCCGGCCGCCGGCGGAATGACAGGAAGTGCTCACTCAGTGAGCGCTTCCCTTCAGTACGCCGGCGGCCGGGTACAGGAAACAAAGGTTCCTGTCCCGCGTTCCGCGCCGCCCGGCCACGCTACAAAGGCAGGAGGGGAGGGTAAGGACCACTAGGGGTGGGAGGGGGGGAAAACGACCTCTAGGGGTGGGAGGGAGGGGGGAAAAGGACCACTAGGGGTGGGAGGGAGGGGGGGAAAGGACCACTAGGGGTGGGGGGGGGGAAGGACCACTAGGGGTGGGAGGGAGGGGGGAAAAGGACCACTAGGGGTGGGAGGGAGGGGGGAAAAGGACCACTAGGGGTGGGGGTGGGGGGATAAGGACCACTAGGGGTGGGGGGGAGGGGGGGAAAGGACCACTAGGGGTGGGAGGGAGGGGGGGAAAAGGACCACTAGGGGTGGGAGGGAGGGGGGGAAAAGGACCACAAGGGGTGGGAGGGAGGGGGGGGGAAAGGACCACAAGGGGTGGGAGGGAGGGGGGGGAAAAGGACCACTAGGGGTGGGAGGGAGGGGGGAAAAGGACCACTAGGGGTGGGGGGATAAGGACCACTAGGGGTGGGGGGGATAAGGACCACTAGGGGTGGGGGGGTAAGGACCACTAGGGGAGGAGGGGGGATAAGGACCACTAGGGGTGGGAGGGAGGGGGGGGAAGGACCACTAGGGGTGGGAGGGAGGGGGATAAGGACCACTAGGGGTGGGAGGGAGGGTGGTATAAGGACCACTAGGGGGAGAGAGGGGGTATAAGGACCACTAGGGGAGGAGGGGAGATAAGGACCACTAGGGGGGAGGGGAGATAAGGACCACTAGGGGAGGAGGGGGGATAAGGACCACTAAGGGGGGGGGTAAGGGCCACTAGGGAAGGGGGGAGGAAGGTAAGGACCACTAGGGGAGGGGGGAGGAAGATAAGGACCACTAGGGGAGGGGAAGGTAAGGGCCACTAGGGAAGGGGGGAGGAAGGTAAGGACCACTAGGGGAGGGGGGAGGAAGATAAGGACCACTAGGGGAGGGGAAGGTAAGGACCACTAGGGGAGGGGGGAGGAAGGACCACTAGGGGAGGGGGGAGGAAGGACCACTAGGGGAGGGGGGAGGAAGGACCACTAGGGGAGGGGAAGGTAAGGACCACTAGGGGAGGGGGGAGTAAGGACCACTAGGGGAGGGGAAGGTAAGGACCACTAGGGGAGGGGAGGGGGAAGTAAGGACCACTAGGGGAGGGGAGGGGGGTAAGTACCACAAGGGGAGCGGAGGGGGGAGTAAGGACCACTAGGGGAGGGGGGGTGAAGGAACACAGGGGGAATGGGGGTGGGGAGGTAAGGACCACTGAGGGAGGAGGTGGGTAGGTCCACTAGGGGTTTGGGAGAGGGAGGACCACTAAAGGGGGGAAAGACCACTAAAGGAGGGTAAGGAGGGAGGACCACAGAGGAGAGGAGGGTAAGGACCACTAAGGGGGAGAGGGAGAGGATAATGACCACTGAGGGGGGGGGAGATTACCACTAAGGGGGTGGGGTGGAGTAGGGGAAGGTCTACTAAGGGGTTTGGGAGAGGTAGGACCACTAAGGGGTTTGGGAGAGGGAGGACCACTAAGGGGGGGGAGGTGGGAGTGAGAAGACCACCAAGGGTGAACTGCAGAGAGACAGGGGGCCAAGGGAGAGCACTAAGGGACAGAAGGGGAGAACATGGAGGGACAGAAGGGAAGGGGAAATCAATAATTGACCGGAGGGGAGAGCACTATGAATTTTAAAAATAAATAAATAAAGCGCTGCTCCCCTCTAAGTCCCTATCCTACCCCACAAACCCTCTCTTTTACACTACACACATACACAATGCATCCCCCCACATACACACACACACACAGAAACATACAATGCATTCCTACTCACACACAGACACACCCGAAACACACAATGCATCCCTTACGTTCACACAAACACTCATTCTCTTAGACACAGAAACTACATTACATACACAGAAACAAACTTTGCACCCCTTACACACACACACACACACACACAGAGAAACATACAATGCATTCCTTATACGCAAACACACTGCATCCCCTATAAACACACTACATCCCTTACACAAATTGCACACATAAAACATCCCCAACTCATGGATGGGCCATGTAGGTGGATTTATGGGTGGGCATTGTAGGCATACTCACGGTCAAGCTCTGGGGGCCCAGACCTTGAGCTGTGTAAGGGGCCCTAAAAAATGGAGCTGCTTCCTGTCCGTTAATTGTTGTGAGCACTGTTAAAAACAGTCTCCAGAGAGCCTCTTCTACACCAGACCTGTGGAGCCAGACTGAGCCCATCATCAGCCTCTTGTCCTCATCTGGTGGTAAGTAGGCAATCCAATATATTATTAGTGGCACTAATTTCTAATTTACCTCACATTAAATGGATACTATAGTCACCAGAAGCACTACAGCATAATGTAGTGGTTCTGGTGTCTATAACCTGTGCCCGTAGGCTTTTTAATGTAAACACACTGTCTTTTCAGATAAAAGACACTTTGTGGAGACTGGCGTTGGCCCATATGGCATAGCATATGGGCGGGGCATTGTGATGTCACATGGGGGTGAGGGGGGGGGCGGCAAAATTATTTTTTGCCTAGGGCGGCAAAAATCCTTGCACCGGCCC
Source organism: Pelobates fuscus (assembly GCF_036172605.1). Taxonomy (NCBI): domain Eukaryota; kingdom Metazoa; phylum Chordata; class Amphibia; order Anura; family Pelobatidae; genus Pelobates; species Pelobates fuscus. The sequence continues at coordinate 132,490,567 of NC_086319.1, read as the reverse complement.
TGCGCCTGGGGTTGCGGGAGCATGAACTAATGAGAGAGGAAAAGTAGGACTGTTTGGCAAGGGCAAGGGCTGTACTGAATGAACACAATATGAATCTATAATGGAGAAAGTCTAAAATGTAAGTTACCTGGCCGGTCAATGTAATTACAGGAATTAATAAGTAGATAACTCCCTAATTCCCACGGTATTAGGGAGCTATCTACTAAAAGGCTGAAAGACCTAAATTGGTCTTACAGCCAAATTTACTAATACGAAGTAAAGATTACTTAGTATTAGTAAATTATGCCCCTACTCGATATACCGTGAGTAGGGGCATGTCTATTAAACAGTGAGCAGACTGTGGCTTCTCACTGTAAAAATAAAAAAGGCCCCCCTCCTGAGCCCCCACCCACGACGTGCGAGTGGGGGCTTTTAAACTAAAGGGGGGACCTATTGCCCCTCCCCGCCCCCACCCCTGAGCGGCTGGGGGGCCCTAAAGTAAAAAAGGGGGGGGATCTAATGTCCTCCCCCCTTGCCCCCACCCCTGAGCGGTGGGTGGGGGCCCTAAATACAAATTGGGGGGGGGACCTAATGTCCTCCCCCTGGCCCCCACCCCTGAGCAGTGGGTGGGGGCCCTAAACTAAAATAAGGGGGGGACCTAATGTCCTCCCCCCTGGCCCCCAACCTCTGAGCGGCGGGGCCCTAAATACAAACTGGGGGGAACCTATTGTTCTCCCCCCTGGCCTCCACCCCTGAGTGGTTGGTGGGGGCCCTAAACAAGAATAAGGGGGGACCTATTCTCCTCCCCCCTGGCCCCCACCCCTGAGCGGCGGATGGGGGCCCTAAACAAGAATAAGGGGGGGACCTATTGTCCTCCCCCTGGCCCCCACCCCTGAGCGGCGGCCCTAAATACTAATTGGGGTGGACCTAGGCCCAGAGCACTCTGATTGGTGGGTTTAAGCCATGCAAACAGAGTGCTCTGACAGGTAAATGAAGAGACTGACATGTAAGTCTCTACATTTACCTGTCACAGCACTCTGATTGGTTGGTTTGAAATCCACCAATCAGAGTGCTCTGTGTCATTTTACACAGCGTGGGAAAGTTATTTGGAATTTTCCCACGCTGTGTAATTTGACTCATAACTCTCTGATTGGTTACTTATTCTTGTTTAGGGCCCCCATCCGCAGCTCAGGGGTGGGGGCCAGGGGGAAGGACAATAGGTCGCCCCCCCCAATTTGTGTTTAAGGCCCACACCCCTGAGCGGGTGGGGGCCCTAAACAAGAATAAGTAACCAATCAGAGAGTTATGAGTCAAATTACACAGCGTGGGAAAATTCCAAAGAACTTTCCCACGCTGTGTAAAATGACACAGAGCACTCTGATTGGTGGATTTCAAACCAACCAATCAGAGTGCTGTGACAGGTAAATGTAGAGACTTACCTGTCAGTCTTTTCATTTACTAGTCAGAGCACTCTGTTTGGATGGCTTAAACCCACCAATCAGAGTGCTCTGAGCCTAGGTCCACCCCAATTTGTATTTAGGGCCGCCGCTCAGGGGTGAGGGCCAGGGGGAGGACAATAGGTCCCCCCCTTATTCTTGTTTAGGGCCCCCATCCGCCGCTCAGGGGTGGGGGCCAGGGGGGAGGAGAATAGGTCCCCCCTTATTCTTGTTTAGGGCCCCCACCCACCACTCAGGGGTGGGGGCCAGGGGGAGGGGACAATAGGTTCCCCCCCAGTTTGTATTTAGGGCCCCCACCCACCGCTCAGAGGTGGGGGCCAGGGGGGAGGACATTAGGTTCCACCCCCTTATTCTTGTTTAGGGCCCCCACCCACCGCTCAGGGGTGGGGAACAGGGGAGAGGACGTTAGGTCCCCCCCCACCCAATTTGTATTTAGGGCCCCCACCCGCTGCTCAGGGGTGGGGGCGGACATTAGGTCCCCCCCAATTTTTATTTAGGGCCCCACCTGCACAGGGAGGGGGGGCCCTTTTTTATTTTTTTTATTTTTTTTTAACAGTGAGCAGCCGCAGGCCGCAGGCCGCAGGCTGCTCACTGTTTACTAGACATGCCCCTACTTGCGGTATAGCGATTAGGGGCATAATTTACTAATACTAAGTCATCTTTACTTAGTATTAGTAAATTTAAATGAAAGACCAATTTAGGTCTTTCAGCCTTTTGGTAGATAGATCCCTAATACCGTGGGAATCTACCAAGCGGCTGCAACAAAAGTCCCGAAATGCCAGAGTTCCGAAGTTGCCGAAGTACCAAAGTGGCCGAAGTGCCGAAGTGTCTAAGATCCGAAGTTGCCAAAGTTCCGAAGTGTCGAAGTGCCGAATTGCCGAAGTCCCGAATTTCGGAATGCCGAACCGAAACGAATATTTTCCCCATTCACATGCCTATGGACTACTATGAGAGTGTACAAAAATACATTTATTAATTTATAAAATAAGTGTACTAAAAATTGGATACATATTAAAACAATACACATCAATCACTGATACATAAGTGTCGGTCCAATTGTAGCCTCTAAAGTTTAGCAGGATACACAAGTCTGGATAAAAAGGTCTTAATGTAAACTCCTCAGGAGCAATCTCCAAAGAAATCGGGTGCTCTAGTTAATCCACAAAACTGTATACCAAGCGACCTAAAGTGAAGACTGATAGAAAAATCGTTATAGATGGGATCACCGACCTGGGGTAATACTGGAGCTCTTAAACCCATCCAGCAAGATGGAGCTGGCTAAGGGTGCAGGAGGGGAATGCCCAAGTCCGTCTAAAACACTGAGAAAATCCCCAACGACTTACCCTGTTCGCCTGCCAAATGCAGGAGGAAGAGAGCACACAGAGAAAGCCCGCCAGGTGATGAATCACGCTCTCGATATCCGTAAGTGTAAACGATGCCGTAATCTGCTTCCAAGGTAACGTGCTGTAAGAAGGGTGTAGTAGGAAAGTGAGACCCGATAGTCTACGCGTTTCGTCTCCACTCAATACACGTGTTTTTATTTCCTATATATGTATACTATATTATAAAATAATTAAAGCATTTTATATATTACACATATATAATGCATACATATGATTACATTATAAGTGTATTTTGAGATATTATCACCAAAGACACATAAAACTTGTAGTCTTCCATGTTCCTAGCTAGAGTGCAGCGCTATATCAGTGTATTCAAGGTCTACATACAACAAAATATTGGTACATAGACACTTACCCCTTTAAGAATGTGTTTTTTAGGGGGGTGTACTTTAATTAAAAAAAAAAAGAGACACACAGGAATAGTACAATATTGTGTAGCATAAATGGGCTAATTTTGATATTATCAGTGAGTGAAAATAAACTTACATTTTCAAGTGCCTTTTCTTTAGGTTTAGGCTCTAAACTTCAGCTTGTCTGTGTCTTTAAGGTAGACAGCAATAACCCCTTGTATAGCTCTGATTTTTTTTCTGTTCCTCTCCACAATATGAATAGACAATAAAACAAGATAGGAAATCTCTAGGTGTAGTACATTAGATTGCAGAATTGATTAATGCAAAAAGTAATAAAAGTTGGGTGCTCACCTTTTTTTTTTTTTTTTTTTTTAAAGCCTTAAAAAAAGCCTTAAAAAAGTTAAGTTTCAATTTGCAGGGTGACACTACCCTTACTGGAACCAGGTACAATGTGCAGGTTATAATGAATAACTAATTTATTTGGTATATATTTTAAATTGAAAAAACACATGGAGAAACCAACCAGACTCCAAGTTTTATGAGTCTTTGGTGATTACAATTTGTGGTGGGATTCTGGGAGTGCCCGCAGAGTGTTCCATCAGCTAAACTAAATATAAACGAAATAATTTAAAGTGCCTTTATCTTGCCACACTATTCTTTGCCATATATATATTTTGAGATATATGTGTGTATATCTCAAAGTACCCTTATAATGCAATCATACATATGCATTATATATGTATAATATATTATAAAATTATTGAATTATTTTACAATATATTATACATATATAATATGTATAATATTTTTATTTTTATTTGATTTAATTTTTCATTTTAGGTGTCTGGGGGACTGCCTGATTGCTCAAGACAGCCCCACTGCTGGCAGCTCCATAGACTTCCATTGCAGCCATGTGATCATGGTGATCACATGGACCTGGAGGGCCGGAGAGGACAGAGCTGCAGCAGGGGGACTGCTGGGATCTCTGGCAGTTCCCCTGGACCGGGATCGCCGCTACAGGTGAGTACCCGGGTCATTTTAGCGGCGGACAAGCAGGGTACGTCCGCGTTCATTAACTGACATTTTTTTTACCCCTCCTCCCCCTGCCTCCTCCCGCTGCCGAGTGGAGCCGAATGCTCAATGTTTACACCATTGATAAGACCACACAATCAAGATGGTGGCTATGATTCCTTAGATGGCACCCTAGGGCAGCACTGCGTACGAGCAGCCTGCCTGCGTATTGCTAGCCGGTTTCGATCGGGTTTGCGCTGCATTCTGGTGCCGAATGCAGGAGGCAAGAGATAAGAGCAGAGAAACACAAGCTACGCATCATCCCTCGCAGCCTCGGCGGGAACTCCCAGGGGTGGCGTGCCTCAACCCGCTCCAAGAAAACACAGGAGGCGGAGGCTTCATCTGTGAAACAGAGGCCTCCTGTAAGACTTTTCCCATACATCTGGTATCCCCAACACATTAACGGGGGTAACATAATTCGAGCTAGGCTGATCGCCACTACGGAAGGGTCACTATCTACCTCCCTATCTATTGCAGACGTGAGAGGGCAGCGAGTGCAAAGGGATGGAGGCTCCATGTGCTACAATGCAGCTACGGCCTCTATTTACCTGCCATCACAGGCCTGGAAACAAACTGTTTAAATTGGGCATAGGCTGAATTCCTGAGATGGACCTGAGGAGTCCAAGTGACCCGTTGTGGTCCCTGCAATTATTAGCCCTCACCCTTTAGATGGTCACACACTCCTTACCCTAATGTTACGCTACGGGACTCACCCTTCCCACTAGGCAGCTGTCGGCTCCAGATCGGGCTGTACATCGACCAGTCTACCATTTATTATGCCTATTTATTTTTAATCGTTGCCACTGTCTAGTTTCCTAATCCTTTATTTTGTTTAATTTTCCTCTGCATGCAGTTAGTCTTGTATAGCAAGTTAGCCCGAGAGTCTATTTTAGTGACTTACACAGAGATGCTACCTACCTTACTCAGTGAATACATCTATGTATGCAATGTCTACCCAGCAAAATTTCTTAAGTGGTCCCCTTAAGTGGTTTTGACACGCACACATACTGAAGCATGTCCACTTTTATTTTACGCTCTGAGTACCCGCCAGTCACCTAGCCTGACAAACTTTAATAAGAAGTCTCCTGGTGGACACGAAGACAAATTGATATTAATGTGGTCACTAGACTCCGCTTAGTTTTTATTAGATAGAGTGGAATATCGCTTGACACATACTGTTCTACCATGTTATTTATATACAAAAAAAAAAAGTAAGGTCCGCAGCATACTTTTATGTTGTATGAACGTTTACACAAAATGGTGTAAACAGCGAATGGTGGTGACATTAACACAGAATTGACAAAAATACCAAGAAAGGCAATCTACAATACAAAAGTAATAGAGACGGACATAGGGCAATAATGCTGCGAAATGTGAGTTATAAATATAAATGATTCTGTGTTAATATACAACAATAAATACAAATACACCTGTGTGCAGATAGAAAACACACTTAGTGGGTAATGAGTGAAAAAACACAAAAATTACCCTTAGTTAATAGTATTGTAGATGAAAGGACTCCTCTTATATCCTCAAGACAATATTGACAAAAATACCAAGAAAGGCAATCTACAATACAAAAGTAATAGAGACGGACGTAGGACAATAATGCTGCGAAATGTGAAATATAAATGATTGCACTCACAAACCCAATTTTATTGAAGGCATATCATGGATAATGATGTAGTAACTTCAGGACTTTTGGAACATCAATAACATGCATAGGAAGAAAGAAAAAATAATAGTGCAGAGTATCTTGATAAAAATGACACACTTTATTATTTGACACACTTACAAAATAGAAGTGTCAGATAGGCACATCACACTCAGATGGAAATGTCTCCTGGTCTCAGGGTCCAAAGGAGCAGGAAAGCCAGATTAAACATAAATAAATAAAATAAATCAGTAACAATTAAAAACAAATACTCTGTATACTAATAAGCCCTACGCGTTTCGTTCAATAATGAACTTCTTTAGGGGCATCCGACAAGATACTGTCCATATGCAGGCGTGGAATGAAATGCCGATCTTCTCCTTTTTAAATCAATCCGGTCTTGGCGCGAAGCGATCAGCTGGATGGCGTACTTCCGGGTTCGAACTCTGGTGTACTTCCGGTTACGCCCATACTGCGTTCCAGAATTGCTGACCAAGCCTCGCTTTGATTTTCATCTAGATGGACGGCGGACGGCAAGAAATGCATTCCACTTGCGTTCCATTGTTCGCAATTAAGCACATAAGTCCATAACACATAATTGTAGAGAGAAAATAGCAAATATCATACAAAAATTAATTCTCAAAATATACCAAATAAAATCAAATAAAATTAAAATCAATATACATTAGAAGAAAAGCACTATAATAAATAGTATATTAAACAAATACAAAAGTAAAGAATAAAATAAAATGAGATCAAATGAAATCAGGAAATCACAGAAAACAAATTAAATCAAAATCCACATTCAGTCCACTTGGTTTCATGGTTTTTAATGTGTGGATCCAGTAACCCTCTCTTTTCCTTAAAGCCATCATAAGGTCACCACCCCTTTCATTCAGGGTTACCTGTTCTATGCCTATACATATCAATGTATTAAAATTAAACAGGGGGCAATTGCTACAGTGCACTGGCACTGAATGTGTTAACATACCCTTTTTGATATTATTTCTGTGTTCTTGAAATCTAACTTTTAATTTTCTCCCAGTTCTCCTCACATATTGCATCCCACACCCACAAGTGAGAAGATATACCACATGGGTGGAGGAGCAGGATACCTTACTTTTAATCTTAAACTTCACTTGTGTTTGTGTACTAACTAAATCTTTGACAATATTAAATTGATGACCACAACTTTTACAATTCCCACATGTATAGAAACCTCCCATACATTTGGTTTGGTCCTTCCCAGATCGAAAGGTACTAGGTGCAAGGATCTGTTTCAAATTTGTACCTTTTCTAAAAATAACCTTAGGAGCCTGGGGAATTTTTTTTTTTTTTTGTATTTAAAAGTAAATTATTACGACTAATCTTCCCAAATCTATCAATCTCTGAATCTATAAATTCAGAGGAATAGCCCTTCTCCCCTTCGCTTTTTAAGGATTTCTGCTTGCAAAAAGAAGGAGTCCAAGTCACTACAATTCCTACGTAGCCTAACAAATTGGCTTTTGGGAACCCCCCTAAGCCAATTTGGGTGGTGTCCACTTTTAGTATCAATAAAGCTATTGGAATCAATAGTCTTAAAGAAAGTTTTAGTCTTGATCTTCCAATCTTCAATATATATCGACAAATCGGGACACCTGTCATGGCCGTTACCTGCACTGCCTGTTTCTTCCGGGTTGACGGACTGTAGCCACACCCCCCCTCTGACGCGGTCTCATTGCGCTACATAATGCGACCGCGCCAGGCAACAGACGCTGGATTAATGAACAGCGTACCGCGGAATTAAACCGGCTGCAACTTTTCTCTACAAACTTACCTGTGTACCGAACCGGACTCGTAAACGACTAACCTCCTTCTCCTTCCTCGACCACGGCTAGCACTTGACTTAACCTCCTTCTCCTTCCTCGACCACGGCTAGCACTTGACTCCTCTCGACCTCTCTCCACGGAACCTCTCCGGAAGGCACTCTGGAACCAACTTCAACTCCTCTGGAAGCTAAGTTACCTCGCTGTATTATACGAACTTTCCCTGACTACTGAGCTCAAGCTCAGCCTGCTCACACATCCTCTTATCGTTATAGGAGTAATTCCTAATCATTTACCTTTCTACCTCCATATGAGATGTTTTCTATCAATTAAGCTAAAACGAATCTCTGCAAGTTAAATCTACATTGCTTCCTTCATATTATTGCTTCAATTCAATTGTATAAATGAATCTAAGAATCCACTCAACAAACTTGAACCATTTAAAGATACAGTACCTGTGTTTCTTCAATCAAATATATTAAAGACACAGCATCAGTTAACTCCCCGGTGAACTGTCATCTCTTTATTTCCTCAACTCCTCACATTCACATCTAATTAATCAGAAATCTGCAGTTGAGCTCCTTCAAACTCTATGTGAACGTGACAGATTAATCCAGCCTCTGTAATGGATCCAGCAGATTTCGATTCAAAATTGATGATGCTGAAACAAAGAGTCGATACACTTGCTCAAGGCATGCAAGATCTCCAGGTTACAAATGAACGGATTCTTACTTATGTCAGAGACTTACAAACCCACACTCCTCATGCTGTTATGCACTCAGCCAGTGAACCTGCTGTCTGTAATCCGGAGAAGTTTTCTGGAGATAGATCAAAATACAGGGAGTTCCTAAACTCCTGCAAACTATTGATTGCTCTAAAACCCCGATCTTATCCCACCGAAAGATCGAAGGTTTGTTCAGTTATCTCCTTCCTAAGAGGTGAACCTATGGACTGGGCCCACTCCTTCCTGGAAAATGATGATCCCATCTTAGACTCATTGGACGAGTTCTTTGAAGCTATGTCTCTCCTTTACGAAGATCCTAATAAACAGTCTACAGCTGATCTAACCATCCGAACCCTCCAGCAAAAGCATAGACCTGTTGAGGATTACATAGCTGAGTTCAAGAGATGGGCAATAGAAACTCAATGGAACGATATAACCCTGCGCAACCAATTTCGAATTGGGTTATCCGAAGGAGTAAAAGATGAACTTTCTCGTACTGAACTCCCTGCTACATTAAACGCTCTTATTCAACTATCTATCAGTATTGACAGACGGCTTAGGGAAAGAAAGGCTGAAAGAGCTCTCTCAGTTAGGAAACCAGCTGCTTCTCCAAAACCAGCTGAAAAACCTTCATTGCCTAACGAACCTATGGAAATTGGCACTATAAGAAGTCCTCTCACACTAGAAGAAAAATCTAGAAGACGACTACTTAACCTTTGCATGTACTGTGCCTCACAAGACCACTTAATTCCGGACTGCCCTCTATTGAAAAGACCACGGAGTGGTAAGCATGCTCATACCACTTCTATACTGAGTACACTCCCTCCTAAATCATCCACTCAATTTTTCTCCATTTCTCTCACATTACAGTGGGACAAAGAAAGAATAACGACTGAAGCCATCGTTGACTCTGGGGCTAACGGAGTGTTCATCGATTCATCCTTTGTAATCAAAAATAAAATTCCTTGTGTCCGTAAAAGCACTTCTGTCTCTGTCAGAGTAATTGATGGATCCCTCATAGCCTCGGGTCCTATCACAAAAGAAACTATTCCTATACGAACAACTTCACTTAACACTCATACCGAATACCTCATTTTCGATGTTATCTCTTCTCCCCTTTATCCGGTCATCCTAGGAATCAATTGGCTAAGGGACCACAACCCTCAAATTACCTGGTCTCCCTTTTCTCTCGCTTTTAACTCCGTGTACTGTAAGGAAACGTGCTTACAACATATTCCACTCCTCCAAACTATCGAAGAACCATCTATACCTTCTTACTATTCAGAGTTCTCTGATGTATTCAGTAAAAAGGAAGCTGAGACACTTCCACCTCATCGTCCCTACGACTGCCCTATCGACCTCATACCTGGTGCCCCCATACCTTTTGGGCACATATACCCTCTCTCTGAATCTGAATTAAAAATCCTCAAGGAATACTTGGAGGAAAACCTCCGTAAGGGGTTCATTAGACCTTCCAGCTCACCTGCTGCCTCCAGTATGTTTTTTGTGAGGAATAAGGACCAGACCATCCATCCCATCATTGATTACAGAGCCTTAAATAAGATAACAGTCAAAAATCGCTATCCTCTTCCCCTGATAAACGAGCTAATTGAAGGGTTAAAAACAGCCACTATCTATACTAAGCTTGACCTCCGTGGGGCATACAATCTCGTTAGAATCAAAGCCAACGATGAATGGAAAACTGCCTTCAGAACTAGATATGGTCTCTACGAGTATCTTGTGATGCCTTTTGGCCTCTGCAATGCCCCTGCCACCTTTCAACATTTCATAAATGACGTCTTCAGGGATCTTCTGGACGTCTGTGTTATCATTTACTTAGATGACATTCTTATATACTCCAATACACCTGAAGAACACAAAAAACACGTGAGATGGGTGTTATCCAGACTCCGAACTCATAAATTATACGCTAAACCAGAAAAATGTCTCTTTAATGTCAACGAAATAACCTTCTTAGGTTACGTTATCACTCCTCATTCAATTGGAATGGATAACTCAAAAATCGATTGTATCCTCAACTGGCCCATTCCCTCTAACGTAAAAGAATTACAACGGTTCTTGGGCTTTGCTAACTTCTACAGGAAATTCATTAAAAATTACTCTGAAGTAACTCATTCACTTAATTCACTTAACAGCAAAAAACATGCTTTCAATTGGAATGAAAAGGCCCAAAATGCTTTCGATGAATTGAAAAGAAGGTTTACAACTGCTCCTATCCTTCAACTCCCTGATCCCACATGTCTATATGTCCTTGAAACAGATGCTTCAGAAACTGCTCTCGGAGCTGTCCTTTCCCAACACAAAACTCCTCAAGATCCTCTTCACCCTGTTGCCTTCTTTTCCCGTTCCATGTCTCCGGCTGAAAAGAATTACCCTATAGGAGAAAAAGAATTATTAAGCATAAAATTAGCTTTAGAAAACTGGAGACATCTTCTAGAAGGAACACAAACTCCTATAATAGTTTATACTGACCATAAAAACCTTGAATATCTTCACTCCAACAAAACTCTGTCTGCGATACAAGTAAGATGGAACCTCTTCTTCTCCCGGTTTAATTTTCAAATCGTTTTTAGACCTGGGGCAAGGAACAAAAAGGCGGATGCCCTCTCCAGAATTCATCAAGAACCTGAAGTAGAAAACCCCCATACAGTCATCGGAATTGTCACATCCCTTATAGATGACATAAAAGGTCTTCATCCAGATGCTCTTGACCTTCCTAAATCAACAAAATTATCACTGAAGGACGGTCTCTATTATTTTCACGACAGAATTTACATTCCTCCCCCGTTTAGGAATAAAATACTTGAATTCATTCATGACTCTCCTCTGGCAGGTCATCCAGGTATTAAAAAGACCCTCGAATTATCCAAAAGATATTATTGGTGGCCGCGTCAGGACAGCACCATCGAATCCTACGTGAAAAACTGTTCAACCTGTCAAAGATCCAAATCTGACCATCATCAACCCTTTGGTCAGTTGATGAACCTACCAGTTCCAGAGAGACCTTGGCAATCCATCTCTATGGACTTCCTGGTGGAACTTCCCCCTTCTCAACACCATTCTACCATTTTAGTAGTGGTAGACCGATTCACAAAGATGTCCCATTTCATTCCTTTGAAGAAGTTACCTTCATCATCGGAACTTTCAAAAACATTTCTCGATAACATTGTAAAACTTCATGGACTCCCAGATTAAATCATATCAGACCGCGGAACCCAGTTTACCTCCAAATTCTGGAATGCATTATGTACTTCCCTTTGTATCCAACGTAAACTATCTTCCGCTTATCATCCTCAAACCAACGGGCAAACTGAAAGAGTTAACCAATGCCTGGAACAGTATTTACGTTGTTATTGTTCCCACCTACAGGATGATTGGATGACGTGGTTACCTATGGCCGAATTTGCTTATAACAACTCAGTTCATACAAGTAGCAAAATGACTCCCTTCTTCTCCAATTATGGATTTCATCGCTCCTCATTTCCTTCTCAAATCATTCCTTCATCTAACCCCACTGTCTCGGATCAAATCTCTCATATGTCCTCCTTATTTCGACAATTACATGAAAATCTTGAAGTGGCGTCTTCTAACCAGAAGAAGTTTTTTGATGCTAAGAGACAACCTTCCCCTTCTTACAAAGTTGGCGATTTTGTCTGGCTCTCCTCAAAAAACATCTCCACCAACCGTCCCTCGAAGAAGTTCCCTGTTTCTTGGCCCTTTTCAAATAATGTCTATCATAAACTCTAATGTTGTGAAATTGAAGCTTCCACCTACTTTTAAGCTTCACCCCGTCTTTCATGTGTCCTTGCTCAAGCCCTATCATCCTGATCCTTTTCAAAGGAATGTAATCACTTCTCCTGATCCCATTTTGGTACATGGTACTGAGGAATACGAGGTCCATAAAATTCTTGATTCAAGGATCCATCGTGGCTCTCTACAGTACCTCATTAGATGGAAGGGTTATGGAGTTGATGAAGATTCATGGGAAGATTCCTCTGCGATTCATGCTGATAGGCTGCGTACAGCATTCCACAAACGTTATCCGTCCAAACCACGTGGATAGCACCCGGTGGGTGCTCGTTACAGGGGGGATACTGTCATGGCCGTTACCTGCACTGCCTGTTTCTTCCGGGTTGACGGACTGTAGCCACACCCCCCCTCTGACGCGGTCTCATTGCGCTAAATAATGCGACCGCGCCAGGCAACAGACGCTGGATTAATGAACAGCGTACCGCGGAATTAAACCGGCTGCAACTTTTCTCTACAAACTTACCTGTGTACCGAACCGGACTCGTAAACGACTAACCTCCTTCTCCTTCCTCGACCACGGCTAGCACTTGACTTAACCTCCTTCTCCTTCCTCGACCACGGCTAGCACTTGACTCCTCTCGACCTCTCTCCACGGAACCTCTCCGGAAGGCACTCTGGAACCAACTTCAACTCCTCTGGAAGCTAAGTTACCTCGCTGTATTATACGAACTTTCCCTGACTACTGAGCTCAAGCTCAGCCTGCTCACACATCCTCTTATCGTTATAGGAGTAATTCCTAATCATTTACCTTTCTACCTCCATATGAGATGTTTTCTATCAATTAAGCTAAAACGAATCTCTGCAAGTTAAATCTACATTGCTTCCTTCATATTATTGCTTCAATTCAATTGTATAAATGAATCTAAGAATCCACTCAACAAACTTGAACCATTTAAAGATACAGTACCTGTGTTTCTTCAATCAAATATATTAAAGACACAGTATCAGTTAACTCCCTGGTGAACTGTCATCTCTTTATTTCCTCAACTCCTCACATTCACATCTAATTAATCAGAAATCTGCAGTTGAGCTCCTTCAAACTCTATGTGAACGTGACAACACCTATCTTAGGAGTGAAAACCAGAGACAATGAATTACAGTTGACATACTTGAAGAAATCATGTAGCTGATCTATAGGACCCCGCCAGATCATCAGGACATCGTCGATGTACCTTCTCCAGAGCACCAAGTTTGCACCAAACGGGTTATTGGACTAAATGGACAATTTTTCCCAACAGTCCATAAACACGTTGGCATAGCTCGGTGCAAACTTGGTGCCCATTGCTGTGCCCTTGATCTGGAGAAAATAGTCCCCATCAAAACTAAAAAAATTATGGGTGAGAATAAAACAAATAGCCTTCTCCAAAAAAGAGCAAAAGGGAGGTTCCAGTTCAGTATCCTGTTCCAGATTACTTCTGACTGCCTCTACACCAAGATCATGATCTATCACGGTGTAGAGTGAAGTCACATCTAGGGTAGCCCAAACATATTCATCATCATTCAGAGAATCAATGACGCGTATTATCAGCCTCCCTGGGGGTTTATCCTTACATTTATGAATTTTAGGGAGAAAATAAAAAGTAGGCACCTTGGGGGATTCTGTAAAAATAAAAGAATATGTAGACTCATCAATAATACCTGCTATTTTAACACTACACAAGAGACTTTTAAGATCTTGATTATACTCATGTTTTACTCAAGTTTTATAGAAGTAAGTTGATCATTTAAAAGTCTATAAGTTTCTGCAACATAATATTGAGTCGACATGATCACCACTCCTCCTCCCTTATCAGCACTCTTAATCGTTAGCTCCTTCCTTTTACTCAAATTCATCAAAGTATTACTTTCTTTAGGGGTAAGATTTTTATGTTTACTTCTCCTAACTTGATCTCTTCCGAGTTTATCAAAGTCTCTAATTATCATTTTATTAAAAGCTTAAATTTGTCTCCCTCATTTGGACAAAATTTAGATTTGGGCTCAAATCTCTGTGGTTCTTTATCATTAATAGAATTTGATGGAACATTATTATTTATGTTAGAAAAGGTACAAATTTGAAACAGATCCTTGCACCTAGTACCTTTCGATCTGGGAAGGACCAAACCAAATGTATGGGAGGTTTCTATACATGTGGGAACTGTAAAAGTTGTGGTCATCAATTTAATATTGTAAAAGATTTTGTTAGTACACAAACACAAGTGAAGTTTAAGATTAAAAGTAAGGTATCCTGCTCCTCCAACCATGTGGTATATAATCTCACTTGTGGGTGTGGGATGCAGTATGTGGGGAGAACTGGGAGAAAATTAAAAGTTAGATTTCAAGAACACAGAAATAATATCAAAAAGGGTATGTTAACAGATTCAGTGTCAGTGCACTGTAACAATTGTCCCCTGTTTAATTTTAATACATTGAAATGTATAGGCATAGAACAGGTAACCCTGAATGAAAGAGGTGGTGACCTGATGATGGCTTTAAGGAAAAGAGAGGGTTACTGGATCCACACATTAAAAAATATGAAACCAAGTGGACTGAATGTGGATTTTGATTTCATTTGTTTTCTGTGATTTCCTGATTTCATTTGATCTAATTTTATTTTATTCTTTACTTTTATATTTGTTAAATATACTATTATAGTGCTTTTCTTCTAATGTATATTGATTTTTATTTTATTTGGGATATGTTGAGAATTAATTTTTGTATGATATTTGCTTTTTTCTCTCTACAATTGTGTGTTATGGACTTATGTGCTTAATTGCGAACAATGGAACGCATTTCTTGCCGTCCGACGTCCATCTAGATGAAAATCAAAGCGAGGCTTGGTCTGCAATTCTGGAACGCAGTATGGGCGTAACCGGAAGTACACCGGAGTTCGAACCCGGAAGTACGCCATCCAGCTGATCGCTTCACACCAAGACCGGACGGATTTAAAAAGGAGATCGGCATTTCATTCCACGCCTGTATATGGACAGTATCTTGTCAGATGCCCCTGAAGAAGTTCATTATTGAACGAAACGCGTAGCGCTTATTAGTGTACAGAGTATTTTTTTTATTGTTATTTATTTATGTTTCATCTGGCATTCCTGCTCCTTTGGACCCCGATACCAGGAGACATTTCCATCTGAGTGTGATGTGCCTGACACTTCTATTTTGTAAGTGTGTCAAATAAAAAAGTGTGTCCTTTTTATCAAGATACTCTGCACCATTATTTTTTCTTTCTTCCTATGCATGTTATTGATGTTCCAAAAGTCCTGAAGTTACTACATAATTATCCATGATATGCCTTCAATCAAATTGGGTTTGTGAGTGCAATCATTTATATCTCACATTTCGCAGCATTACTGCCCTATGTCCGTCTCTATTACTTTTGTATTGTAGATTGCCTTTCTTGGTATTTTTGTCAATATTGTCTTGAAGATATAAGAGTCCTTTCATCTACATTACTGTTAACTAAGGGTAATTTTTGTGTTTTTTCCCACTCATTACCCACTAAGTGTTTTTTATCTGCACACAGGTGTATTTATTGTTCTTTATTAACACAGAACTGCAAAAGCAAGACTTAAAAAAAAAAAAATTTAAAAAAAAAATAATAATCGCCAAGATGTGAGAACTGTTCAAAATTCCCTATTTTTGCCTACATTTTGTAAATCAGTTTTCTATTCAGAACTATCCATGCTTAGTGCATTCAGTGTTCTTAAAAAGGCCCAGAAGGTGTTTTGCAATACTTAGCAGCACCGTCACCTTCTCCTGCAAAAATGAGTATTTCATTAAAAAACACAAAAAAAAAAAAACAACCTTTATGAAACTCCATGATCATTTTGGAATTTCACTGAAAGACCTTATGAGATAAAAGGGTCTACTCTGTCTCAGCATTTTTCCTATGGTTGACTCCTCTAGACAGAGCCATAAAGAAGTGCTTATCCCCTAGCTGTCACTAGTGATGGCTGCAGGGATTGGCTCCATCTATAGAGGAGATCGCGGTCTAGCGGGATCCTCCATAGATCTCAATGCTGTACACTCTCACTCAAGCACCACGAACTTAAGACTCGCCACAATATTATTGCTGCGTCCAAAAGGGACAGGTTCAGGCAAGTTAAACTCACCTTTGCCTGCCAGGCTAGACGCGGTCAGTGCCGCTTTAAAAGAAGCCTACAAGAATCATTATAGCCTGCTCTAGTGGTTATGTGGGAGTGCCATGTTGCAGTTACACTGTAAGATACCCAATTTTTTTTTTTTGCACAGTTTCACAAACTACTTGGTTCCAATGTCAATAATACGAGGAATGTGTTAATTGGTTGAAATAGTTAGACCTCTTCATATAAGACAGGGTCAGGGTCCTTCTGGCACAATAAACACAAGTGAGCTGAAATGTCACTTAGGACCTGTGACTGGCATTTCATTCCACTGCATCTGGAAACTTCTGCTGTGGTCACTTCACAGAACTAGAAACATATGTAGTTTACACAGATGTTTTTCCCCGCATTGTGTGCATATGTTACTTCACCATGAGGGGCCCAGAGACAGTGTTGCATCCTTTTTACGAGAGCTGATATTTTGGAACAAAAGACATAAGGGGAGTGCGGCTACAAATGAACAGTTGTCGATATGATAGTTTGAGGCTAGACTTTCATAAGGCAAGGGGACAGCCAAACAAAGTAGATAAAATGTAATTGGTGTTTATTGGGATTTTTGTCTAAGTTGTTGCTGTATGTGGATTTCTGCATGAATGGGCATATACAGAGTGGCCCTGTGTGCTAGATGGGTAGGAACTTATAGGCCACCTTGTAGAAATATGCATGTGTGTTTCAGATACACTTGTTTGCTTCCCTCTACACAAAGTGATCTTAGCGGGAGAACCATAGAGTCAAACAACTACAACTAAAATTCTTTAAAGTCAGTTTATTAGGAAAAATCATAATCTGCTCATCCAGACAATTTAAAGTTTGTAATGAACATGGAACACACAAACACCACAAATTAAGCATATATCTAAAGCTTGAATAAAGAGGAACACACAAACCCATTCCTAGACATTGTGATACTACAAGGATTTATTCTGCATGTCAGTGTATTAAGTGGGTTCAGCAACACCCCAAAGCCTTCTATCAGGTTTGTGTACAAAAGTCAGACTAAATAGTTAGGCTTAAGGTTCATGTTGGACTTTAAATGTTATCCCATCAATATTTAGAAGGGTGGTTCAGTGGTTCATGTTCCAAATACCTTTAAACCCATCAAAGAGAGAAAGGAAGGGGAGTTGAATTAAAGTGCACAGCCTTCCACACCATGTACAAGAGGCTGAACAAGTAGATTGCAGCTAACATGCAATAATAGCAAAGTGACCTGGCTAACAAAGCATTGTCTTGGAAGAGCAATGTACAGAGTCTTCCTTTAAAGGCCTTTTCTATCAGTTTTTCCTTTATGCTTTTCAAGCCTCTATACAGAAGAGATCATGCAGACTAAGCCTTAACATATAAAAAAGTCAGAAGTAGCAACCAAAAAAACAAAAACAAAAAAAAAACAAAAAAAAACACTTTTTTATTTTTTAATAAACTTTGTTGCAACACAGAAAAGGGTGATGTATCGGCATCAACACAGAAAAATCATGTCTGACAACAGGAGAAAACAAACTTGGATGCTTTAATCGGTAAAGCACACAGATCACACATTTATTATAGTAAACGTAAATCACACAAGATTACAATGGTAAAAACAGTTTCAGTATCTGAATAATTAAAGAAAAAAAAAAAAAAAGAAGAATTGGACAATACATGCGGCAAAATTGCCTGCTGCTTAAATGATAAGCTGATGAATTGTCTATTATAAACAGAGCAGTGCAACTAGTTATTTGGAACATTTCTTACAGTGTTACAGTGGCAGGCAAACCAATTCACTTTTCTTCGCACCATTGATTCTCTTTGCGTACCTAAAAATGAAACGGGTGCAACAATAGGCTTTAATTATTCGTTAACCATTTTAAAAACACAATATTTCATCTGATTTGCCATAAAGGAGAACAAAAAAATAAAATCATCATCATACATAGACATAAATATATATATATATATATACACACACATACACATATATACATACACACACTTTTTTTTTTTTTTTACATGGTGATGGCTGATTGGTTTTTTTCGTACCTATGAAAATATCCTGAACTACATAACCTGCGAATAAACTATAAAGTAAGGCAAAGTTTATAGATTATGCAGAACAAGAAAAAACAAAGAATTTTTTGAAGACTGACAAAATTTACTTAAAGGACCACTATAGGCACCTAGACCACTTCAGCTCAATGAAGTGGTCTGGGTGCCAGGTCCATCTAGGGTTAAATCCTGCAGCTGAAAAGTTTTTTTTTTGTTTTTTTTAAATATATAGTTTTTTCTCACAGCGGTCAGTCTTGGCATTGATGGACAAGGTAGAGCACAAAAGACCTCACACACAGGAGGTCCAGCTACACTCCAAAGTGTGCCAGGTCACAGACAAGATTTGTCCTGCTTGGGGATGCGCCCAAGCAGGGCAAATCAAAGATGACTTCGGGAGAAGTGCAGGACGGCCAGGAGGTCGGTGTTACAGGAAGAGCAACACCCATGTAGCGATGCAGGAACAGAGTAAATCTTTATATGTTACTTTGAAAACACCATGTACCTTTGTGTATGAAAATGTTTATGGGAGTAATTTCAGGCAAGTTAATTTTTTCACAACAGGTTTACCTTAACTAAAGATAACTACTAACATGCTGGGCCAAATGTAAAATATATATATATATATATATATATATATATATATATATATAAATAACACTAGTGTTTACAATACATACTTGACACAA
This sequence comes from Pelobates fuscus, assembly GCF_036172605.1. NCBI lineage: Eukaryota > Metazoa > Chordata > Amphibia > Anura > Pelobatidae > Pelobates > Pelobates fuscus. The sequence continues at coordinate 132,471,461 of NC_086319.1, read as the reverse complement.
AATCATTATTTCTAAATAGATTTTGGCATTTAAACCAGTTGCCACCTTTTGTGGTCTTTGCATATTTAGCAAAAACCACTGGTAGTTGAGTCGCTGTGGCATAGGTGAGTTACTGTCCCTCACAAATACCCCCATCTTCAACTCCTGGTGCTTCATTCGCCAAGAGTACATGTCAATGCTGTACAACACTGAGGTCTATGGATGAAAGCCTCCATAGAAATTGTTTTGTGATGAATTAGACAATGCCTTATTCCTACAGCTGTGAGAACTGACAAAAGTTGGCACCACCTTTTATCAACTTGAGGGAGTGGGGGGGAAAGGAGGAATTTACAGACCCACAACGAAATTACCATTATAAGCCAAGCTTCATTGCCTACCTGTGCCTCTTCCTCTTCAGTGAAATCATTTTTTATATTGAAGGTCTTTCGAATTTCTTCTGGTGTTTTGCCTTTGATCATGTTTGCAACAGTTTTGCAGGTGACATCGAGCAAACCTTTGATATCCAGGTAGTTGGCAGCCTGAAAAGAAAAACACACAAACGTTTGTTTGGTGGGGAAGGGGCCTTGTACCTGAATAAGCTTATACAGTTTATTACAAATTTACTTTGGCAGATCATTTACTTAGCTCCCAATGTGAATGCAAACTGGATATCTTAAATTTACTCCATTATCTACTCAACCCCACTCAATCAGCATCTAGTTTAATACTCTAGAATAGATCCTGTATATTATAGCAGTCTGGAATCGTCACATAAGCAACTATAGATCCTGGGGTTCCATTTAGATGTGCATATTTACTACATCTACATATGGAAATAAAACAATTAAACTACCCAAGCACAGCACATTCTAACTCATGAAAACAAGATCACTCACAAGAATCAGTTCAAAGAGTGTTCCTTGGTCTACTTTGAGAAACTCTTGGTCCCATACAGGGATATCATCTGTCCTCTTCTCTTTGTTCTCATCATCCTCTGGTGGAGGTGGATCATCTTTGTGATGTGTGCACCACTGGATCACCTTTATAAATTAAACAATTAAAAATAAAAAACCATCACTGAAGTTAGGAACAGATTACACAACATATTTAAAAGAATCATTGACAAAAAAAAAAAAAAAAGTGTTGGAGGATATGTAAAAAACACACAAAAAATAAAAAATTATTAAAAAAAAATTCCCTGCCATGACAACTGCAACAAACAGGTTGGTCATAATGATATAAATTCACTTGCAGCAAGTAGGAAATCTGATGGATCTTCCAACACTATATAGCCAGTTATAAATTACATTTGTAAGTTCATTCTGTGAATGTCCCTTCCATAATGCAGAGTTAACAGAATGAAGTATACATCACCAGTCCTTTTGTTTTGGGTTTGTATACATTTCATTTTTTTGTACAGGAGTGCTATGCTCAACATTTCTAACAAATAAAATAATACACCTACAAAATCTAATCAATGAAAAATAAAAAAGGTGCAATGTCAATCTTAACCCCTTAAGGACACATGACACATTTCATGATTTCCTTTTATTCCAGAAGTTTGGTCCCTAAGGGGTTAAAGGCTAAGAGATTAGACAGTTTAAATTTAGTTTTATCTGCCCTTACATCTGATTTATTTGATCCTTTGAAGGAAATCTTTCTTCACCGCTAAAGACAGTTTTAAGTAGCAATAATTTCTGCTAAATGCATTGGAGAAGTTCATTGTTTGGGAGCAAACTATCCATTTCTTGTTTTACTTTTAAACAAAGTTGTCTTAAGATTTCTCCATTCATTTTGAACTAAAGTGACCAAAACTTCTAATTTGCAACAGGAAATTATTTTGCAAACTTTATGCCAGAACTCAAACCTTCAAACCCTCAAACAATTTCTACACAGATTGGATGTAAAACGCCAATTATGGTTTTATCTGGAAAAAACAGCCTCAGATCTACACATCTTTTTGTCCTTAAGCAGCCTCAAAAGCTACTTTGGCAAAATGGATAGAATCAAATATTTAAAGCCTATTAGCCTTTTGTGTAATCTCCTCTTATTAGACTTCACTCTACTAGATCAATCCTTAGCAAGCAACAAATTTGTAAACCAGCAACAATGTCTTCAATTTATACTTTTTAGACAGTTAGACATTTTTACCTAATAAGATGCTTTGTTTGTGCATACAGTTCTTCAGGCAGTTATTAATTAACCCACCACCCCCACAAGCAGTTTATCAAGTTCTTGCTGTAGTACTACCGCAATATGCATTGAAAAACTAAATTTTTACTCACTTTAAATTCTATTTCTATAGGACTAATGGCAGAACACGTCTCCCTTCCTAAATATAGTTTTGCAGTATGAATAACAATATTTACTGGGTAGTATAGCCGCTAATCCTATGCAAAATTGAATTTACAGGGAGTACAAAGGTTTGTCACATAGAATACTATTTCAGTTTAAGCAATTTCGCAAAAATGTTCTTACACTCTGCACCCAATTAGCATATACTCCCTAAAGCCAAGTCTTCGGAGAAGTACTTACTTTTTTAAGTATTGCTGCATTCACATTTGGAAGGGGCACAGGATCATCATCACCTTCATCATCCATGCCTAGATCTAAAGACAATGCATAATTCAAGTTAGAAGAATTAAACATAAAGCACACTAAAAGTACACATGGTTTACCAATTTGGTTATAGGGGAAATGTCACTCATCTGGAATTTCTGATAAAACACTGAAATATCACCTAAAACAAACTTTTTTCAGGAGATGTCCATTGAAGACTTTTATTAAAGATTTAGCAAATCACGTCATAAATCAATTCATAAAATCAAAGCCAAGTTAAACACTGCAAATGAGCATGAAAATCAGAAAGCTTGCATCTGCAGAGGACAGAGTTAATTATTGATAGGGAGCTAAATTTGAGACAACTGATTGGAGGATACAGAGGTGTGGATCCCCACATTTTATTTATTACCCCTCACAAATACATATTTGTTAAAAGATAACATTACATAAATAGAATATTAGAAATCATTGTGATTGTTCCCATTAAAGAATAAAATAAAATCATTCAAATTGTGAATGCCACTTTTGTGAAGTAACTAATGGTAAACATTTAAAAGCTATAAAATGTGGCTAAAATACTATTTGGCGCATTGCAGAAAAAGTTAGATTTAAAGCAATCAAGGTATACAGAGGGAAGTAAAAGTAGAATTGAATTACACGATTCTTAAATAAAACCCCAAAAATATGAAATCCAGCGCTGGAACACAAAATTACAAATGTTTTACTTTATCCTGTTATAGGTTTTTTACGCAAACATATTTTACATTGCCTTCAACTCACACGGCTGAATAGGAGTCCTATTAAAAGCTGTTACATGGAAAAGACACCTTATTGGTTCCATGGTGTGTCAGAACACCTGGCTATCACATCAGTTTTATTCTCACATGGACTGTCCAGCTACAGTCTAATGAATGCTGCCGCCTGTTGCTCCTCTCATACCTTGCCCTTGTCGTTCCTTACATTGGCTTCTATAGGGGTCAATACAAAATACTAAACTTTACTAATAAAGCTCTAAACAATACCCCTGTTATATTTCTTCACCAATTCATAGATATGTCCTTTCTCGGTCTCTCCGTTCTGCAGGTGACCTACTCCTGTCTACTGCTTGCACAATAACTGATAACTTACACGTGCAAGACTTTTCACAGGTGTCTCCTTTCCTTTGGTACAGACTGCCTATCTCCATCATCAGACTCTCCCCTAGCCTTCAATTGTTTAAGTAGTTCCTCAAAACCCATCTGTTTAGAAAGGTTTATGGCCTCCCAGAGTAACTACTACAGGTGATACTCGTAAAATTTGAATATCGTTAAAAGTTCATTTATTTCAGTAATGCAACGTAAAAGGGGAAACTAATATATGAGATAGACGCATTACATGCAAAGCAACATACACCCTGTTCCAAATTATTATGCAAATTCTATTTAAGTGTCACAAAAATTAAATATTGTTTTTCAGTTTAACTCATGGATGGCATGGTGTCTCAGGGCTCTTTTGATCACTGAAAACAATCTCGAACACCTGTGATAGTTAGATTGCCAGGTGAGCCCAATTTAAGGAAAAACTACTAAAAAGGAGGGTGTTCCACATTATTAAGCAGAGCACCATTTTCATGCAATATGGGGAAGGAAAGGGATCTCTCTGCTGCCGAAAAGAGTGAAATAGTTCAATGCCTTGGACGAGGTATGAACACATTAGCTATTTCACGAAAACGTAAGCGTGATCATCGCACTATTAAGAGATGTGTGGCTAATTCAGAGCACAGACTGGTTCATGCAGATAAAGGTACATTGAGGAAGATTTCTGCCACATAGATTATTATTATTATTATTATTGCCATTTATATAGCGCCAACAGATTCCGTAGCGCTTTACAATATTTTGAGAGGGGTGATGTAACAATAAATAAGACAATTACAAGAAAACTTACAGGAACAATAGGTTGAAGAGGACCCTGCTCAAATGAGCTTACAGTCTATAGGAGGTGGGATATAAGAAACATTAGGATAGGAAATATCAAGTAGGAGTGAAGCAGAGCTGGAGGAGAGAGCAAAGCACTATCCCATAGGAGAGAGCAAGAGACAGGTATGTAAGGTTACTCTGGGAGGCCATACGCTTTCCTGAAGAGATGGGTTTTAAGGCCCTTCTTAAAGGATTGAAGAGTAGGGGAGAGTCTGATGGCAGTAGGCAAGTTATTCCAAAGGAGAGGAGCCGCCCGTGAGAGGTCCTGCAAGCGCGAGTTGGCCGTACGGGTGCGAGCAGCGGTCAGGAGGTGGTCGCGGGCAGAGCGGAGGGTACGAGGAGGGGCATACCTCTGGATCAGTGAAGAGATATAAGAGGGGCTGGAATTGTTCAGTGCTTTGAATGTATGGGTTAGCACTTTGAATTGACTCCTATAGGATACAGGGAGCCAATGTAAGGACTGGCAGAGGGGCGAGGTGTGAGAGGACCGACTGGATAGGAAAATCAGTCTAGCTGCAGCATTCATTACAGACTGTAGCGGGGCAGTACGGCTTTTGGGGAGACCAATCAGGAGAGGGTTACAGTAATCCATGCGGGAAATTACTAGAGCATGGACAAGCTCCTTGGTAGCATCATGCGTAAGAAAGGGGCGGATGCGGGCTATGTTTTTGAGTTGGAACCTACAGGACTTGGCAACAAACTGGATGTGAGACTCAAAGGTGAGACCAGAGTCAAGTATGACGCCAAGACAGCGCGCTTGTAGGGATGGACTTATGTGGATATCACTGACTTGAAGGGAGAGTGAGAGAGGAGGATCAGTATTAGGAGGAGGAAGGAGGAGGAAAGACAAGGAGTTCAGTTTTAGAGGTTAAGTTTGAGAAAGCGTGACGACATCCAGTCAGAGATGGAAGAGAGGCAAGCAGTGACGTTGCAGGACGGCCGGGGAGAGGTCCGGTGAGGAGAGGTATATCTGAGTGTCATCAGCGTACAGGTGGTAATAAGTTTTCCAAGAGAGGCAGTATAAAGAGAAAATAGAAGGGGACCAAGGACAGAGCCTTGGGGAACTCCAACTGAGACAGGGCGAGGGGAGGAGGTATCCTTGGAAAAGGAGACACTAAATGAGCGTTGGGAGAGATAGGAGGAAAACCAAGAGAGGACGGAGTCACAGAGACCGAGTGATTGAAGAGTTTGAAGGGAGGAGAGCATGATCAACTGTGTCAAAGGCAGCAGAGAGGTCAAGGAGAATTAATATGAAGTAGTGACCTTTGGATTTAGCGGAGATTAGGTCATTAGTCACTTTGATAAGAGCGGTCTCAGTAGAGTGGAGAGGGCGGAAGCCAGACTGAAGAGGGTCAAGGAGAGAGTTGGAATTAAGGAAGTGAGACACACGGGTAAAGACAAGTCTTTCCAAAAGCTTTGATGAGTAAGGGAGCAGGGATATGGGACGATAGTTAGAGGGGGAGGACGGGTCAAGAGAGGTTTTTTTCAGGATAGGTATTACAGTGGCATGTTTAAGGTCAGCAGGAACAGTGCCAGAAGAGAGAGCGCAGTTAAAAAATGTGTATTAGGATAGGCACAAGACAAGGGGAGAGAGATCTGATGAGGTGAGATGGGACAGGATCAAGTGGGCAGGTGGTGGGGCGAGAGGAACGGAGAAGTGCAGCCACCTCTTGTTCAGTAGCTGGGGAGAAAGTCTGAAGGGTAGGGAAAGCATGATTTATGTGTGTTTGAGAAAGAGAACGGCAAGGAGGGGAGAATTGTTTCCGTAGCTGTTCAATCTTGTCAGTAAAGTAATATGCAAAGCTATCAGCTGTAAGGTTAGTTTGGGGGGTGGCCACAGCAGGGCGGAGAAGGGAATTAAAAGTGTCAAAGAAACGTCTGGGATTGCGGGAGCATGAACTAATGAGAGAGGAAAAGTAGGACTGTTTGGCGAGGGCAAGGGCTGTGCTGTATGAAAGCAACATGAATCTATAATGAAGATAGTCTGCCTGGGTGCAGGACTTCCTCCAGGAGCGTTCAGCACAGCGGGAGCAACTCTGCAGATAGCGTGTTGATTTATTATGCCAAGGTTGGGGTCGTGTTCTCCTCTAGGTGCATGTTTGGAGTGGGGCTGAAGTGTTCAAGGCAGATGTGAGGGTAGTGTTATATGTGGAGATGGCCAGTGAGGGACAGGAGAGGGAAGGGATGGATAGCAGTTGTGAATCAATGTCAGCCGACAGCTGCTGGAGGTCAATAGAGTTAAGGTTCCTCCTGAGCTGAGGGGGGGGTTAGGCTGGGGTTGTTGGGTGAGGGGGTAATTGAGAGCAAACGATAAGAGGTGGTGATCAGAGAGAGGAAATGGAGTATTGCAGATATTAGATAATGTACATGAATAGGAGAAAATAAGGTCGAGGGTATTGCCAGCTACATGCATCGGATCAAGAGAGCAGCTGCTAAAATACCTTTACATAGCAGCAAACAGATATTTGAAGCTGCTGGTGCCTCTGGAGTCCCACAGACATCAAGGTGTAGAGTCCTCCAGAGACTTGCAACTGTGCATAAACCTTCTATTCGGCCACCACTAACCAGTGCTCACAAGCAGAAACTGCTGCATTGGGCATAAAAATACATGAAGACCAATTGTCACACAGTCCTGTTCACTGATGAGTGCCGTGCAACCCTGGATGGTCCAGATGGATGGAGTAGTGGATGGTTGGTGGACGGCCACCCTGTTCCAACAAGGCTGCGACGTCAGCAAGGCAGTGGTGGAGACATGTTTTGGGCCCGAATCATGGGAAGAGAGCTGGTCGGCCCCTTTAGTGGTGTAAAGATGACCTCTGCAAAGTATGTGGAGTTTCTGACTGACCACTTTCTTCCCTGGTACAGAAGGAAGAACTTTGCTTTCCGTAATAAAATCATCTTCATGCATGACAATGCACCATCTCATGCTGCAAAGAATACCTCTGCATCAATGGCTGCTATGGGGGTAAAAGGAGAGAAAGTCATGGTGTGGCCTCCATCCTCCCCTGACCTCAACCCAATTGAGAACCTTTGGAGCATCCTCAAGCAAAAGATCTATGAGGGTGGGAGGCAATTTACATCCAAACAGCAGCTCTGGGAGGCTATTCCGACATCTTGCAAACAAATTCAAGCAGATACTGTCCAAAAACTCACAAGTTCAATGGATGCAAGACTTGTGAAACTTCTATCAAATAAGGGGTCCTATGTTAAAATGTAACATGACCTGTTAAAATGTTTAAAAAGTTAAAATGTTGTTATAAGTTTGATTGAAATAGCTTTTGATTTCAGTAAATATGCTGCAAACACAACAAATGACAATTTTCAGTTCTTTACAACCTATAAAGTGTTTTGAAACTTACTGTGCGTAATATTTTGGAACAGTGCATTGTAAGTTTATGTTTAAAGAAAATACGGTTATCATTAGGAGGTTTGTTGAATAAAATTTGAATTGTATTCTTAATAGTTGATAACATGAGAATTATTAGTAACGTATTTAATTTTAAACATACTGTACCCTAAACACCTTAAGTGGTTCGTTCTAATCTGTACAATCTATTGATTCCTCCTGTGCCTATGAATGATTCATGTTTCACTTGATACTATTATAAGTACACAAAATGCTCCCAAAGTGGTCTATTCTTATGTATATTTTTAATATTTTTAAGATTTATAATTGTATATAACCGATGCCTTTAAGATTTGCAGAACGTATAGAAAGCCATTCATAATGAGAGTTTATATCCTTTATTTAAAGTTAAATAAGTAATCATATATATATATACCGTGTGAGACAAACATTGATAAAACTTAATTATAATATGCATTCTTGATAAAGAGAACGAATTATGGAATATGAAAAAGATTACTGTGTGTCATACCGATATAAGTTATACAAAAAAAAAAGAACATGATATTGAACATTCTCGGAATGTATTCTCATCCTCTCTCCCTCTATAACCATGCCGATCTGGAAACACCTACGAATGAACCGCAAGGTGGAACGCATGAAAAAAACGGAAACACGTCATACCGGAAGTGACGAACACGGAAGCAAAAATGCAAAAGAGGCTTGACGCGCAGGGCATCGCCGTTGCCATGACGATAGCCCGCGAAATTAAAGAGCCCATAGAGCAATTATTTGAACAAAGAGAAAGGTATATAAAGCAGGAACCAGTCCAAGGATCTTCATAAAGACTTTTTGATCCAGCTGAGGAAGCCTATTTGGCGAAACGCGTCCTGGAGTATGAAAAAGACTAATTATTGGACTCTTAATTTTTTGCCTATATAGTGAATATTTGTATAGATACTGTTTTAAAGCAATAGTTTAATAAATATTTTTTTACTAAGATACTATTTGGCAAAATTTTTCCTGCTACAAGAAAGAAGGATTGTGGTCCTTAACCACATATGCTGTTCCATTGAGCCTATTCTGAAGGCTCTGGGTTGTGAGTACCTCATCTAATATTTTATCTATTTTAATAATTTATTAAAGGTACTGCACTATATATGCTCTGTATCCTAGATTGAAAATAAGAAGGATAAAGGTTCCCAAGAAGGGAGAGGGTCGCCTTTACGGACCCCGCATGCGCAAGAACTGAGCTAAAATCTTTTGGCTCTTCAGAGTGTGAGTGGGAATATTCTCATATACATATTGCATTGTGTATTTTACAGTTTTACGCTATGATATGTTTTTTTGTGTTTATACTTTTAAGGAAATTATATCAAGGTTAAGGTTTCAAGGAAACGATTTTATTCAGGTACATTCACACTTCTTCAAGATTATCTCCTGTTTCCACATCTTGAGTTAAATATAGCGCTTCACCATCACCCTGTATTTCAACATGAGAATTATGCTGACTGTTATTTACATCAAGTATTTGGGTAAATGAGAAAAATATAATTTGCATAATAATTTGGAACAGGGTGTTCAAGCCGTGATTTATCATAAGTGCGATGATTATGGCTTACAGCTCATGAAAATCCCAAATCCACAATCTCAGTAAGTTAGAATATTACATGTAATCAATAAAACAAGGAGTGTACATAGAACAATATCAGACCTCTGAAAAGTATACGCATGCATATGGACTCAGTACTTGGTTTGGGCCCCTTTTGCAGCAATTACTGAATCAATGCGGCATGGCATGGAAGCCATCAACCTGTGGCACTGCCGTCGGTGTTATGGAAGACCAGGATGCTAGAATAGCAGTCTTCAGCTCTTCTGCATTGTTCGGTCTCATGTCTCATCTTTCTCTTGGCAAAGCCCCATAGATTCTCTATGGAGTTCAGGTCAGGCGAGTTTGCTGGCCAATCAAGCACAGTAAACTCACGGTCATTGAACCAGACTTTGGTGCTTTTGGCAGTGTGGGCAGGTGCCAAGTCCTGCTGGAAAATGAAGTCAGCATCCCCATAAAGCTCGTCTGCGGAAGGAAGCGCTCCAAAATCTCCAGGTAGACGGCTGTGTTGACCTTGGACTTAATGAAGCACAGTGGACCAGCACCAGCAGATGACATCAACACAGACTGTGGAAACTTCACACTGGACTTCAAGCATCTTGCAGTGTGTGCCTCTCCATTCTTCCTCCAGACTCTGGGTCCTTGGTTTCCAAATGAGATGCAAAAGTTGCTCTCATCAGAAAAGAGGACTTTGGACCACTGAGCAACAGACCAGGTCTGTTTTTCTTTAGCCCAGGTAAGACACTTCTGACGTTGTTTGTTGTTCAGGAGCGGCTTGACAAGAGGAATACGACATCTGAAGCCCATGTCCAGGATTCGTCTGTGTGTGGTGGCTCTTGATGCACTGACTCCAGCCTCAGTCCACTCCTTGTGAAAGTCCCCAATACTATTGAATGGCCTTTTCCTGACAATCCTCTCCAGGCTGCAGTCATCCCTGCTGCTTGTGCAACTTTTTCTTCCACATAACTTTCTATTACTGTGCTTTGATGCAGCACTTTAGGAACATCCAGCTTCCTTCGCAATTACCTTTGGAGGCTGTCAGGTCAGCAGTCTTCCCCATGATTGTGATTCCTACTAAAACAGACTGAGAGCCCATTTAAAGGCTCAGAAACCCTTTGCAGGTGTTATGACTTACTTAGCTGGTTAGAGTGGGACACTGAGCCTAGAATATTGCACCTTTTCACAATATTCTAGTTTACTGAGATTGTGGATTTAGGGTTTTCATGAGCTGTAAGCCATAATCCTCGCACTTATGACAAATCACGGCTTGAACTATCTTGCTTTGCATGTAATGCGTCCATCTTGTATATTAGTTTCCCCTTTTACGTTGCATTACTGAAATAAAAACTTTTGCACGATATTCTAATTTTTCGAGTATCAACTGTATTTCACATATCAGTCTCTTGCACTTTCCTACAGAGACAAAATCCACTCTCACCTCCAGTAACTTTCCCACCTTGTTTGGTTGCTGTTCCCCTTGCTGCCCTATTGTTTTTTTTTTTTTTTTTTAAACACCACCTCCTCTAGACTGTAAGCTCACCTGAGCAGGGTCCTCATCAACCTATTGTTCCTGTAACATTTTGTAATGGTCTAGTTTGTTAAATTTCCCCCTTTTATAATATTGTAAAGCACTGCGAAATAAGTTGGCACTATACAGATGCCAATAATAAGTCAGTTCTGTCACCTGTACAATACCCTGAACAGGCCTGATACTAATGGGTCACAATTGTATTGCTACTGGGCTCATGAAGTGGTCCTGAAAACAAAAGACTAAAAAGTGAAAGGTATTTTCCCCCTCTGCTTCTACATACAATAAAAATACTATTTAATAGGTCTTCGATTATCACCTTCTAACATAGTTTTGATTGTTACAGACTGCTTTGCAATTTCAACATCAACTTCAAAGATTTCGCCATCAGAGCTCTGCAATTTTATTGAAGGCATCTGTAAAATAAAATAAAATGCATCAGAAGAATATTGGATTATGTATTGACATTAAAGCAATCATTACAGGAAATGATGAACCAAACAGCCAAGAATTAGTGCAGGGATCACTTATGTTGGTACTAGGAATACTGCATCTTGAATCCTAGCCAAGTACGACAAGACTATAGCTTTCTGCAAGCTACACTCCCAACTGCTGGTCAACAGTACTGCAGTTTATATTTGAAGGTGTGTTCTTACAGCACATTCTGCGTTCATATTGTTAAAATTCTAGCAACTAGAATACGGCTGGCTATATGTCAATTAACTAAGAGTACATATTAAGTTGATTAATTAAATTTAAGATTATAACAAGTATTTTATTTTCCATTATTACTTTTGACAAGGAATGGCTATGCATTTCCAATACAGGACCGCACTCATTAGCTTAGAGAGCTCAACTACTGCATCGCACTGTTTACCTGCCAGAGAATGCAGGAATAAGGGAATGTGGTTGCATGATGCGATCCAGTAAACTATTACTGCCATTTATATAGCACCAGCATATTCCACAGCAGATTATAGTATCTCACAACAAGTAATTGATATACAGAGATAATAGATGAAGAAGGTCTTGCTCAAACAAGCTCACAACAGTTCTAAAAATGGTTTGACAAACTACACTTGGATGGCACCAAGGCACTCCAGGTACAATAACCAGTAAAGCACTACCACCCTAAGTCGCCCCACTGTTATAAAGAGTCAACAATATTTTAGAACAAGCAGGGAGTGGTGCCCGACAGACTTAAGATAAAAAGCCAAACCGTTGAAAAACTGTGACTCTTACAATTTTGTACCATAACCACTACAGTGTGTTAGAGTGGTTATGGTGCTTGCAGTGTTCATTTAAGTTCATTGCTATGGTGGAAACCAAGACAGTTCACTAAACAGTTTGTTATTAGCAAAATAACCACTACAGCTTAGTAGTCCCTTAAAATTACAGACGTAGGAAAATATAAATTATCAGTCTATGATTATTTATCTTTTGTGATTAACTGAAGAAAGTGTTTGTGTCAATAAAATCAAGACAGAGTAAAATTAATTTTCTAAACATATTGCAGAATACAATGTATTATGTACAGCTAATTATAAAATATGTTAAATGCAGAGTAATGAAAAGTATAAAAGAAAACAAATTTATTTGGGTAAGTATTACAAATTGGATTTACAGGACAGAGAAAGGCAACCTTTCAATAAAGTTGTATAGATTAGCATATAAATTATATCGTTAAGATTCGACCATTGTATCCACTACAACTTTGGAAACAAAAAAAAAATCACAGCATAAAACTTCACAAAATAAATATTGGCTATTTTGCCCAACACATTTGTAATCACTTTGACAGTGTTACCCAGCAACAAAGCTTGTGTATGACAGAGGCAGTGCGGTATGTAAAAGCACAACTCAGAGACAACACCCTCTGATGCAAGACGTAACAAATGTAAAAAGTGGTACTGTGTACCTTAGCCATTAGACTACATAGTTAATATTATTGTACATTGAATATGATATTTGCAATTCACACACTGAAATAGCTGAAAAAGAATAGAAATCGCAAAATTGATGAACATGTCATGGATTTGAAATGTGCCATTGTATGCCTATAAATAAGGGTAGTAAGCAGTCTCATAAATTAAACTCACAATGTTAAGAAAGGGTAAAGTTCAGAGGCTAGCCTTTGTTCTACAAAAAAAAAAAAAAATTATATATATATATATATATATATATATATATATATATATATATATATATATATATATATATATATATATATATATAAAAAATACTATGTGCCAAGCCAATTTTTCTAAAACACAAGCCCCCCCAAAAAAATGTTCCATAAAAGACTAAAAATATTTCAGTTTGTACTATCAATGACTGCCCGCTTTACTGTACTACATCACTGCTTTCAAGTGTCATGTTCTCACAAAGATGTTGAGGAGTGACACGTGGCATCACTAATGCCACAAGCATTTTGCACTACCAGTAAGCAAGATGCCATTTAAAAGGAACCCTACAAACATTAAAGAACTCTTTAGAGGTTAGTGTCCCAGGAGTCCCCTGCTTCCCATGATAATCTGTCAAACAGTTCAGTTTGACACAGACCTGGTTTGACAGGATCTGAAGGGCCTTCCAGTCTGCACAGATACGTTACATCGTAACTTCATATATCAGCATTAGCATACAAACAAAATTGGACATTATTCATTGGCCGACAAAAAGTGGACAGAGTAGAATTTAAGGTTTATATTATTCCAATAGAAAAAAGAAAAAATCTAACCTCTGCTTCATTTATCACATCTATGGCTAGCCCTACATTGGTGGTTCTTAATCCCTGTGTTGAGACTCAGAAAATCAGTTACCATGCAATTTCAGCAGACCACCTTTAGTTGAAAAATATGCATCATAACCCAGGCAACTGCATAAACAAATTATTTACTATAGAAGCCCTGTTTTCCTAATGAGATAGAGACAACCTGGACACCAGTCAGAGAGTAATGATGGTGTACAGATGTCTTTAGTAGAATAAACTGCCAATCCTGAGGCTAAGATGGTCAATGGGCACCATATTCTATAACATATGGAGTGTTAGTGTCATCAAGGTATCTATGGGCTGTACATCTATTTATTATAATGTTAGTGTCACGCAGTGTGTGTGTGTCTATTACGCGAGTGTCACGCAGTGTGTGTGTGTCTATTACGCGAGTGTCACGCAGTGTGTGTGTGTCTATTACGCGAGTGTCACGCAGTGTGTGTGTGTCTATTACGCGAGTGTCACGCAGTGTGTGTGTGTCTATTACGCGAGTGTCACGCAGTGTGTGTGTGTCTATTACGCGAGTGTCACGCAGTGTGTGTGTGTCTATTACGCGAGTGTCACGCAGTGTGTGTGTGTCTATTACGCGAGTGTCACGCAGTGTGTGTGTGTCTATTACGCGAGTGTCACGCAGTGTGTGTGTGTCTATTACGCGAGTGTCACGCAGTGTGTGTGTGTCTATTACGCGAGTGTCACGCAGTGTGTGTGTGTCTATTACGCGAGTGTCACGCAGTGTGTGTGTGTCTATTACGCGAGTGTCACGCAGTGTGTGTGTGTCTATTACGCGAGTGTCACGCAGTGTGTGTGTGTCTATTACGCGAGTGTCACGCAGTGTGTGTGTGTCTATTACGCGAGTGTCACGCAGTGTGTGTGTGTCTATTACGCGAGTGTCACGCAGTGTGTGTGTCTATTACGCGAGTGTCACGCAGTGTGTGTGTCTATTATGCGAGTGTCACGCAGTGTGTGTGTCTATTATGCGAGTGTCACGCAGTGTGTGTGTCTATTATGCGAGTGTCACGCAGTGTGTGTGTCTATTATGCGAGTGTCACGCAGTGTGTGTGTCTATTATGCGAGTGTCACGCAGTGTGTGTGTCTATTATGCGAGTGTCACGCAGTGTGTGTGTCTATTATGCGATTGTCACGCAGTGTGTGTGTCTATTATGCGATTGTCACGCAGTGTGTGTGTCTATTATGCGATTGTCACGCAGTGTGTGTGTCTATTATGCGATTGTCACGCAGTGTGTGTGTCTATTATGCGATTGTCACGCAGTGTGTGTGTCTATTATGCGATTGTCACGCAGTGTGTGTGTCTATTATGCGATTGTCACGCAGTGTGTGTGTCTATTATGCGATTGTCACGCAGTGTGTGTATTGTAATGTGAGTGTCATGCAGTGTGTGTATTATAATGTGAGTGTCATGCAGTGTGTGTATTATAATGTGAGTGTCATGCAGTGTGTGTATTATAATGTGAGTGTCATGCAGTGTGTGTATTATAATGTGAGTGTCATGCAGTGTGTGTATTATAATGTGAGTGTCATGCAGTGTGTGTATTATAATGGGAGTGTCATGCAGTGTTTGTATTATAATGGAAGTGTCATGCAGTGTTTTTTTATATTGTTAGTGTCATTAAGTGTGCGTTTATTATGTTAGTGTCATGCAGTGTGTGTCTATTTTTCTTATAATGTTAGTGTCATTCAGGTTTTTTTTTGTATATGGTTAGCGTCATCAAGTGTGTGTCTAGTATGTCAGTGTCAATAAGTGTATTATAATTGCATACCAGGCAGTACAGTAATCACTACCTTACACCTGGTGACCTGTGAATGCCACCCTGCGCCCCCAGGCAGGGCCTCTATCGAATGACCTGAACTAGTTACACACGGTGTATTTCTGCGACACACTATATGAAGGATCTATAAAGCTTGGACTCGGCGGCCTGGGCCCTATGGCCTCACTCGCCGTGTAATCCTTGGCCTAGCACCGAGCACGCGGTCATGTGGGTATTGGCTCGGGATGGGCGAGGGGATACACTATATCTACCATGAAGCGCTCCGTGCAGACATCGGACTCACCGTGCCGAACAGCTAACGCAAACACCTCACACACTGAAAGCTCGAGCTCCGCGAGATCAACCGGCCGACTGGCTCCTCCCACCACGGCGCAGCGTCACCTCCAGCGGCGAAATGGAGTTTATCGCAGAGTGTAAACGTCACGACGCACTGCCCAATCTGGATGTGGACGACGGTTGACAGCATCGGTTGTCGCCGAGGTGCTAATCCTATTAGATGGCGGAATGTATTTACGTCACGCTTACAGCAACCAATGAGGGTCGAGAGAGCTAGAAGGACGCGCCGTGCTTAGTAATGGTTCTCGCCTAGCAACAAGGGGTGGGAATGAGAACATGGCCTGGGCTGATAACTGAATGTGCCTTGTCATTATGACATCTAAAGGCACGCGCAGTGTTCAAACAGCAAACAAATTTATTGGATCTTTTTCTGCTACTACATTATTTTGGATTTGCTGGTCTTATTTTAGTTACACTCGGTGTTCATTTAGAATAATGTGCAGCCCCCTTGGTTTTCTTTAATAGCACAGTAAGGATTGAGGCAATTTGACATAAAGCCCACCAGGTGGAGATAAAGGATAGATAGAGAAACAATAGCTGATAGCTGCATGAGTCAAATAAGTTAGAAACACGTGCATTAAATGCTGTACTATAATGTGATAATTGTTTGTCTTGATAGGGAAAATGGTAAGACTATAAATCAGGGGTCATCAAACTCCGGCCCCCCAGATGTTGCTGAACTACAACTCCCATGATTCTTTGGCTATCTATGTAATTCAAAGAATCATGGGAGTTGTAGTTCAGCAACATCTGGGGGGGCTGAGTTTGAGGACCCCTGCTATAAAGGAATGACTCGCTTTGCGAAGACCAGATAAAAATACAGCGGTCCTCTATGTATTACACTACACCATAATATATATCTGGTATTACTACCACAAATGAAGCCTCTATCCTCAGAAGCAGCAGAACAAATTAGTCTTATTCCTCCAGCCGGGGTCGCACTGGCAAAAAAAAAATCGTCCCGACTGCTTAAAAGGAGGCGGGGCCAGACAGTAGTGTTTTGTCATTACCAATGACAAGCACGCCCCTCTCAAAGTGAGCATGTTGGTTCAATGCTCTTCCAGGGTAGCCCATTCTAGCATTGAAAAAAGGCCCTACATTTGTTCTGCGCAGTGCAAGCAAATTTATTAACATGCTTGTGCTGTTTTTAACTTGTCTCTGGTGTCTCCATAAGTAGGATACCAGTAGACAAAAGGGACAGAAAATAGTATTGTGCATGTGTTTGGAGCCTGCTTGTGGGATTGTGAGTGTGTAGAGTGAGCTGATTGTGGTTGGGTATTGTGTAAATAGGTCGGTTTTCAGTTGTGTTGTGTTTGTGGTGTAATGTGTGGCTAGAGGCTGTAGAGAGTAAGAGAGCTTGTGTATATGGGGCATAGTGTGTGTATGGAATATAGCAAGCGTGTGCATATGGGCTTTAGTGTGTGTGTACGTGATGTAGTGTGTGTAGGGGTTGAAGAGATTGCCTGTTTAGGGAATCTAGTATGAGTTCGCTTACAAGGAATCTAGTGTGTGCATATGTATAACATATTACCGGGTCTTAGAATGGCCCAGATTTAACGTAATGAATAGTCAAGGAGAAAGCCAAGGCCAAACGTAGGGAAAACAGCATAAATGGTAAGTAATAAAAAATAAAAGGTCAGTAATAAAAACTCAAACAATATAAAGTCCACTCTTGGGTATACAAGAACCATAACAGGGAAACTTGCTACTGAAAAGTCTTGACTTATAAAGCCAGGAAACCAATACCATTGGTCGGCATCACTGTAAAGAGCCTAAAGACCTGAGTTTGGCTAAATGCCAAACTCGGGAGACTCTGTTCATGCGAACCGATAGGTTCGGCACTTCGAATTGCACAGTTATGACGTGCACACAGAGCATTCAGCGTCTGACCCACCGCTGGACCAGGGAGCTCTGGAACGGGTAAGCATGACAGTACACCCCCCTCCAGTACCACCCACAGAGCAGGAGACTTGTGAAGAAAACGAGCAAGGAACCTGCGGAAGAGACGAGGAGAGTGAACGTCAAACAAGAGCGATCCTCAGGCCCATAACCCTTCCAATGGACAAGATACTGCAAGGAACCACGAGAAAACCTGAAATCAAGAAAGGATTGCATTATATATACTAGAAAAGCTACAATTTCTGGGAAATTGTGTGAAGTGTTTTTGCCTCCACCAGTGGTCTAAAACTGGAGTGGGCTGAGTAACTGGGTGGAGTGGCTTGAGTAACTGTTGTGTGGTTGGAGTGGCTGGAGTAACTGTAGAAAGGTTGGACTGGGCAGAGTAACTTTATGGAGTGGGCAGAGTAACTGTGTGGAGTGTTTTGAGTGAATAAAGATAGTAAACATTACACTAACCAATTGATTGATCAAATTTAAAAAGTGCACATTGCAAGCTTGATAGAGTGAGAAATGCATTTGAACTTTTATTTATTTATATAGCACATTTAATTGCAACGTTGTTGCCCAAAGTGCTTCACAGTTACATTAAAACATACATTTATAAAAACATTAGCAGGTGCAATATTTGTTTGCAACTCACGCTGTCCATTGACATTCATTGAAACTCCACTCTAGCCAGCTCAAATTTGTACGGCAATTTCTAACCTGCGACTGTGCGTTCATTTATAATATTTTAATATTCATACTATGCATCAGAATGTAGGCCTGTACGACTTATAGTTTTTAAAATACGACCATTTGAAAATGGTAACCGCCAAAATACTCTGACCTGTGCCAGGCTGGCTA
This sequence comes from Pelobates fuscus, assembly GCF_036172605.1. Classification (NCBI taxonomy): domain Eukaryota; kingdom Metazoa; phylum Chordata; class Amphibia; order Anura; family Pelobatidae; genus Pelobates; species Pelobates fuscus. The sequence continues at coordinate 132,452,841 of NC_086319.1, read as the reverse complement.
CACCTGCAAATGTTTTTATAAATGTATGTTTTAATGTAACTGTGAAGCACTTTGGGCAACAACGTTGCAATTAAATGTGCTATATACATAAATAATAACAGTTACTCTGCCCTCTCCGGTTGTAGACTACTGGTGGAGGCAAGAACTTTTGATATAAGATTTGTGTAGGTGGGCTTGAAAATGAGGGAGTGGTGGCAGTTTAGAAATCATGTCCCGATTTTTCAGCTTTTGCCAGCTCCCACTCTAATTTTGAACATTTCGCCATTCATTCCTATGGGGCCAATTTCGCCACAAGAACGACGATATTCCATGAACCATTCGGCGAAACGTTCCACAAAGTAATAGCAATCCAATCGGGAACAATCCGCCCGTTTCGGTATATTTCTGTCTATGTAGTGTAAAAACTGTGGGAGGAGTTAGTGTGGTAAATTTGGCTATAATAAGAATAATAACCAGAAAGCTACAATTTCTGGGGAAATTGTGTGAAGTGTTCTTGCCTCCACCAGTAGTCTACAACTGGAGTGGGCGGAGTAACTGTTATTATTTATATAGCACATTTAATTGCAACGTTGTTGCCCAAAGTGCTTCACAGTTACATTAAAACATACATTTATAAAAACATTAGCAGGTGTGCAAAAGCCCCTGTCTTTGACATCACTTGCTGCTCCAGCCTGGCACAGGTCAGAGTATTTTGGCGGTTGCCATTTTTAAATGGTCGTATTGTAAAAACTATACATCCTACAGCGAAGAGCTTTATATTGTGAGAATCACAAGACCCATGCCTACATTGTGATGCATAGTATGTCTCTGAAGCAGGCCCGGACTGGCCATCGGGCACACCGGGCAAATGCCCGGTGGGCCGCGGTGGCCATGGGCAGAGGCCGGCAGGGGAAGGTCCCAGGATCTCCCCTGCCGGTCTATGCAGGGCCGGCACTATCCGTGCGCCGGCCCCGCTGTTTTCAATGAAGGGCCGGTGAGGGATCTCCCTCACCGGCCCCCTTGGAAAGACATGCGGCTGGGGAGGGAGGTAGAGGACCCGGCGGAGCTCTATCTTGCAGCTCCGCCAGGTTCCTCTCGCGAGATCCGGTGTGTTGCCATGGCAACGACCGGATCTTGCGAGAGTGAACTCTAGCCCTCAGGCTAGGACTCACACACACATCACACTCAGCACTATCACAAAACACATCATACACAGCACTCACGCACATCATCCACAGCTCTATCACACTCAGCACTCTCACACACATCACACTCAGGACTCACACATACATCACATTCAGCACTATCACAAAACACATCACACACAGCACTCTCACACACATCACACACAGCACTCTCACACATCATCCACAGCACTATCACACTCGGCACTCTCACACACAGCACCCTCACACACATCACCCTCAGCACTCACACACATCATCCACAGCACTATCACACTCAGCACTCTCACACACATCACACTCAGGACTCACACACATCACACTCAGCACTATCACAAAACACATCATACACAGCACTCTCACACACATAATACACAGCACCCTCATACACAGCACCCTCACACACATCACACACAGCATCCATCATACACACATACTGCACCCCTCACATACACACAGAACCTCCCCAACACACTGCACCACAAACATACACAATACTTCCAAACATATATATATATATATATATATATATATACACGCACACACACACAACATTCCTGACATACACACTCTGGATACCCTATACACACACTAGATTCCTTGTAAGCAAACACATACTACACCCCTAAACACACACTCTCTACAAACACTACATCACATATACACACACACACACACACACTATAGCCTGTATGCACACACTTGCTACATCCCCTATACACACATTCTCTACAGCCCCTAGCCACATATGCATTACATTACACCACAAACACAACACGACTAAAACCGACCTTATAACACGCACACACACACAACATTCCTGACATACACACTCTGGATACCCTATACACACACTAGATTCCTTGTAAGCAAACACATACTACACCCCTAAACACACACTCTCTACAAACACTACATCACATATACACACACACACACACACACACACTATAGCCTGTATGCACACACTTGCTACATCCCCTATACACACATTCTCTACAGCCCCTAGCCACATATGCATTACATTACACCACAAACACAACACGACTAAAACCGACCTTATTACACAATACCACACCACAATCAGCTCACTCTATACACACACAATCCCACAAGCAGGCTCCAAACACAGCACAATACTCTTTCCTGGCATTTTTGTCTTCTGGTATCCATTTATAGAGACACCAGAGACAAGTTGCAAGTAACACAGTGCAAGCATGTTATTAAATTTCCTTGCACTGTGCAGAACAAATACAGGGCTTTTTTCTCATGCTAGAGCTCTTTAGCAGAGCTCTGCGCATGGTCTGCCCTGGCCTGCACTTTGAGAAGGGGGCGTGTTTGTCGTCAGTGACCCGCCCCTTCTTAGTGGGCCGCTGTGATAAAAAAATGCCCGGGCCGAATTTTTATCCCAGTCCGGCCCTGCTCTGAAGTATTAAAAATGAAAGCACAGTCGCAGTTTAGAAATTGCCCTTCAAGTTTGAGCTAGCTAGAGTGGAGTCTCAATGAATGTCAATGTACGGCGTGAGTTGCAAACAAATGGTCATATTGTGAAAACTATCAGGACTATGGCTTAGCCATGGACATTTTTAGTGGCAGCAGGGTTAGCTGAACGTTTTGATATAAGATTTGTGTAGGTGGGCTTGAAAATGAGGGAGTGGTGGCAGTTTAGAAATCATGTCCTGATTTTTCAGCTTTTGCCAGCTCCCACTCTAGTTTTGAACATTTTGCCATTCATTCCTATAGACCAATTTTGCCACAAGAACGACGATATTCCGTGAACCATTCGGCGAAACGTTCCACAAAGTAATAGCAATCCAATCGGGAACAATCCGCACATTTCGGTATATTACTGTCTATGTAGTGTAAAAACTGTGGGAGGAGTTAGTGTGGTAAATTTGGCTATAATAAGAATAATAACTAGAAAAGCTACAATTTCTGGGGAAATTGTGTGAAGTGTTCTTGCCTCCACCAGTAGTCTACAACTGGAGTGGGCGGAGTAACTGTTATTATTTATCTATATAGCACATTTAATTGCAATTTTGTTGCCCAAAGTGCTTCACAGTTACATTAACCCCTTAAGACCGGAGGGCGTACAATTTTATCACATGACAGGAGGCTTCGTATTTTGCATAATCTTTCTTTACTAACTCCATAGCAGCAAAGAAAAGAGTGACAAAACTTAGAACCAATCACAGTGTAGTATAGGGTATAAGAGGTGTGGCATATGACATAATTTCCTCTTTCTTTGCTGCTCCATCACAAGCTAAGTAAAAATTTTGGCTTTTTAATATTCAGCTTATATATTTCAATATTCTCATTTATTTCTATAACTGTGACTTTGTATACTTACACTGGTACTTCTCTTTCCCCTATCTGTATACCCCTGGGCCTTTTTCACGGCTCCCCAACCGTCTGTACTCCCTCTCCATTCCTCTCTGTCTTCTGTCACGTATGACACGGGTTTTCTGTGCGCTCGCGCACAACCGTTTCGTTTTTTTTCTACCGAACGCTTTTCGTTCGGTAGTTTGTCGCGATCGCCTTTTGGGCACGAATGCCTGTGGTAGTTTTCTGTGCGACCGCACATAGACTATTCGGTTTTTCTACCGAACGCTTTTCGTTCGTCAGTTTGTCGCAATCACCTTTTTAGGCGTTCGCGACCATTTTTACTATACGCACGAACGGCAGGCGTCTAGTTTTGCCGCCCAAACTGGGGGAGGTACTATCCTCCCCATACTAACGGCTGTCAGTCCGGCGCCCATCTTAAAGAGATAAACACTGTCAGTTATCTGCTCCAGCTATTCCACTGCAAGCAACTGGAAACCCTTCTTTCATCCTGCCTTTTCACTGAGTGGGACCAAGTCAGGTTAGTGCCTTGCACTTGGGGTTGGTTTTAGCCAGTTGGTCTGTACCTTATTCTGGCCGGGGTGAGCCCCCATTTTGTGCTGCTAAGCGGACCTGTTCATGCAGAATTCCGATTACCTGGGTGAGCCCCAGTGACACAGCCCTCCTCATCCTACTGCGACCTACCGGTTTCTAGTCTCAGGTTAATCATTCCTGATACCATACCACCCCTGGTCCCCAGGCCTCTCCACTAATTGTGCCTAAGTGACCTCACGCAATTTATCGGGTGAGCCCCGAATACCTATTCCAGATCATGGAGGAATCACAAACCTCCTTTGACCTCCAGGCCATGATAACAGCAGCTGTGGCTGCAGCGATGGAAAAGGCCGCTTCTAAGTCGCTCCCGACAGATTTTGACGCCCCTAAAACCATCTCTAAGCGGGTTCACTATAGAGCGGACTCCGGAGACTCCGACTCCTCCAGAGAGCGCTCCCATCGGCCTAAACGCCATTGGAAGGGCGAAGCCACTGCGCCATGCAAATCTAAAGGAAAAGCCCCTGCTAAGCACAGAAAAGCCACCCACAACCTCACACAGGTTTCCTCAGGTGAGGAAGAAGCAGAACCCACACATGCACTAGCTGTGCTGGATGAATGGCAGGCGGCGGTCTCCGACCAGGAGGATTCCGACAGGGACTCCACGGCCAACTCTGACCCTTACTTCATAAGGGAGCAGAGTCTGGGTGAGCCCAAGGACTCCATGGCTACATCCATGGATAACCCACAGGAAGGTACAGAGATTTTCCTTGACAATTCGGGCCTCCAAATGTTTGACCCAAGAAATATCCGTCATCCCTGTTCGGAAGAATGGTCACCACCCGAGCATTTGGCAAGGTTTATGCACTTCTGGCTCAGGAAATCTCTGGACAAAGAAGTAAGGAAACGGATGAGATCCGAATGCCCTCGGCCTATTGAATAGAGTTCGACTCGACCCCGCTCCAGCAGGCCCCTCCACATCCGATCCAGACTACACGGGCAGACGCCCGCCTAATAGATGCGGAGCTATGAGAACTGCACTCCAAGGGTGCCATCCAACCAGCTCCGGACTCCACCGGTTTCTACAGCAATATCTTCCTGGTCAGGAAGAAAACCAGCGAATTTCGCCCCGTTATCAATCTCAGGGAGCTAAATTCTCACGTGGTATACCGACATTTCAAAATGGAAGGTATCCACCTTCTCCGGGACTTACTTTGACGCGACGACTGGTTCACTCGTCTGGACCTCAAAGACGCGTACCTTACCATCCCGGTACACAGAAGCAGCCGTCCCTACCTCAGTTTCTTCCTGCACGGGACTCCCTGGCAATTCACCTGCCTCCCGTTTGGCCTCAGTTCAGCCTCGTGGTGCTTCACCAAGATTATAAAGTCAGTAGTTGCGAAACTCAGAGCTCAAGGCATAAGATGCATCATCTACCTCGACGACATCCTGAACTTCGACGAGGATGCAGGGACTCTGCGGAGACACACAAATCACACAGTACACCTTTTGGAGTCTCTAGGTTTCGTCGTCAATCGTCCCAAGTCCGCAATGATCCCGGCTTAATCAGTTCAATTCCTCGGATTCGTAATAGACTCCACATCATGCACTCTTCACCACCCGGCTACCAAAATTACGGCCATCCGCAGGGAGATCCGGAAAGTCCTTCGTCGGACAACCATACCCCTATGATTACTGGCGCAGATCGTAGGCCTTCTCTCCGCATCCATACAGGCCATTTTCCCCGGACCTCTGCACTACAGAGCCATGCAGCGCCTCAAGGCAAGATTCCTTTGAGGACAACCTACATAGACCAACCGGTTCCAATGTCGGCCGAAGTTCGGGAGGAGCTACACTGGTGGCTGAACTGCATGCAGGCTTGGAATGGCAGGGCCATATTCGGCAACCAGCCAGACTTCCTGCTGGAATCGGATGCCAGTCGTTCAGGCTGGGGAGCAACGGACGGAACCACCTCCACAGGAGGAGTGTGGACTTCCGAAGAGCTCTCGATGCACATCAATTGCCTGGAACTCTTGGCCAGATCATTCGCCATTCGCAGCCTGGCAAAGGAGCGATCCAACTGCTGCATCCTACTCCGCATGGACAACGTCTCAGCGGTAAGATACATCAACCGCCTTGGAGGCACTCGTTCTCAAGCACTGGTGGATCTCACGAAAGAGATCTTCGATTACTGCCTACCACGCAACATCACCTTGGAGCACTTACCAGGAGACTCCAACACGACGGCGGATTGGTATTCATGCCACTGGCGGGACGCCAGCGATTGGCAACTAGACCCTCATATTTTCAGAGGGGACCTCTCTCCATAGATCTATTTGCGTCCCGCAACAATCGACAGAGGTTTTCTTCAGCTGGCTCCCAGACCCGGAGAGCCTCGCAACGGATGCTTTCCTACAGCAATGGCCACGAGATGGTGCTTATGCATTCCCACCTTTTGCAATGATAACGAGGGTCCTTCACCGGATCCGCCTACAGAGAGTGAGAATAATTCTCATCCCGCCTCTCTGGCAGAGCCAGCCATGGTTCCCGGACCTTCTGGAACTTTCAATCAGGGATCCGCTCCTCCTACCAGATGCCCCAACCATCCTCAGGAACCCGTTGGGTCTACCTCACCCACTAGTCGTGCAGGAACGCCTGCCCCTTGTGGCCTGGACTCTTTCCGGGGCTCCTGGAGAACCAAGGACTTATCGCAGGAAACTAAGGACCTCCTATGGGACTCATGGGCACCAGGATCAAGGAGGTGCTACTTATCAGCATGGCACTCCTGGACAAGTTGGTGTGTGGGACGGGACCTCAATCGCTTTACTGCACCTACTCACTTCATCATGAATTTCCTGACCTCACTTTTCACTGCCGGAAAGTCATACCGGTCCATCAACGTGGTACGGTCAGCCATCTCAGCGGCCCATACTCCGACCCAGGGGACACCTGTTGGTAAGGACCCGCTCATCTGCAGACTTCTACGCGGCATGCGCCTGCGGCGACCCCCGGAGCCCAAATACTCTAGACTTTGGGACGCTGGCGTGGTCCTACAATTCTTACGAAATTGGCCTCCTAACCAGGATTTGTCACTTTGCCAACTTACCGCAAAATTCACCTTCCTGCTCTGTCTGGTTTCTTTTCGATGGGTATCGGACGTACGCGCCTTCGACGCTGACACGTTTACCTTCTGCCCGGCGGGTGTTACCTTTCGGGTCTCATGTCGCACTAAGTCCAACTCTCACTCGGTCTTCTACCCTTTCTTCCCTTCTGACCCTCAACTCTGTGTGGTCTCTACTCTCCGTCAATACGTGGAAGCCACCGCGACGTTGCGGCAATCTTCCACTCGTCAACTTCTCATCTCTTACGTCTGCCCTTACGGTCCAGTTTCGGTTACTACGCTGGCCAGATGGATTACATGGCTAATATCCCTTGCCGGTATTGACCAAACTTTTGGAGCACATTCCATACGTGGGGCAGCGGCCTCTTCCGCTTATGCGGCAGGCGCTTCCCTTTCGGACATCTTACGAGCGGCAGACTTGACCAGAGAATCCACCTTTAGGACATTCTACTTTCGTCCTCTTGATAATCCGAAGCCTCCTGTCATGTGATAAAATTGAAGATTATGCTAGCTTTAGTGTACAGATAATCTTCACTTTAATAATGACAGGAGGCGAGTATTTTCCCTCCCTGCTCTCTTTCGTTCTTCCCTCCCTATTAATTTCATATCTATCTATGGCATTTTGTTTTCTCATATTATTGTATAAATACTTAACTTGGTAGCACTTGTTTTAATGCCTTATTTACGTTCATTTGAAGATTTATATATATACTCCATATGGGTGGGATATTTATTTAACACCGTTAGTCGGGAGGATGTTTAGTTATTTTTATTATTATGCTAGATGATATTAAGTTAAATTAAGGGATAAACATTCATTGTTTTTACACAATCATTTCTGGAATCTAATACACTTTATACTCTCGTTTCAGCTTAAACAGAAACCACAGGGAATCATTAAGGTCTCCATGCAAGGTGTCGTCATCATCACATCATGGAACCTTATCATCAAGTCTTGGGAGATCATCGTTTGAAAGCAGGATGCCTTCGTCTGCATTCTACCTGTTCCTGTTCAATTTATTCAGATTAGTTTTCCATTATCTTGTTCTATGGAACTTTTTTTTTTCCAAATTCTGTTATTTTTCTGCATTTATGACCTTGTGATGTCGCAATTTTAAAGAGGAAATGATGTCATATGTCACACCTCTTATACCCTATACTACACTGTGATTGGTTCTAAGTTTTATCACTCTTTTCTTTGCTGCTGTGGAGGTAGTAAAGAAAGATTATGCAAAATACTCGCCTCCTGTCATTATTAAAATTAAGATTATCTGTACACTAAAGCTAGCATAATCTTCAATTACGCCTTATTTTGAGCGGCTCTAAACGCCGCCGGGCGTAATTGTACGCCTTCTGTTTTTTTCTTACTTACCCCGGTCGCCGGCGATCCCACACCGGCGAACGCGGTTGGGGGACTCCCAGGGAGCCCCCCGCGGCACGTCCTTCCTCCTGGGGGGCTTCCCGGCCATGTGAGAGTAAGGTCCTTGCGAGGACCTCACAATCACATGGCTGGGTTAGCTGGCTCAGGCATTGCCAGCAGGGTGACTGCCTGTAATGACAGGAAGTCCCTCTGCTGGCTGGAAATAAAATAAAAAGAATTAAAATAAGTGTAAAAAAAATGTATATACTTAGATCACATATATATTGGAAGGCATGGCCTGAAGTTGTGGGAGGGGCTATAGACCTACAAAAGGGACTCCCTCCTTTCCCTACTTACCTTTGTGGGTCAGACGAATAACACTTCCAGGTCATACAAGACGCCATTTTGATTTCACCTTTGCTCCATGAGGTCTCATACTCCAAGCTGTGTCCATGAATCCTGCTGCAGGGCTTTCCGTTAATCCAGTGGCTTTCTTTCCGGTCAGCATCACATTTGGTGCCTCAGGGACTCTCAAACCGTAAGTTGACCCACCTATCGCGCAAGGATTAGTTCCCACGGTGTTCAGCACAGCATGGGTCCTCACTTAACGGTTTCCTTTCGTTTTGCACGGTTATTTCATTACCTAATACTCACCTAGCTGTTCATGTAAAATCTGTTGTTTAAAATCTGTTGGGTTAAAATCATCTGTGCGGTTAAAACTACAAACGAAATAAAAATTTTCGCCTACACACTGTCCCCTACTGGTCTTTGGGTGTACTACAGGCTTCTGAGACATTATCGCATTTCATGTACAAACCAACGAACCACTGCATTTTCGCCCACATACTGACCCCTACTGGTCATTCTGTATACTACAGGCTTCTCAGACATTATTGCATTTCATGTACAAACCAACGAACCACTGCATTTTTGCCTACACACTGACCCCTAACGGTCATTCAGTATACTACAGGCTTCTCAGACATTATTGCATTTCATGTACAAACCAATGAACCTCTGGATTTTCACCTACACACTGACCCCTACCGGTCATTCAGTGTACTACAGGATTTTCAGATATTATTGCATTTCATGTACAAACCAACGAACCACGGCATTTGCGCCTACACACTGACCCCTACCGGTCATTCGGTGTACTACAGGCTTCTCAGACATTATTGCATTTCATGTACAAACCAACGAACCACTGCATTTGCGCCTACACACTGACCCCTACCGGTCATTCGGTGTACTACAGGCTTCTCAGACATTATTGCATTTCATGTACAAACCAACAAACTACTGCATTTTCGCCTACACACTGACCCCTATCAGTCATTCGATGCACTACAGGCTTCTTAGACGTTTTTGCACTTTCATGTACAAACCAATAAACCACTACATTTTTACCTACACACTGACCCTACCGGTCATTCGGTGTACTACAGGCTTCTCAGACATTATTGCATTTCATGTAGAAACCAACGAACCACTGCATTTTCACCTACATGCTGACCCCTACTGGTCAATCGGTATACTACAGGCTTCTCAGACTTTATTTCACTTCATAAGCAAACAAACTAACTACAGCATTTTCACTTTTATACTGACTCCTACGGAATATTTGCATGGTTGCACGCTTAAAGTCCTTCCAATTACGTACTTTCACACATTAGATTATTCAGCAGCCAGTCATGGTTCACTACACTCATGTTTCCGGGTACAGTTGTATTCCATATCACAGATGATATAACACTCCCGACAAGTTAATTTCCTTCAAACAGGGGCATTTACAAGCATACAATAAACATTGGGATGGAGCACCTTGCTCTATTAAACGTGCATAACACACATATGGGTATACGCTTTTAAATGTCTATATTCAATTTTCATACATTGTTTTACCCATCCGGGATACAGGTATTTATAACCCTTACGACCAGTAAGGGTATCTAATCATACTACCAGGTATATACACCTGCTTATGTGGTATTTACATACATTTTCTGTTTTCCCCTGGATACATCCTTAGCGTACTGGCAATTAGGAACTATAGGTTTCCAATAGGTATTCTCCTTTCTTGGCATCTACGCCTGTCGTATAGTGGTCCCGCGAGGCCAACACCCCGCCTCAACGCTCGGAGGCAAACACCCATCGGGCCACTCGTGAGCTAGCCGCCTCGCATGGTATATAGAGAGGGCCTCACCTGTCACTCCCCTCCCCTTTTTCTGGTTAGTCACCGAGAGGCCAACATCCTGCCATTACGTTGGTGGCCACAAAATTCCCTCGCGCCATTGCATAGATAGAGCCTCTCAAGCCACTTGGCAACTAGCAGGGCCTCACCTGTCACAAAACAAAGGATTAATTGTTTCGCCATGCGGCTTTAGCTAGCAAGCCAGTACTAGCACACTGTGGGTTCATATAATGGCTATCTTCATCTTTCACTTGGAGAGGATGTTGCGAGTCCCACACGACAATTTTGTCCCAACACAGCGGACGATCACGTTTCAGGCTCCAAGCTCTAGCACCTCAGAACTACCAGAGACAAATTGGGTCATCTCATTCTCTTTGGCAAATCCCAGATTTGCAACAATGTCCATGTTGGCACAAGTAGTTTCAGTGCATGCAGACTGTGGCAGCTATGTTCCCAATACGTCAGGGCACATGAAACCATGTGTCCCAATAAATGTACCCTGAACATTACTTCATGTCTGTAAACATTATGCATTTCCAGTACTTTCTAACTCCTCACCCTTCCAGACATTTAGTTGATTTCCTAATCTCTGATTTTAAAGGCCTTCCGGACAGGTATTGCCATATACTTTTGGGGAAATCTAGAATGCCCTAACTTGCAGTCATCACAACAGCTGGCATTACACTCATGGCCCAAGAATGTCAGAAAGATTTCTATCTGGGCCTCTCCGATCTACACCATTTACCGCGTGGCGCAATCCCATCGGGATTGTCACGGGGAATCTTCCCTCACACTGTAACTGATCATAGACTTATCTGCACCTCACGCCTCGGCTACCCCAAGTCTCAACTCCCTCATACCCTTCTGAGGAGTCTTCATTACAGTATGCCACCATTGTTCATACCATTACAGCTATCACTCAAGCAGCGGGGGAAGCCTGGTTAAGTAAAACTGACATCAGTACGCATTTCAGACTGCCATCATCCACCCTACACTGGCACTTACAGGGCATTTATGGGCAGCAGTCATATATTCTTCTCCTGCTTAACTTTCGGGTCAAGAGCAGCCACAATCTTAAATATATTCATAGAACTATTTGCGGGTTGTGGTTAAACATATCCAGATGCCCCACAGTCATACACTCCAGAGATGATTTCTTGTTGTTCAAAGGGAACGCCTTTCCCTCTAGAAGCTTCAAGGAAGCCATTTGTATGTCTGAACACTTGGGGTTCCCAGTATTCCCTAAGGTCACAGAAGACCCAGACACTATCGTTACATTCCTGGGCATACAACTTGACTTGGCATCCTTGCCAACAAGTTACCACGTGAGAAATAGGAACAGTCGCAACAACACCAATTACCAACTCCTGCTTGGCACTCGCAACCGCATGGAACTACAATCCCTGCCAGGTTCCTTAAAATTTGCCATGCGCATCATACCGCAGGCTGCGCTTTCATCTCAGACCACTTTGCTTTTTCCACACTCCCGCATGATGATCAGGGGCTGTCCCTAGACAACCAAGCCACGGCAGACCTAACCACACGTAATGGTAAACTACTGTGGCAGCTGACATGACAGCCGCTATGGCAGGGGGTCATTTATGGTCAAAGTCATGGATAACATGAACCTCGCCAACATAACCGGGCTCTGACTAAACTGGCCTTGTCCACCAGCACTCAACACGCTTGTTACAGGGTTTCCACTTATACAATACGTTTCATGTCGGACCATGACTTAGATAGCTGGTTTGAGGTTTCACCATTTATGGCATTCACTTCTTTTTGCCACCTTAAGTTAAAAATTCTCGCACAACATGGTTAAACTTTATCTCACGGACATTCAACACTATACGTATTTTACTTCCCAAAACACAGGGAAGTTCATGCACTATATAGCCAAGATATCCCCGCACACGTTAAAGACACGGGGCCGCTCGGAATCATAGGCTTATGCGACTTACATACCACAGCCGATTCAGGAATTAGGAAGCTTTAATTAAAATGTCTACCTGATGGTTAACAAATGCACTATGATCCTGTATAATGTTTTGCATTAATATTTCTCTTTTTGCCCACTTTTTACCGGCGGTAGCGGTATTGACATATACCTCAAGCGTAGTTTCAAAGGCATAGGTGAGTCACGTAATAAGGGGACACAGTCTAAGCGCAATCATTGGCTAGTAAACATTCAGGTGTACATGATCATCAATAACCGCTGACAACAGAGCGTGTCCTGTTTCGTGCAATAAAGGGGAGTGGCGGGGCTCCTCGAGCCCATGGGGCATACAGAGACCTTCTCCCAATTGTGGGTTGTGCCAAGCATGAAAGGTAACAAGAATAGAGTGTAATTTACATTTAGTTTCAGGAACATGAGGGGTTAACGTAGGTGAACTGTGTGAGGATATATAGCCCAAAACAGTGAAATCAGGTGGGAACCACATGTGGGGTTTCTCAGTCTGACCATAGTGTTAGTTGAGATTCCATTTTATGTGGCCGTCAGTGACTGTGGATACCGGTGAGCGGCCTAGAGCATGTCATGTAGAGGAAAGGTGGGGTACCCAGACCCAAAAAAGATGTTTCGCTACTCCTGGTCATGTAGTGGCTGTGGGTCGGTCTGGTAAGTGCAGGTAGGGATTGTCAGGATCTACAGTCTAGGGATCCAAGTCATGCAGGGTCCGTATTGTCGGGCTGTCGTCGGGGTTGGGTCCGGTACGGTTAAGAACGGGAGGGGTCAACGACCCTGTATCCGAGGTCGAGATATGGGTGTCAGATAGTCAAAGCGGGGCAGAGCCTGGGTGACGGTTAGCCTATGCCTCATTGCAGGTAAGCAGGGAGGGTAGGAGAGGAGAGAGGGATGGGGGCGAGGGGAGGGGGGAGGAGGATCCACGGTTCCCGGCCCCGTCCATCATAAGGTACCACAGCCATGGCATCCAGGTGTGGTCACATTTCTCCAATCTGCCCTGTAGGGCTGCCGTGAGTGATTCCATGTGGTGTATCTGTTCAACCCTGTCTAGCCACCGCTGGAAGGTGGGCGCGCCCTTTTGTCTCCACTTGGTTGGTATTAGCGCTATGGCTGCGGTCAGTAGGTGTCTAAGCAAGGATTTTTTGTAGGCAGAGATAGACATGTCAGTATGGTGTAGGAGCATAGTGAGGGGGTGGAAGGGGAGGGTGACATCCGTTATGAGACGGATAGCTTCTCTGATCTGTGTCCAGTAGGGGACAATATCAGGACATGTCCACCAGATGTGGAGGAAGCATCCGTCTAGCCCTCCGCATCTCCAGCATTCATTAGGGATCCCAGGATCTATGCGGTGTACAATATCAGGGGTCCTGTACCAGCGCGTGAGAATCTTATAGCCTGTCTCCTGAACTTTGGAGCTGATGGAGTTTTTGTGCGTCAGTATAAAGATCTTGTCCCATTCCTGAGCTGTGAGAGTAGTCCCAGTCTCCTCTTCCCACTTTGTTACATATCTGGGGTGTGTCTGGTGTTCGCTGTTTAAAAGTGTCGCATATAGTAGTGAGATTCCCTTGTCCGGGTGGGTTCGAGAGATGCATAGGGATTCAAACTGCGTGGGGGTTCTGTGTAGGCACTGTTTGAAAAGGTCTTATAGTAAGCCCTTATTTGAGCATAGTGGAAGTGATCCAGACCGGTGGGTACCCTATCACCCATGATGTCCGCGAGGGGTCTAAGTTGCTGTCCCTGCAGGAGCTGTCGGAAGCTAAGCCAGTCGGGGTCGGGGAATGAGCGCAGGTCTGCTGGCGTGAGACCTCCTCCCACTCCCGGATTGTGTGTAATGGGTGTGAGGGGGCTGTCAGTAGAGGTGAGTTGACGTGTATACCTCAATGAACACCAAACCCGTAGTGTAGCATCAATCAAGGGATTGCCTGTTTGTAATGACGAAAGCGTGAGGGAGCTGAGCCATAGGCGGGATTGGAGCGTTCCCCTTGCTTGCCCATGTTCCATGGGGACCCACAGTTTAGCCGTGGGGTGGGCATGCCAGTCTATCACTCTGAGTAGGTGCGTCGCGTGATAGTACCCTTGAGGGGATGGGAGGCCCGCGCCCCCCTTGCTTTTGGGGCGCTCTAGTAGCGCCCTGCTGACTCTGCTCGCCCTCCCGTTCCATACGAACTGCCGTATGGCTGTATTCAGAGATTGGAAGTATGCTCTGGGGATAGTTATAGGGACAGCCTGGAACAGATACAGGAGACGCGGCAGCACGTTCATTTTCACCACATTGATGCGGCCGAACCAGGAAACGTAGAGGTTCCTCCAACGTTGGAGGTCTGACTGTACTGCCGCGAGTATGGGTAGAAAGTTTAGATGATATAGGAGTGTCAAGTCATTGGGCAACCAGACGCCGAGATATTTAAGTTTGGAGTCACACCAGGAGAAGTGGAATTGCGATTTTAGGTGCGCGACCCTCTCTGCCGTGAGAGATATCGGCAAGGCTTCCGACTTGCTCAAGTTAAGTTTCAGGTTGGATATGCCGCCGAAGGTCCTAAAGGCTCGGAGTAGGTTGGGAAAAGAGACTGTGGGGTTATCCAGAAAAAATAACATATCGTCCGCATAGGCGGCCACTTTGTGTTCTATGTTGTGGAGTCTATACCCGCTAATTCCCCCATCCCGTCTGACCGCCTCTAGGGTTCTAGAGTGAGGGCAAACAGGAGGGGGGATAGAGGGCACCCCTGTCTGGTTCCGTTCCGGATGGCAAAGGGAGCGGACAGAGCGCCGTTAACCCGAATGCGGGACGTAGGGTTCTTATATAGGGAAAGGATCCATGAGCGGATATGAGGGCCAAATTGCATGTGGCGAAGGGTGGCTTCAAGGTACGTCCAGTCTACCCGGTTGAACGCCTTCTCCGCATCTGTGGAGACCAGGATTAGGTTCCTCTTCATCGACTGGGCAGAGTGGATCATGTGTAAGGCTCGTATGGTGTTATCACGCGCCTCACGCCCCGGAAGGAATCCCACCTGGTCCGGGTGGACAAGGGTGGGGAGCACATGGGAGAGCCTCGTGGCTATGGCTTTGGCGAAAAGCTTGAGGTCGGCGTTGAGGAGAGAGATCGGTCTGTAGCTCCCGCATTCCGCGGGGTCTTTTCCTTCCTTCGGTATGACCGTTACGGTGGCGCGTAGGGTATCTGTTGGGAACCGACCTTCTTCCAGTAAAGAGTTGAAACCTTGCACTAGGCATGGGAGCAGTATGTCCCTAAACCTGCGTAGGTACGAGACGGGTAGTCCGTCCGGGCCAGGAGCCCTATGGGTTTTGGAACTTTTGAGTGCATTAGCTAGTTCCTCTACCGTAAGCGGTTGTTCCAACTCCTCCGCCAGGCCTTCCGGGAGCGTGCGGCCTATGTGTTCCGTGAGGAAATCATCTATTTTGCGCAGGTGTTGGTGCGCGTCAGTACTCCAGTCGGTGTTATCGAAGTTGTAGAGCTCTTCGTAAAAGAGCCTGAAAGTCTGCAGGATGTCTGTCGGGTTCCTTTTCATCGTCCCGTCTCGTCCCTTGATTTGGTGTATGTGATGCAGTCTCTGTCTCTGTTTCAATGTGCGTGCCAGTGTCCTACCGCATTTGTCAGAGAACTCATAAAAGTGTCTGTTAGACTTGCGAATGGTGTGTAATAGGTTCTGGGATAGGAGGTCCTTGAGCTGTCTACGTGTGTCCGTGAGGTGTCGACAGAGGTCGTATGTTTGGTCAGTTTTATGTCGCGTCTCAAGGGTGGAAATCTCACGTATCAGAGCTTGCATCTTGGCGGTGTGTTCCCTCTTCTGTTGGGTGCATAGCCTGATCAAATGTCCCCGTATTACACATTTATGTGCCTCCCATATAGTGAGGGGGGCGACGTCTGGTGTGGTATTGTCCTCAAAGTATTGGGTCAGTGTTTGGGCTACGTGTGTGGTAATAACATTGTCCGTTAGAATATTTTCATTAAGTCTCCAGTGGCGTTCACTGGGTTTAAAGAGCGGAGATGTGATTGTAACCTGGACCGGTGCGTGGTCTGAGTCGTGTTGTATACCAATGGAGGCATCTATCAGGAAGGGGAGGTATTCCTGCGCAAGGAAGATATAGTCTATCCTGCTGTATCTGGTGTGGGCTGCTGAGTAGCACGTGTAATCCCTGTGTTCGGGGTGCGCCACCCTCCAGCAGTCAATCAGGCCCGATCTAGCTAAGGATTGTTTGGCCTGGCGTATACAGTGTGGGGGGATGGTGCTGGTGCCCGCGGATGAGTCCATCCGCGGGTCCAGAGGAATGTTGAGATCGCCCGCCAGGATCAGTGTTCCTTCACGGAATCTCTCTAATAATGCAAGGGTTTTTGTTAAGAACCGGTGCTGTCCCTTGTTTGGGCAGTACACCATGGCGAAAGTGTACTTATGGTCGGCGATTTCGCCTTTGACAAATATGTACCTGCCCAGAGGGTCTGCCTGCGAGGTGGAGCTGACAAAGGGGGTACTGTGGGAAAAGATAATGGCGACCCCCGCTCGTTTGGCTTCGGGGTGTTTGGCGTAGTAGCCTAGGGGGAATCATTTATCGCTAATCAGGGGGGCATCTTTACCTTGTAAATGTGTTTCTTGAATGAATGCCATGGAGGTCCTTTGTGCCCAGAGGGAGCGTAGTAAGTGTCTCCTCTTTTCGGGAGAGTTAAGGCCTCGAACATTATGCGTCCTTAGGAGTAAAGGCGAGGGCAGATAGCTCGATGCCATGGTTGAGTTCAGGCACGGAACACGTGGGGGGGAGGGGGGCAGAAGAAGGAAAGGCGATGGGGGGGGGGGGTAGAGAGGGGTTGAGTCAGGGGTTATAGGCAACCGTGGCCCTAGGTCAGGTAAGGGTGACCTAATATACAGGTGGGTCCGTTGCTGGGGGACTAGGAAGTCACGTGTGTGTGGTCCATCAGGTGGTACCGGGTGTCCCGCTCCCCCGGACCACATAGGGGCGGACAACATCAATCAGGGGTAATGTGAGTCAGTACGAAAAGAATGAGCAGTATGTGTGAAGTCAACGGTCATATCGAGGGGCTACGGAAGCATCAGACGTTGGGCGTTCCGTGCAGGCTGGCGTATGGCGGAACAGGGGACTAAGCTGTGGTACAGCGGGGGTTGAAGCCGAGGGGGGGACTCAGTCGCGTCAGGCTTGTTTCCATGGGGGGGGGGGTGCGTCTCCTGGGCGTCCCAAGTATGGTGGGGAGGGCGGGGTGCCAGTAATGGTCTCAGTGTCCGGGCCACGGGGTGACTCCAGTTGGTCGGGACAGCACGGGGGGGGGGGGGGGAAGTGCCCGGGGAAGAGAAATTGCACACATTTTGATGGAGGGAGAACAATTTTGCAGGTAACATACAGTACAGGCAACATTACTCAGATTTAACAGCGAGTGAACCTTGGCCAAGTTCCCCCCAAACTCACAGTTCCCCATGTCCTAGCCACCGGGCAAAGGGAGGTCCGCCGGTATCCTTGGCCATTGAAAACTGCGGCAGCCTGGGGACGCAACAGGTATAACGGCTATCCTGGGATCACAATGTGTCTGATAGGGCGTGGGTGGTGCAGTTTGCGCGTTATCTTATATGCATCGCTCCGAGCAACGTGTAACACCCAGGCCAATTCGAGACTCCCCGCAGGTCCCCCACCCCCCCAACTAAGGAGCGGGCGGACGCTCCTTCTCCAGCAAGGGGACATGCCAGGTCCGGGAAAATGGCTACATCAGTAAAGTGGCATGTACGGTGGTTATACAGGCTAAGACATGCATACAGTAGGTTGTGAGGGGAGCGAGTTTACTAGTATCTCACATAGCGGGCTACAATACAGTTGACATGCAATATAACACTTATAACCAGAATCTCCCGATCCCCCCCTTCACCCAGCACCCAACCCCAACCTGATACTGGACCCCCCCAAATCTAGCCGTTGAAATAGCAAACGGTTCCAGGGAGTTCTGTAAACTTATGGGGAGTCTCGCCATTCGGCGTGGGCAGTCGGGCGGTTCTGGGCCGGACCCTGGTTAGCGTACCGAACCTCGACCCTGGTGGAGTCGGATGTCAGAAGGGGACAGTGTGCCTCAGTCTCCTGGTCGGGAAAAGGTCCGCTGGTGGGCAGTCCCGGTCTAATATAGTAAGGGCCTACACCCATTCCCCACCCCAAAGCCATAAACGGTGTGGGAAATAGAGTCCCCCCCCAATGCCCGGAGTGTCCCCAAAATGTCGGCCCCGGGTCCCCATGGCCTGCGTGGAGAGAGTAATAACTATGCACCCCTCATGAGGTTTAATGTGTGTACTTAGCTGTCGTCGAGGCTTTCAGGTAGGTACATCATCATACGGGAGCAGTTCTGGAGGGCCAGGTGACACCGGGGCCGGGATCAGGACGGGTTCAATTATTCTTCGGGCCCATTAGGGCCTCCCCAGCGGATAGGCTGCGTGTCACTACGTGCCCGGTTGCGGAGCGGCTCTGGAACCTCAGGGTGGTCCGGGCGTGGTGGAGGTTGGTCCAGTATCCAATTGCGGATGGTAACAGGCGGCAGGTCCATCGATCTCAGGAAGCTGGGTACGTCGTTGGGCCACCTCAGGGAGCACCACGTGTTCCCCCGCTTAGCCTGGAGGCTGAAGGGGAAGCCCCATTTGTAGGGTATGCGTTTCTCCTGGAGGATGTGCGTGAGTGGCCGCAGCGCCCTCCTTGCGTCCAGGGTGAGGGTAGACAGGTCCTGGTAGAGCGAAACAGCGGCATCTTGGAATGTGATAGTCTGAGCACGTGCTGCCCTCATGATGGCGTCTTTAAGCTGGAAGGACAGTAGGCAGCAAATGACGTCTCGCGGGAGGCCATCTCTTCTGGGGGGACAAAGGGCCCTATGGGCTCGTTCTATCTGGTAATCTTCTGGGGCATCTTCACCCAGGATGTGGGTAAAAAGCTGTGTAAGAGCCGTGCCCAGGTTTTCATGCTCAGTCTCCGGCAGGCCTCTGATTGTTATCGTTACGCCGCCCCCTGTTGTCCAGGTCCTCCACCTGTCTGCGGAGCTCGAGCAGAACCGAGCCCTGTCTAGCAGTGGCGTGGTCAGCGGTTTGGGAGTGTTGGATGGCCCTGATATTCTCCCCCTCCAGCTCCGTGACTCTTTCCTCCAGGGCAGTGAGGTCTCTGCGTACCTCTTGGATCTCTTCCCTGATCGCCGCCCTCAGTTCCGTTACAAGCGCAGTTTTGTCGCTTTTGGAGAGCATGTTGGCAGATATAGAAGCCAGTTCAGCAGTAATGTGCGTTAGCTGGTCGCCACCCGCCGGGCCCGATTCTGGGCCTGCAGTACTGTCCAAGTCCGACGACGCGGCCGCCATCTTGTCCGCGTGTCTCGCGGCTCGGGGGCCGTCCGGGTAAGCTAGAAAATCATCCAGCGGTCCAGCGTTTTTCCTCACTGGGCTAGAGCCCGAGGGTCCTGGGGTGCCCTGGCGCTTAGTTTTCCCCATTTTAGAGGTGAAATGTGGCATTGATAAGGGGCTTTGTGGTCCGGGTTTGCGGAGCTCCGGCGATGTGCGACTCACTCCATGCACGGCAAGCCACCCCCGAACACAAATATTATATATATATATATATATATATATACACATATACATACACACACATACACTGTGTGGGTGTATTTTACTATTAATATATATATATATATATATATATATATATTAATATCAAATTACATGTAGACTGATACTGATTAAATATATATATATAATTATTGTTATATATACCGTATTTTTCGCTCCATAAGACGCACCTCACCATAAGACGCACCTACTTTTTAGAGGAAGAAACCCAGAAAAAAAATATTCTGAACAAACTGTCCCATAGTGTTTCTTACTATGGGACAGTTTGTACAGAATATTTTTTTTCTCCCCTGTCCCATAGTGTCCCCCCCCTCCCATAGTCTTCTCCTCTCTCCCATAGTCTTCACCCACCCCCTCCCCATAGTCTTCACCCACCCCCTCCCCATAGACTTCATCCCCCCCCTCCCCATAGACTTCATCCCCCCCCTCCCTATAGACTTCATCCCCCCCCTCCCCATAGACTTCACCCCCCCCCCCCCCTCCCCATAGATAAATCTGCCTTCATAAGAAGCCTCCAGATGTGCCCAGATATTGATATTACAACTATGCAAATGTCATATTGTATTGACGGTGTAAGATAATTTCAATTTTAGTCAGTGGTCACACCAAAAAGCAGTAATCCATTGTTTTTTTTTTTTGTTTTTTTTTTTTTTTAACAATTACTGATATTTGTTTTGATTTTTAGCCCTTTCACTACTTTACAATGCATTAAATATTTGGGATCTCCTTAATATACCATTAGATTTAGACTATTCCTTTAATATACCATAACCCCATCAACCATTTACTACACATTTTCAAAGTTAATAAAATATTAAATAAGTTTTTATTACAAATGAAAATGCATTAGCATTATTCTCTCCCATACTGTCCCCCTCCCCTTGTCCCATAATTACTTACCTGTCTTGTAGCGTTGGCTGGCAGCACAGGGCGCACCGCGGTAGTGGAACTTGAATTTCATGTTCCGGTTTCCGGCGGGACTGAAAGGAAGTGCGCACTCAGCTTGTGCACACTTCCTTTCAGTCCCGCCGGAAACCGGAACATGAAATTCAAGTTCCACTACCGCGGTGCGCCCTGTGCTGCCGGCCAACGCTGCAAGACAGGTAAGTAAAGCTTCATATTCGCTCCATAAGACGCACAGACATTTCCCCTCACTTTTGAGGGGAAAAAAAGTGCGTCTTATGGAGCGAAAAATACGGTATATATATATATTTATATATAATATAAAAAAATATGTAAATACGTAAAAGAATAAAATTTAAAAAAATAATTAAAAATTAATTAAATATATAGATGTGTGTTATTTCGTTCTAACTATTGTGATATTAATATATATATATATATATATATTTATATCAAAATACACGTAGAACGAAATAATATATATATCTATATACATCAATATATACATATCTATCACCATATATATACGTTTTACTTTTTTGAAACACAAATATTTGTGTTCAGCGAAGTCTCCTGAGTACAACAGTACCCCTCATGTACAGGTTTTATGGTGTTTTCAAAAGTTACAGCGTCACACATAAGGCTTGTGTTTCATTTTTTTCACATTAAAATTCGCAAGATTGCTTACGTTGCCTTTGTGACCCTATGGTAGCCCAAGAATGAAAATTACCCCTATGATGGCATACCATTTGCAATAGTAGACAACCCAAGGTATTGCAAATGGGGTATGCCCAGTCTTTTTTAGTAGCCACTTAGTCACAAACACTGTCACAAAAATTGGCATTTTTTGCATTTTTCACACACAAACAAATACTAACGCTAACTTTGGCCAATGTTTGTGACCAAATGGCTACTAAAAAAGACTGGACATACCCCATTTGCAATACCTTGGGTTGTCTACTATTGCAAATGGTATGCCATTATGTGTGTACATTTATTTCCTGGGCTACTATACAGTCCCAAAGGCAACGTAACCAATCTGGCGAATTTCAATTTCAAAAGTAACACGCTATATTTGACCCTGTAACTTCCCAAAACATCATAAAACCTGTACATAGGGGGTACTGTGAAATGTTCTTGCCTTCACCAGTAGTCTACAACTGGAGTGGGCGGAGTAACTGTTATTTATTTATACAGCACATTTAATTGCAACGTTGTTGCCCAAAGTGCTTCACAGTTACATGTGGGAGGAGTTAGGGTGGCAAATATGGCTATAATAAGAATAATAAGAACTAGAAAAGCTACAATTTCTGGGGAAATTGTGAAGTGTTCTTGCCTCCACCAGTAGTCTACAACTGGAGTGGGCGGAGTAACTGTTATCATTTATTTATATAGCACATTTAAATGCAATGTTGTTGCCCAAAGTGCTTCACAGTTAGATTAAAACATACAGTTATAAAAACATTAGCAGGTGTAAAAGGCTTTGTCTATGACATCACTTGCTGCTGCAGCCTGGCACAGGTCAGAGTATTTTTGCGGTTGCCATCTTCAAACGGTCATATTTGTAAAACTCTAAATCCTACAGCGAAGAGCTTTACATTGTGAGAATCACAAGACCCAGACCTACATTTTGATGTATATTATGTCTCTGAGATATTAACAATGAAGGCACAGTCGCAGTTTAGAAATTGCCCTTCAAATGTGAGCTTTGCAGAGTGGAGTTTCAATGAATGTCAATGGAAGGCGTGAGTTGCAAACAAATGGTCATATTGTGAAAACTATCAGGACTATGGCTTAGCCGTGGGCATTTCTAGTTGCAGCAGGGATAGCTGAACGTTTTGATATACGATTTGTGTAGGTGGGCCTGAAAATGAGGGAGTGGTGGCAGTTTAGAAATCATGTCCTGATTTTTCAGCTTTTGCCAGCTCCCACTCTAGCTTTGCCATTCATTCCTATGGGAAAAATTTCGCCACACGAACGACGATATTCCGAGAACCATTTGGCGAAACAATCCACAAAGTAATAGCAATCCGATTGGGAACAATCTGCACGTTTTGGTAAATTTTGGTCTATGTAGTGTAAAAACTGTGGGAGGAGTTAGGGTGGTAAATTTGGCTATAATAATAATAATAATATATATGTGAGATAACAGTAAGTGGTCTTGCTATGCAAGAACACTTAACTAGAAAAGCTACAATTTCTGGGGAAATTGTGTGAAGTGTATTTGCCTCCACCAGTAGTCTATAACTGGAGTGGGCGGAGTAACTGTTATTATTTATTTATATAGCACATTTAATCGCAACGTTTTTGCACAGTTACATTAAACCATACATTTATAAAAACATTAGCAGGTGTACAAAAGGCCCTGTCTATGACATCACTTGCTGCTGCAGCCTGGCACAGGTCAGAGTATTTTGACGGTTGCCATCTTCAAACGGTCGTATTTTAAAAACTATAAATCCTACAGCGAAGAGCTTTATATTGTGAGAATCACAAGACCCAGACCTACATTTTGATGCATAGTATGTCTCTGCAATATTAACAAAGAAGGCACAGTCACAGTTTAGAAATTGCCCTTTAAATGTGAGCTTTGCAGAGTGGAGTTTCAATGAATGTCAATGGGTGGCGTCCGTTGCAGACAAATGGTCATATTGTAAAAACTATCAGGACTATGGCTATACCTCCATACTCCAACGCCACAGCATACAATATCGCTGGCGAGCCTCATCCACATTACTTGTGCAGCATGACGGGAAAACACATCAAATCCAGGGCATACAGGATGCTACCAACCTTCTACATACCTTGGGACTGCCTCAAGACTCTATCTCACAAGTAGAACCCCTGACCCCCACCCCCCAACCCACAACTGGGATCCAGCGGGAGCGGCCCCATTCATACCGCGGAATGCCACACCAATCTCTTACGCATCTGTCACTACCTAAACAAAAGCGCGGGGCATGCTGCCCACCCGCAACGACACCCCCGGATCGACCCTACAGGACTACTCTCCTACTTTGCCCAGAGGAGATACCAATAGAACTCTCAGCCGGGCTGTCCCAAAGCCACCGCTCCCAATAGGGCACAGGGAACTTTTACGTGCACGGCCCTCACGCTCTCTCCTAAGCTATCCCCATGTTGGACTGACCGGTGTGTCTACGTCCTAGGCTGCCCGGGAACCGTTGCACGACTCTTTCCCTTTTTTTTTTTTTTTTTTTCAGTTCCCTGAACGCAGACCCACACCTGTGAAGGCAGCAAGGCCTCATCGGCGAGGCTCTAACACAAAACCCTCAGGACACTGCTCTGGTTCCTGCCTTTACAGGTGATAGCACTCCACACCAACAGATCGCCTCTGTTGGCATTGGCTGACACCGGGCGGCAAAGTGGACATTCCCACAATATGGAAGACTGCTCCAGTACCACTGCTTGTCCATAACATGCATATTCTATAAGTGTTACAGGCATCTGAGCGACTCCCCTAAGCAAGTACTGATTTGTTCCTTCCTTTTATTATTATGTTTTCACACTCATCTTTCCAGCCAAGATTTCCTATTCAGGACAAAATGCAGCTTCAGTTACATACACAACAAGGTATAGCTAATTACGCAATACACAAATACTTAAAACTACTTTAACGCTCTCACAATATGTTTGCTACTAAATGCTTAGCCGGCACTCAGTCACACTGAGCATAGAAGTGTCTCCTAATCGCCTGTACAGGCAGCAATACCGATACAGGCAGGATACGGTTGTTTTGGATCAAAGAAAACTTTGATTATTTGTCTATCTACACCTTCCAAATTGATTGATTGAATGCGTGCACGCTTTCCCTAGAAGTAATTCACACCGGAGACAAAGTTTCTGATCAGTGAAATACTAAGGAATGCTTTATTCCCCAGAGTGGGGGTCTCCTTCTTAAAGCAAAAATACGTCACAGTTTAAACATACAGTATCAATTCAACAATTGATTAACAGTCTAAAAGGGTCCCACCCTACAGGATGTGATGTCATCATTACAGAGCTCTTCCCCCCATATTCCAGCTCCGGCTTGGATACATGAAGAAAGGGGAAGTGAGTAGTTTCTTTGTTACTTTAACAGTGATTCTCCATTTTGTTGCACGTGGAATTGGCACAAAGGAAGTGGGGGAGGAGTTAATAAAAGAAGCTGTTACACAAGGCTTGCTCAGGTGGGAAGGGGGGGAGGTAGCAGCTTAGGAGACAGCTGCTGCCCCGGCTAAAGAGGAATTTGCAGAGGAAACAGTTACTGCGTGCACAGAGGGGGGAAGGGAAGCTTTTACTCTAGAAGCCAGTTTTTTACACAGTGAACACAGAATAAATAAACATTAATAAATAGCCATTTTGGTTTAATTCTTCTGTCCATAACACTGTCATCTCATGTCCAGCTAGCAAGCCTTACCAACCACACTTGTAAATCACCTCCTACCAGTTCACTAGGCCAGCTCTCCTGCATTCCCCTACGCTACTCTGCATGGCTCCTCACGGGCCACTAGATGCACTAGACACACTCGATACTTAACCTCCTTAACAGTCTAGCCAAAATTAACCTGCTTAACATAAGTTAATGCATTATATTCTATCTCTGCCTGAAATCATCTTGTTTGATATTAACGTTGGCGCTAAAATTCTAAAATGTCATTCGCCTGTTTACTACACCAGTCTCTGGTAACATGCTCTAAGTTTATCTCTAATGTGTAAAATATGTTTTTGCTGAACGACCTACACAAAAGAAAAATTGAGGCATTAACACTCCGGAAATGTAAATAACACTGTTATCGCTGTATTAACCCTTTAAGTGGAACACCCTTGCATTTCCCTTTCTTTATTCTGTACCCCTCATATATGCCTTAATAAAATAAAGAATTAAAAAAAATAAAAAAAAATAAGAATAACTAGAAAAGGTACAATTTTTGGGGAAATTGTGTGAAGTGTTCTTGCCTCCACTAGTAGTCTACAACTGGAGTGGGCGGAGTAACTGTTATCATTTATATAGCACATTTAATTGCAACGTTGTTGCACAGTTACATTAAACCATACATTTATAAAAACATTAGCCGGTGTACAAAAGGCCCTGTCTATGACATCACTTGCTGCTGCAGCCTGGCACAGGTCAGAGTATTTTGACGGTTGCCATCTTCAAACGGTCATATTTTAAAAACTATAAATCCTACAGCGAAGAGCTTTATATTGTGAGAATCGCAAGACCCAGACCTACATTTTGTCTCTGTATAGTATGTCTCTGACAATGAAGGCACAGTCGCAGTTTAGAAATTGCCCTTCAAATTTGAGCTGGCTAGAGTGGAGTTTCATTGAATGTCAAGCGACGGCGTGAGTTGCAAACAAATGGTCATATTGTGAAAACTATAAGGACTATGGCTTAGCCGTGGACATTTTTAGTGGCAGCAGGGATAGCTGAACGTTTTGATATAAGATTTGTGTAGGTGGGCTTGAAAATGAGGGCTTGGTGGCAGTTTAGAAATCATGTCCTGATTTTTCAGCTTTTGCCAGCTCCCACTCTAGTTTTGAACATTTCGCCATTCATTCCTATGGGACCAATTGCGCCACAAGAAAGACGATATTCCATGAACCATTCGGCGAAATGTTCCACAAAGTAATAGCACACCAATCGGGAACAATCCGCACGTTTCGGTATATTACTGTCTATGTAGTGTAAAAACTGTGGGAGGAGTTTGGTAAATTTGGCTATAATAAGAATAATAATATATATGTGAGATAACATTAAGTGGTCTTGCTATGCAAGAACACTTAATAACTAGAAAAGCTAAAATTTCTGGGGAAATTGTGTGACGTGTTCTTGCCTTCACCTGTAGTCTACAACTGGAGTGGGCGGAGTAACTGTTATTATTTATTTATATAGCACATTTAATTGCAATGTTGTTGCCCAAAGTGCTTCACAGTTACATTAAAACATACATTTATGGGGGGCGTGGCTGACCTCCGAGCAAGATGGCCGCATAAGGACTTGCCCCGGCACTGAGCTCTGCAAACTCAGCTTTAAAAGGCGCATCTAAACACGGAAAACAACCCCTGCAGCGATGTCTTATAACAGATCTAAAAATCGGCTACAAAAAACGAAAAAATAAATTTCTTCGGCCACAAAACACCGTCCTCACAGGCGGCTGCTCTGCAAGACACCCAAGATGGCGACGAAGACCCTGACACGAGTCTCCCTACGGCTGAGCATACTCAGGCCGACCATATCACCAAAAGCTTCCTGGCACAAGCCCTGGACTCCCTATCCAACAGACTAATAGCCTCATGGCAACAAACGGCGGAAAACCTGCGAAAAGACCTGCAGGACATAGGAACCCGCACATCACAAATAGAGAACAAGATGGGGGACTTTGCCTCTGCCCACAACAATATGGCGGATCATGTCCAGCACCTAGAAGAAAAGGTGGAACGGCTGGAAGCACAGATGGCCGATGCCGAAGATAGGGCACGTAGGAACAACATTAGACTCCAGGGAGTACCGGAGTCGGTACAACAAGCGGACCTTCAAGCACATGCACGAGGCCTGCTAAAGTCGTACGCGCCAGACATCCCGGCGGACATGATGCTCATTGATCGCATACATCGAATCCCCAAACCTACCTACCTGCCCGACTCGGCACCGCGAGATGTGCTGTTCTGCGCCCACTATTTCCATATCAAGAACTGGTCCTTAAGGCGAGCCGCAATCGGGACCATCCACATGAAGATTACCCCACAGTGAAGATATTCAACGATCTTTCGGTGGCAATGCTGAAACGGAGGACAGCAGGTGGCAGAAGCGCTACGACAACACGGGAGCAGGTACCGCTGGGGCTACCCGACAAAAATGTTGGTCCAACAAGGCGGAGGATTCAAACCCATCCTCACACCGGAGGAGGGCATCAAATTTCTACAGGAATGGAATATTCCCTTCTCACCAGCCGAAACTGCCACGCATCCAAACAAGAAGATCAACACAGGATGGAGCACGACCTGCAAGAAACTCTCATAAATCCCGGGACACAGGCCGCAAGTATTGACTGCAACACATTACAAACACGCCACACTAACATACTTTACCTAATCGCTATATATGTTTTTATTATTAACATTATCACTACCTTTACACATATACACTTACACAAGCACGTTGACATGGTACAAACACACAAATACAGAGGATGACTCAGATTCTGAGCCGCGGAGCAATAGGGGTCGTTCTTAGCATACTCACGAGGCCTAACTCAGAGACTAATGATGTATGGACTACCTATAACAAACCAAACTAATGTGCTATGTTGTATCCTTAATGCCAAGCACTGTAATGCTTTAAATGTTGTACTAGCCGCGGGGCCCTGGGTCCCATACATGGTCGGGACTTAACTCGACATAATCTTGTGGTCATGACTAATAGATTGAGATTCCGGGTGTAATCCCCAAGCTGTATTCCACAGTTACTGGCAGTAACTCTGTCTTCCAGGCAACTCAGATTATGGGGAAAACACTGGTAAATGGGAGAAAGGGCCGTGCGGCTGACAAAGCAGGCTAGCATCGCCCCTATGCAGGGCCCAGCTCGGCCGTGCATACTGGCCATGGGCTGGGCAGAGGCTGCACGGCCTACCACTGAAGCATAGCTTGCCATAGTAGCTACGCAAAATAAATATGAAAAAAAAAAAAAAAAAGAGGCCGAGGCCACGTATGCAAGACAGGGAACAGGTTAGACACATGACTGTCTGCCCCCCCAAGAAATGTCTGCTTGAGGAATGAACACGGAACTACCCTTGAACACCTCACAAACTTCGCTTTTATGTAACATTGCACACACTATAACGAGCTCAACAGCCACACATGGGAGGAATGGAAAACTACCATCCCCACGGTGCGGATCACCCACACCATGCCCTCCTAGGAGGCATCCCGGTTTACCCTACCCTAGTTCTATTATTCTTGTTTCATCCCCCCTAACACCTTCCCCCAGGAGAGAACGAGGTTGGTGGGCGAGCACGCTCAAACCACAACTAATCACTACCATCCGCAAAAGGAAAGAACACATACATGGGGCATACAAAGTCCATCCCAGCATACTCTCGCAACACAATGTCTATAACGATACGAACCCACAATACTCGAGGATTAAATCACCCACACAAACGCTGCATCCTCTTAGAAGCGGCGAAACGAGATGAAATAGACATACTATGTATCCAGGAAACACACTTTGTGACTAATAGGGTCCCCAAATTTGGACTACGAGACTTCCCAATACAATACCATGCCACGCATACATCCAAATCAAAGGGGGTGTCATTTCTCATACACAATTCACTAACATTTGAATTACTAAAAGTAAATAAAGACACTCAGGGGAGATACATAGTATTGCACTGCATGATTAATGATACGGAATATATGTTGGTAGGAATCTACAGCCCCAACACGAACCAACGGCAATTCTTACAAAAAGTCCTGAACAAAATCCCTACTCCGCTACCTGGAGCTACGGTCATATGTGGTGATCTGAACCACGTAATAGACCCACTAATGGACAAAAGTCACATGGGTACCCCCTCTAGACACCTCCCAACTATCACACACTGTACAGTGATAACCAAATTGATGATAGAGCGCAACCTACATGACGCATGGCGCACATCGCATCCTATGGACAGGGAATTTACCTACTATTCACAAGTCCACAAATAGTTCTCAAGGATAGACCATATCTGGGTGACGGGAACACTAACCCAAAGCATTGTGAACTGCACCATAGGAGACATTGAATGGTCTGACCACGCACCACTCACATTGACACTCCGGGGATCCTTTCCCCATAGGGGACGGGCGCCATGGCGCCTAAACGATTCCCTATTGCACGATCCTGCCTTCCTGACACAGATGACCCAAGACCTAGAACAATACTTCCAAATTAACGACACCCCAGACATATCCCCCACATCCTTATGGCAAGCACATAAACCAACCATTAGAGGCATATTGATTAGTAGGGCCTCCTACATCAAACGTACATCCCATACAGAGTACTTGACCCTGCTGCGGACGATTAGAGACGCAACTTCCGCACACACGACGAACCCACCTCGCGACTATTGCCACAGCCACGCGTCGCTTAAATGACATCCACTTAGCCAAAACATCTTACACAATGCAACGCTTAAAAATGAGGCAATACTCCCAGGGTAACAAAACGGGGAAAGCTTTGGCAGCGTTGCTACGCAAGCAACAAGCCCAGTCCAGAATCCCTTACCTCATCTCTAACAAAGGGGAAAAAATTTACAACCCCCAAGACATTAATGACGAAATGGCCAAATTCTACCATGACTTGTACAACCTGAAACAGAACGCTGGGACACATCAACCCACCGACACTGAAATAAGAGATTTCCTAGACCTTACGCACTTACCCACGTTGACACAACATCAGTCACAATTGATACAATCGCCTGTAACCACCCAAGAAATACTGCAAACAATCAAATCTCTCCCATCTGGGAAGTCTCCAGGCCCGGATGGCTTAACAAATTATTACTATAAAACATTTGCTACTATTTTAGCCCCTCGCCTGACACCAGTCTATAACCACGTTATCACCACGGGCAGGATACCAAAAGAAATGCTCATGGCTCATGTGGCGACACTTCCCAAACGAGGGAAACCCCCAAACAAGAGCCAAAATCTACGCCCAATCTCACTCCTTAATACTGATACGAAACTCCTAGCTAAAATTTGCGCCAATAGATTAGCCCCCTTTATACCCGAGCTGGTGCATGCTGACCAGGTGGGATTTGTGAGCGGACGCCAGAGAGCGGACGGGGTGAGAAAAGTAGTGGATCTATTGGGTGGCCTGCGTGGAGGGAGTGCGCCAAGTGTCTTAATGTCCTTAGATGCCGAGAAGGCTTTTGACCGTCTCCACTGGCCCTTCCTCCACACGGTCCTAGGGAGGTTTGGATGCCCCCTCAATTCACGAATTTAATTAAAGCCCTGTACTCTCACCCCTCGGCCCAAGTAGTGAACGGCGGCTTCTCCTCCACCCACTTTAGCATATCCAATGGTTCACGACAAGGCTGCCCCTTGTCCCCAATATTATACATACTTGCACTGGAGCCCCTTACACATTTAATCAGGAAAAATCCCCAAATACAAGGTATTAAAACAGGGAACACAGAACACAAAATCACATTATTTGCGGATGACATCCTCCTCACATTACAAACCCCGCAGACCTCACTGCCGGCACTATATCACCTAATACAGCAGTATGGCAACTGCTCATACTACAAATTGAACATCTCCAAAACGCAGGCAATGGGAATTAACATCCCCAATCCGGAACTAAACATACTTAAAGAAACATTCGTCTACGAATGGCGAACAGATCATCTCAAATTCCTGGGCATAGCTATCACAGAAACGCTTCCAGGTATCCACAAAGCCAATTATAACCACTTACTTACAGAGCTTAAAAACCTCATATCTAGCTGGAAAGGGAAATGTATCTCTTGGGCGGGCAGGATAGCTGCAGCAAAAATGCTGCTCCTCCCGAGAATACAATATCTACTCACAGGGGCGGACTGAGAACCCTCAGGGCCCCCGGGCAAAATAAATCAAGGGCCCCCTTACAGGCCCCACCCATACTCCGCAGCAAGCACCACCCATGTCCCGCCTCCATGCACCGCCTCCAGCCACACCCTACACAATCTTTAGACACAAGGAACAAAAGTGCAATAATCCCTTCAAGGCCCCAGTAGAGACTACAATTGAGGGCTAATGGGCCATGGAGGGGGGTCTTTCTAGCAGAGGCTATCTCAGTGTCCTTTAGAGAGTGTGTTAGAAAGAATCCCCTCCAGGCCCTATTAGAGACTACAATGGAGTCTAATAGGCTTGGAAGGGGGTCTTTCTAACAGAGGCCATCTCAGTGTCCCTGCTGGAAACAGTCGCCTCCAGGCCCCAGTAGAGACTACAATTGAGGGCTAATGGGCCATGGAGGGGGGGAGTATTCTAGCAGAGGCTATCTCAGTGTCCTTTAGAGAGTGTGTTAGAAAGAATTTCCTCTAGGCCCCATTAGAGACTACAATGGAGTCTAATGGGGCCTGGAGGGGGGTCTCTCCAACACTCTGGTTCCTATTCACAATATAGCAACACAACATAGCTCGCTGATACCTAGGCCAAGTTGGCTCCTCTTACCTTAATTACTGTTGTTGGCTGGCAGTCTGTGGGCTTGCTGGAAGGCTGTGGGCTTACTGGCTGTGGCTGGCAGGCTGTGGGCTTGCTGGAAGGCTGTGGGCTTACTGGCTGCGGCTGGCAGGCTGTGGGCTTGCTGGCAGGCTGTGGGCTTGCTGGTTACTGCCGGCAGGCTGTGGGCTTGCTGGCTGCGGCTAGCAGGCTGTTGGCTTGCTGGCTGTGGCTTGCTGGCTGCGGATGGCAGGCTGTGGGCTTGCTGGCTGTAAGCCTAACTGGTGGCCTGTGGGCTGGCTGGCTGGCTACTGGCCAGCGGCCAGCCTGTGGGCTGGCTGGCTGGCCTGTGGGCTGGCTGGCTTGCTGGCTACTGGGGCAATTGGAGATTATTTAAAGAAATAATCCATGCACAATAACCACTACTGCTCTGTGTAGTCGTTATGGTGTAAGGAGGGCCGGGGCCCCCTCCCAGAGTAAGTAGTCAAACCGTTTAAGAACAGTTTGACAACTTACCTGGGGTCTGCTGGGATATGAGGCTGTTGTAGGGTATAGGAGCAGTGGTGCAATGTGTAAGGGGTGCAGTGTGTGTGAAAGGTTGTGTGTGTGAGGGGGTGTAGTGTGTGTGAGGGGGTGTAGTGTGTGAATGTGTAGGGTGTGTGGGGCAATGTGTGTATGAGGGGGCTGTGTATGTGTGTGGTAATGTTAGTATGGGGGGCTGTGTGTGTATGGGTGGGCAGTGTATGTGTGTGTGAGGCAATGTGTGTAAATGTGTATGGTGTGTGTGGGGGCAGTGTGTGTGTATGGGGGCAGTGTGTGAATGTGTATGGTGTGTGGGGGTAGTGTGTTTATGGGGCTAGAGTTCACTCTCACCACTGCAACCACCAGGAATCCCTGGTGGTCACAGTGTTGAGAGTGAACTCTAGCCCGTAGCTCCAGGGCTAGAGTTCACTTTCGCCAGAGCCGTAACGTTGCCGTGGTAACCGCGGCAACGATCTGTGCTCGCGCAAGAAGGACCCAGAGGAGCTGCAGGCTGAGCTCCCGGGTCCTCTCTTCCTCCCTCCCCTGCCGGCTGCCCGCACGGTGCCTGCAGACAGGGGAGGGGGCAATTGCCCTCCTCTTACTCCCCCCTACCCCTCTTCTTACCCCCCTCCCCCTCTTCTTACTCCCACCTCTTCTTACTCCTCCCTCTTCTTACTCCCCCTCTTCTTACCCCCTCCCCCTCTTCTTACTCCCCCCTCCCCCTCTTCTTACCCCCTTCTTACTCCCCCCTCCCCTCTTCTTACTCCCCCCTCCTCTCTTCTTACCCCCCTCTCTCTCTTCTTACCCCCTCTCTCTCTTCTTACCCCCTCTCTCTCTTCTTACCCCCCTCCCTCTCCTTACCCCCCTCTTCTTACCCCCTCCCTCTCTCTTCTTACCCCCTCTCTCTTCTTACCCCCTCTCTCTTTTTACCCCCCTTTCTTTTTACCCCCTCCCTTCCCTTTCTCTTTTTGCCCCCCTCCCTTCCCTTTCTCTTTTTGCCCCCCCTCCCCTCCCTTTTTCTTTTTGCCCCCCTCCCTTTCTCTTTTTGCCCCCCCTCCCTTTTTTCTTTTTGCCCCCCCCTCCCCTCCCCACCCCTCCTTTTCTCTTTTTGCCCCCCTTCCCTTTCTCTTTTTGCCCCCCCCTCCCTTTCTCTTTTTGCCCCCCCTCCCCTCCTTTTCTCTTTTTGCCCCCCCTCCCCTCCTTTTCTCTTTTTGCCCCCCTCCCCTCCCTTTCTCTTTTTGCCCCCTCCCCTCCCTTTCTCTTTTTGCCCCCTCCCCTCCCTTTCTCTTTTTGCCACCCTCCCCTCCCCTCCCTTTCTCTTTTTGCCCCCCTCCCCTCCCTTTCTCTTTTTGCCCCCTCCCCTCCCTCTCTTTTTGCCCCCTCCCCTCCCTTTCTCTTTTTGACCCCCCCCCCACCTGTAGCGTGGCCGAGCTGCTGTGCGGTCCGCGCGCCCGGCCGGAGTGATAAGAAGGTGCACACTGAGTGTGCACCTTCCTGTCAGTCCGGCCGGGTACAGGAAACAGAAACTCCTGTTCCGCGCGGAACAGGAGTTTCTGTTTCCTGTACCCGGCCGGACTGACAGGAAGGTGCAGTGTTTGTGCACCTTCCTATCACTCCGGCCGGGCACCGCGGACCACACAGCAGCTCGGCCACGCTACAGGGGAGGTGAGAAGCTGCAGCCGCCTGAGGCTCTTAAGAGAGCGCTCAGGCGGCTGCAGCATTTAAAGGGGCGGCCGGGCCCCCTGATGGCGGGCCCCCCTCCCGGCCGGGCCCTCGGACCATGTCCGAAGTGCCCGACCGGTCAGTCCGCCCCTGCCTACTCAGAATCATCCCACTAACAGTCCCCGCTAGCTACCTGAGCGAAATACGAGTAATCAACTCCTTTATTTGGAGTAACACTAGACCAAGAATCGCGAAAGACACCCTATACAAACAATTCCCACTGGGAGGTATGGGCCTACCGAATATAGCCTACTACTACAAAGCAGCCATACTCAACCAAATGCTAGCCATCAGTGGCAACCCTAACCCCCCACAATGGGTAAAAATAGAAGCTGTCTATACAAATAACTTCACCTTACCGGCTCTGGCCTGGATGTCTAGGAAACTTAGACCAAAATATAAGAACATTCTCCCCACAACAAAGTTTACGTTACAAATATGGGATAGGTTTGGGGATGCGCACATAATGAAAGGGGGTACCTCACTAGCTACGCCTATGGAAACGTTGTCCCTAGCAATACCGGGGTTCAATTCGGGGCTCTGGCACAACTATGGCATCACACATCTTTTCCACATAAGCCAGGGTCCAATGCCAAACACCTTTGGGGAGATACAAACACAATACGGGCTACCCAACACAGCTCAATTTTCGTACAGGCAACTTTATGTCATGGTTTAAGACCCAAAAAATATGCTCGTACAATATTGTAAATGGTCTACAGCTGACGGAGGTGGAACGAGTGTGCCTTAACCTTAAACCACGGAACAAATTTATATCTATAGTCTATGCCATACTCAGCACCTCAGTAGGCTCCCAATCCCCATCATTCATAAAAGAATGGGACCGTGATCTTGATACCCACATAGAGGAAAATCAATGGGCCCAAATACTACGGGCACACAAGAATCTCTCACTGTGCACCTCCCATATGGAGATCACTCGGAAAATCTTATATAGATGGTACATGGCTCCAGTACGACTTAAAAAGAGCAACCCCAACTTAACGGGTCTGTGCTGGCGCTGTGCGGGGGATAAAGGAACCATGGTACACATATGGTGGTCATGCTCAAAGCTGCAACAATACTGGACAGAAATAGCTCGAGTAATACAGACATGTACGGGTGTCCAGCATACCCCAGAAACATATCTATTGCAATTATTCCCAAAAGGCCTTTAAAAAGCCCACTTGTACCTTATATATCATGTGGTGGTGGCGGGCCTCCAGACCATTAGCAGACACTGGCGAGACCCGAACCCACCAACTGTAGCCCAATGCCTAGAAAGTGTACAACAGATACAACCATATGAAACGATGGCGCGGAAGTCCGCACCTCCGAAAATGTACATACTAAAGGCTTGGAAACTATGGGAAAAATATCTGACAAATTCACAGGGCTGAACCCCTGAGCTACTGAAATATATAATAGACCCACCATAGCGAGACGCGTACACCACTCCGTCAGCTGAAACCATATGTACGAAATTATCTGTATGTAATAAAACGAAAGCAAAGGCAAGCTAGGAAATGTTGGCACCTGTGTAAACCAATGCAAATACATGGCAGGATTGCTTGCGCAACAGTAACTGTGCTACCTCTCACCAACTTTCAATGAACATAGCCTCTTCTCCTGATCCTCCTCCCTCTCCCCACTTCCCACCCCCCTCGCCCCCCTCACCCCCCTCATTCCCCTCACCCCCCTCACCCCCTATCCCTATCCCTGGTTTTCTTTTTCTTTACTCTGAAATGTTACAGCAAGTGCAGAGAACTAAGAAATGGCTGGCATACAACTGCCACACAATGTACACGATCCATTGCTGTTCTACAAATTGAAATGTATGTAGATGTTATAAATTGCAAATAAAAATAAAACATACATTTATAAAAACATTAGCAAGTGTACAAAATGCCCTGTCTATGACATCACTTGCTGCTCCAGCCTGGCACAGGTCAGAGTATTTTTGCGGTTGCCATCTTCAAACAGTCATATTTTAAAAACTATACATCCTATGGTGAAGAGCTATATATTGTGAGTATCACAAGACCCAGACCTACAGTTTGATGCATAGTATGTCTCTGAAGTATTAAAAATTAAGGCACAGTTGCAGTTTAGAAATTGCCCTTCAAGTTTGAGCTGGCTAGAGTGAAGTTTCAATGAATGTCAATGGACGGCGTGAGTTGCAAACAAATGGTCATATTGTGAAAACTATCAGGAATATGGCTTAGCCGTGGACATTTTTAGTGGCAGCGGGGATAGCTATGACAATGCCCCAACAAAGAAGGACGTATGGTGAATTACAGAGATTTGTCCCTCAATGGTGCCAGTAAACACTGAAGTAACTAAGGAGAAGTGTGAGTCTCTAGTTGCCTAGGGACGTGGTGTGCTTGGCCAATTGGATCTCTATCTCCTTATTTCTTTTGGTCACATGGGCTGATACCCAGAAGTAAACATACTCCCATTGAAGCGACCGGGGCACGCTCGGCGGCGGGAGTGAGTGAGGATCACCTGGACATATAAGTACTTGTTCATTAATAGTTTCTTATATAAGCCTTTTATCAGTATTGTGTAGTTGGTGTCCTAATGAAAGTTCCATGGGGAGCTGAAACGTTGATGTCGCTTTTGGAATAAAAGAAGATTTATGTTAGGAAACTCCTTGAGTGCCGGTATTTTTTTTGATATACTATTACAGCTACCAGAGCACCAGGTATCACTTTTCTTTGGTTGGAGTGCAGGAATCTTTTTCATTTGTGTAAATATTGAGTGTCTGGCAAACACTCCTTCTATGCACCCACATTAATCTATGCGAATTTGTGCAAAAATGCAAAGGCTGCTTATAGAACTTTCTTTGTATTAGCACAGCAAATAGTTTTCTTTTAAAGCAACAGTACGTACTTTTAGCGTATATCAATAAAAGTTAATTTTGAATTTGTATATATTTTGGATGAATGTCCTAAGCATCTCTAGGAGAATTATATTCCTCTGCTTGGAATAATAATACGGAAACATGGAGGACTTTCTAGCTCAAGCAGGGGCATGTGTCTCTCAAGCCACCACACTCAATTCAGTGATGCACAGGCTGAGGAGATATTGTGTAGCACCACTAGTCTAGAGTTACCTACCACCACAACATTACGTGACATATACTTTAAGCTTCTGAAACTGAAGAAGAAGGAAGTTGACTTGGACCTCCACTGAATTTTCCTCTCTGATTATCACAGAGCAAAACAAATCCCCAGGGGCTTCCGAGTGAGAAATATCCCTACCATAGGTAGGACAAAGGCAAGGGTCTGTAAGGATTAGACGGCAGTTTTAAATAAATGCTCCCTGGACCATATGCTAATAACTATTCAGGATGTCAAGGAGGATCTAGAGGAAATCAGGAAGAAGATTAAAACCGTGGAAACTGAATATGCACTACAACTTAACACACAAGAGGGCAACAATATAATCTTTAAACTGAGTGCGAAGTCCTTAAGTATAAAAATCAATTGATTAAGTTTAAACAACAAAAAATGGAAAGGGTACAACTCGACTATCAAGAGTTCTCAGTCTATAGATGGCTTTCTGGTGAACACAAAGGAAAACCAAGGAGATACCGTAAGAGAAGAGTCAAACCGAATGTTCCAACTGTTGACATAACGTCTGGGGAATCTGCGTCTGAGGGGGAAGGAAACCAAGCGGGACCATCAGTCAATTTTTTAGACAAGGAGGTAGTATAAGACATGGTGAAACTACCCACAACGGTAACACGAAGCATGCTCAAGCAAGGAAAAGATCTAATACCCGGCGTGGACAAAAGGGGCGAGTCCACTGGTCCAAAAGGGAAACCCCGATACACAGTTAGTCCCCATTTTCAATTTGTCAAAAAGAGAATTGACACCCACGGAAGTCAACATCTTGAGTAAAGGTCTCTCCTTTATTCCTACAACCCCCCCTAATCGCTTTCAATGGGAGGTGGAATTGTTCAAGTTTGGCCGTAATATCAGACTGAAGGACTTCTTCAAAAATTAGAAATCCCGGTTGGAAATCCCTTCCACTGCCAAGACCACCCACAAATTCAGAACACCAAGTTTGTTTGACCCTCAAGCTAATCAAGTAGCAATTAAGTCATTCCTCTCAACGGTGAAGCATGACATGGAATCCATCCTACGAAGCCATCGACCCAAACATTTTAATCTCTCTGAGATGATTATGCTTTGATCAA